>NC_135982.1:15940485-16284020 GCF_053455715.1 Rhinoraja longicauda | reverse complement strand
TCCTTTTTAAAGTTATTATTATATTTTGTTGAACAAATGCAAGTCGTTTCTGCATTTTGGGTACATTATTTCTTCACAAACCATTAAATAATAACCGTTTGTACCTTTAAATACTGATACTTTAACTTCCTCGATTAGCATGGGGAGCAAAGGATTCTTCCTATTGTGGGTTGCTGTTATTCAATGATTCAATGAGACTTTATTGTTACATGTTCCTAGGTACAGTGAGATGCTTTGTTTTGCACACAACCCAGTAAAATCATGCAGCAGACCTCACCTCGGCAGTACACAAGAGTTGTCACGTTTCTGGCGCCAACAAAGTTACAATAGTTCACCCAACAGTTTTATTAGCAAAGAGAACATGTACCTTTTAAATAATGTAAGAATACATAAGTACACGCATGATGGCAATCTGTGTGCAAAATGCCAAAATGCAAGTACCTTAAAATGTTTCCAAGGCAAGAAAGCTCTGAGCCAGTTGTAGTTTCGGGAGCAGCCTCTTTACATTTAACCTGGGTAACCTGCCATCTAGTGGAGTATATGTTAACCTGTTTGTTTAAAAAAAGTTAATTCATTTAAATTATTTGGAAAGGGGCTGTGCATGAGTTGAAGAAAAGTCTACAAGAATTGTTCCAATTTAAAAATAAAATGTTACTTTTTTGATACATGAAGGTCAAGAATAGTTTGAGAGATTTTTTAACATTAAACATTAACTCGGTTTCTCTTTCCACAGACATGGCCTGACTTACTGAATGTTTACTGATTTTAGTTCAGATCTCTGGCAACTTAACCTCCCAAGTACTTCCATCATTTTCTCTTTTTATTTCAGATTTCAAGCATCTCCAGTTCTTTGCTTTTCGTTCCAGTGAATGAGTGCTGTTTCATTCTGTTCTCATAATGTCCTTTGACAAAGCTGAACAATGTCCAGTATAGCACAACATTCCAGTTGCACTTTGAAATGGTGCTCTAATATGCTCAAAATATCCTCTGCAGTTCAATGAACAAGTGGATACATGGATAAGACAGGTTTGGAAGGATATGGACCAAATGTGGGCAGGTGGGACGAGTGTAGGTGGGACCCGTTGGCCGGTGTGGGCAAGTTGGGCTGAATCAGCCTGTTTCCACACAGTGTCACTCTATGATTTTATGACTCAATATTTTTAAAACTTTCAAAAAAAACATAATTAATGGAAATCTTTTCTATCTTAAATATCTGAATAACTATAAAGCTATTCTTTTATTTACACCTGAGGTACTTCTAAGGGACAGAAGGCATCATTGTAAAGGAACATGTTTGGCAAAAATATGCATTTTATATTTTAGTTTTAGAGATACTGCATGAAAACGGGCCCTTCGGCCCCCCAAGTGCAAGCCAACCAGCGATCCCCGCGCACTCGTTCTATAAACACACTAGGGACAATTTACAACAACCAATTAACCCACAAACCTGCATGTATTTGGAATGTGGGAGGAAACTGAAACACCTGGAGAAAACCCGCACGGTCACAGGAAGAACATACAAATTCCGTACAGACAGCAGCCGTAGTCAGGATTAAACCCGGATCTCTAGCACTGTGAGGCAGCAACTGTGCCACTGTGCCGCCCTCGAACCATCCTTGGTTGAGTTTGTTTTAATTGGCAGGCATCTGACTAAACTGACGACGCTTGTTTTGACAGGCATACGGCAGGGATTTAATGGAGGCTCAGGAATGGTGCAGAAAGTACATGAGGTCTGGGAATGTAAAAGACCTGACCCAAGCGTGGGACCTGTACTATCACGTATTCCGACGTATTTCAAAACAGCTGCCCCAGGTGGGTTCTGGTTTCTAAAAATAAATACTACCTTTGTGTTCTTGTACTTGTAAACATATTTGTCGCAGTGACATTTGTTGAGCACATGTGCATGCTAAAGGGTATTTACACTTCAGGAATGGCTATTGAACCAGAAAATCTACATACAATATACAATACAATACAATATATCTTTATTGTCATTGTACAGGGGTACAATGAGATTGGGAATGCGCCTTCCATACGATGCAATAAATTAATTAGCTAATCAGTATAAATTTAGACAACCCAGTGAAACAAAATGTACATACAAAAAATACATACAAAAAAAATGTAAAAGGCAGGCAAATGCAGTGTGTTGCAGTAATCGAATGACAAGTCAAATGTAACAGCAGGTTTCATCGCTGAATATTCAGCCAACTTTCAAAAGTATGGTAACTTTTCGATTGTTCACTGAAGAATTTGCCTTTTATTTATCGTTTTGCCAAAGCCTGGCAATAAAAACAGTCCATAATTCCAATGAAATCGCAACAAGAAGATTGAAAGTGTCATTAAACTGGAAAGGGTGCAAAACGGATTCACGAGGACGTTAGAAACATAGCAAATAGGTGCATGAGGAGGCCATTTGGCCCTTCGAGCCAGCACCGCCATTCATTGTGATCATGTTACAGGGACGGGAGGATTTGAGTTACAAGGAGAGATTGGATAGGTTCGGACAATGCCGCCTGGATCTGGGGAGGCTGAGGGATGACCTTGCAGAGGCATATAAAATCACAAGGGCGTAGAGCGAAGATGAATAGACACAGTCAGTTCTCCAGGGTAGGGAAGTATTAAGCTGAAGGGCATAGGTTTAATGTGCCTCCCTTGTAAATCCACTTTGCACCCTTTTTGATTCGGGTAACCACCCTGGTTTAACTTCACACTGGCCTCAGTTGGCCTTTGTTTTTAATTAAATGAATGCGGGAGGCTGCATTTCCTACTTACGTACTGCTCGGGTGAGGAACAGTTCTCTGGAACGGAGCCCTGTTGTAGCCTGGGTAAACGCTACCAGACAATTGATATTTCAGGCACTTTTATGATAAGGTGCAAGCACAAAATGTTATGATGGGAAAAGAACCCACTGCACGCTTTTAATGATATCATTGATTATTGAAATGATCTGCACTTCGTATTTCCATCCAGCTCACCTCCCTGGAACTCCAGTATGTGTCACCTAAACTGCTGATGTGTCGTGATTTAGAATTGGCTGTACCAGGTACCTATGATCCGAATCAGCCGATCATCCGGATTCAATCAATAGCTCCTTCCCTTCAGGTCATAACCTCCAAACAAAGACCGAGGAAGCTGACCATCATGGGTAAGAACAACATGCTCTCCAAATTGCCCGTTTTTCAATTAGCTCCTCGATTTCTTTCTCCGAGCAGGATCTCAAATGGAAAGCAACTGGATACCATCCGGCTTCTGGTATTTTACTTTTTATTGAGATTACGGAATGAAGATGAGAACACTAAGACTTTTTAAAGACAAATGAAAATAACAAGGGAGAACGCGGCCCCTGAACTCTACATAAAGCAGCAGCAAATGTCTGGGATCAAGTGTGCCATCATAAAGATTTTGAAACTCTACTAACATATTTAAGTTTTGCTTATATGCTTTACAAGGGAGTCCCAATGATATTTTACAGCTGTCATCTGGGTATGCCAAAGCTCAGGGAAATGCATCCCCCATCCTCATCTACCCTACCAATTGCTACCTTTCTCATAGAGTCATAGAGCTATGGAGCATGAGAACAGGCCCTACGGCCCAAAGCTAGTCCTACGTGCCTGCATTTGGCCCATAGCCCTCTAAATCAATCTTCTTATCCATATATCTGACAAAATGACCTTTAGTTGTTGGTGTATCCTCTTCTAATAGCTTCCTCTGGCAGATCTTTTCAGATATAATCTTCTGAGTGGAAAAACTTGCCCTTGAGGTCCTTCTTAAATTGTCCTGTAATTTTGGCATCCTTTACCTGGGGAAAAAGACTGAGTGTTCACTTTATCCCAGCATCCTGGTAAAATTCTTCCACCATGATCTCTGACCTTGCCCAAGGTAATCATGGCCAACCCTACTGACATCCTAATCATTATTCTGTTCCCTTCTCCCTGTGGTGTCGTTTTGACCCAGTTGCTGGGCAGGAAATGGAAACAGGTACATGTACTTAATCCGCATGATCTCCTCCTACCCTTCGGGAGTTGATTCCTTCCTTTTCTTTCACTGAAATGCACGAAGGGAAGCAAATCAAACCTTGGAGTCTTAAGATTAAAATGAAAGGGAGTAACATAAATTGTGCAGCTGTTAGTGAATTTTTCTCGTAACTGACTGAACCAGATTATGCCTTTTTAGAAACAAGCCAGTCAGAACTGACGCCATTATTAGGTGTGCCATGTTGCACAATGGAGCAGGAGGGAGGCTTTGTCCAAATTATCAACAAGTTTGATTCCTGATGCTCTTCAAACCTGATAAAGCTTTTGTGGCAGTTTTTTTCCCCCCCAAATCAAATATAATAATATTTTATTGATTCCTTGTAGGAAGCAACGGCCATGAATTCATGTTCTTGCTGAAGGGTCACGAAGACCTGCGTCAGGATGAGAGGGTGATGCAACTATTTGGATTGGTGAATACCTTACTCGCCAACGACCCAGCCTCTCTGAGGAAGAATCTCGGGTATTGTCATGTTTCGTTGTCGAAAATCAGTACTCATTGTATTCGGTTTACAGTTTCCCTTCCATTTCAACTATTCCAGTTATTTAATTGAAGAGTAAATAAATTGATTACAGTATCGTGCTTTTGAAGCCATAGAGTCATGTAGCACAGAAATGGACCCGTCAGCCCATGCCAACAATCAACCACACATTTATGCTAATCCTCTCTTTTTAATTGTCCCCTCAAAATTCTCATTAGCTCTTTTCAGATTCTGCCACTCGCCTTCACTTTGGGGGCTATTTGCAATAACCAGTCAACCGATCTATCTGCGCATCTTTAGGGTGAACGAAGAAACTATAGCCCCCAGAGTAAATCCACATGGTCACAGGGAGAACATGCAAACTCTACACAGACAGCACCACAGAACATCCCTGATGCCACGGGGCAGCAGCTCCAGCAGCTGAATCTCTGCCGTTTTGTTATGGTGGTGGGCAAAAGGCCCCAGGTTATTGATTTCAGCAACTTTGTCAGAAACAATCACAGCAAGTTCATTAAGAATGAAGAATCGACTGTAGCAATCTCAGCCCTGTGAAACAAGAATCAACAGGGGCACGATTGTGCTCCAAAGTTTATGAATTGGTGGCATGGTAGATCCGTCCTCTCAAAATCATACATAACTGATTGTTATCCAGAGTTATCCATCAACATTCTGCGGCTTGGCCTGTTGTCGGAGGACCAAGGGAGCCAACAGTAATGTGTTGTGGATGCATGCAGCACCTAGAAACTTTACCTTGATTCTCAACCCCATGAATTCGCAAGACGTCAAGCCAAATTCACAGAAATATCCCGTTAGTCACTCTGCTAACCCATCACTCCTCCTGCTCTTTGAACGTGGCATTGCTGTTTTGCAAATCTGTTGTCAGAAGGTGTCAGAGTGCAGAAGGTATCCTGGATAGACCTGCTGCTCACGCATCATCACTGCCTGAGTCCACAAGGAGATCAGTTTTTCGGAGTATGTCAGTTGGTGTGGAAATGGCGCAACACAGAAGATGACTTTATGTCCTGACTGTACATCCATCCACTTGTTTATGATGTACCTATTGCTCCTTGGTGGAAAATTTCATTCTAAGGTTTTTTTTCTACGAGCTTTCGCAGCGTAATGGGTATTTTTATTGTGCTGTGTGAAACCAAGGTGATCAGAAATGGTGATACATCCTGTGGTCTAGAGACAGAAAAAATATGATCCCACAATCTACAATCTCGCGCTCTGATCTGTCTTTGATCGTATCACTGATAGATCAGTGAGCTAGGTGTCCCTTGTCTTCTGTGTTGTGTCATTTTCATCCCAGCTGACACACTCCACAAAACTGATTTTCCTCTGGGAGGGAGCACGCGTTGTCCATGGGGCCTTCCGTGAACGCTGGTCTCCACAGGAGCTCCAGTGAATCGTGGATATGGCTGACAATGTTGTCTTCTGACGGTCGATGTCTGCAAACTCCATTTTAAAAGGAGTTTTCATTACTGCAGTACTCTGCAAACTGAATTTTGTGAGAAAAGTTCCTTATTAACGATAAAAAAAGATAGATCAGTGAGAGAAGCGGCTGAAATGTTTGAACAATAGTCAGCAGCTCGACGTGATTCTGTTCTGCTTTTCTTAAGCAACTTGCCTCAAGATGTTAATATCTGTTCATAAGGTCATAAGGAATAGGAGTAGAATTTGGCCATTCGGCCCATCAAGTCTACTCTGCTATTCAATCATGGCTGATCTATCTCTCCCTCCTAACCCCATGCTCCTGCCTTCTCCCCATAACCTCTGACACCTGTACTAATTAAGAATCTATCTATTTCTGCCTTAAAAATATCTACTGCTCAATATGGTTCAATCCTTAAATGAGAAGTGAGTGAGTGGGTGCCAGGCCACTGACAAGATCTCGACTGCCAGCTGAAGCTACGTGCTCAGAGCTTCCAGCGAGTTGTTGCATTGTAGTCATGACGTTGGCATCTACCTAACAATGGAGATGAAAAGGTGTTCAGAGATGCGACAGATTTTTAATAACACGAAGACAGTAAAATATTGTGTTTAGCATTCGTGAAAAATAATAATTGTATTTTTAACAGTGTTAATTGCAAACATGACATCAGCCAAAGAATGCAAGCTGGGTATTCTAATGCCGCCAAGATTTTTAACAAAAAAG
Source organism: Rhinoraja longicauda (assembly GCF_053455715.1). NCBI lineage: Eukaryota > Metazoa > Chordata > Chondrichthyes > Rajiformes > Arhynchobatidae > Rhinoraja > Rhinoraja longicauda. The sequence continues at coordinate 16,277,349 of NC_135982.1, read as the reverse complement.
TGTTCAATTTGGAGGGGGAGTGGGGGGGGGGGGGGAATATAGAATGGATTTAGATGTTTCACTGAAAGTTTCTGGATTTTATTTCTCCAGTATTCAAAGGTATGCTGTCATTCCTCTGTCGACAAACTCCGGTCTAATTGGTTGGGTCCCCCACTGCGACACTCTGCATGCGCTCATTCGAGACTACCGCGAGAAGAAGAAGATACTGCTGAACATCGAGCACCGCATCATGCTGAGAGTAGGTTGCTCTGCAAATTTATTTGATATATATACGTTTGCTTTTATGCCAACTAAATCGTGACCTTGTTTTAATCGCACTTGCTTAAAAACTTAGATTTCCTCCTGGATCATTAGTGGCCAAGTCATGCTGCCAGGCAAGGATGGACATGATTAAATGAATTTGTTTTATTTGATTCACTTCCTAAAGATATTAATCACTATCCATGTCCCGCTGAGTTACTTCAGCACTTTGAGTCCATTTTTTCCACGGCTTTAACCTGCCCCTCCTCTCTCCCAGCGTTCCCCGCACCCTCCCCACCACAATCAGACTGAAGAAGGTTTCCGACCCTAAACGTCACCCATCCTTTTCCTCCAGAGGTGCTGCCTGACCCGCTGAGTTGCTCCAGCACTTTGTCTGCCAGTCCAGCCTGCCGCTTTGTTTAGCGTTGATAAATGCATTCAGTTAATTGATAAACACAGGAGCCAATATTTCCCTGTCCATGATAAACTCACCAGTTTCCATTAACATTCCCTAATATCTTTTGTTGACCTTTTTCTTTTTGCCACACGCGATCTCTCAACTTCACCTAATCTCGGCCACCCTGTCGGGATATTCACTTCCTCCTCTCATTTTCTTTCCATTTCCAAAACAGAAAACCCTTAACCTTGTACTGTTCTAGTTCAAGGTCGTCATCCTGTGAGAACTTGGGGCCATGGTGCCTGCTTGTGATTTGCATTGAAGCTAACAAATATTGAAACATATCTGACATGATAGCATTTGATTATGATAAATCGGCCGATAAAATTTGCAATCTGACAGCAAAGGACTGATTCAGTTAGTGGGTAAGGCTTTAAAGGTGATTGGAAGCATTCAGTTCATTAATTACCAATGCTTGGGTAGTTTGGGAATAGGGCACATTTAGCTATTTATTTATTTATTTATATGCTAGAACACTTTAAAAGCCACACAATATTTTTGTATGTAAAACATAATGCATGTTCAAAGTCCTGTATCTTTTTCTGGCATCCACAAAATTCTTATGCAGTTTAAGTTTCATCATTAAAATACAGTTGATACTAAATTATCTGAAATCAAGACAAAAATTACCAGAGTAATTTAGTTTAGTTTAGAGATACAACGTGGAAACAGGCCATTCAGCCCACCGAGTCCACACCGACCATCGATCAACCATTAACACTAGTTCTATGTTAGCCCACTTTCTATATATTAGGGGCAAATTACAGAGGCCAATTTACCTATAAACCTGTACGTCTTTGGGATGTTGGAGGAAACTAAAGTGCCTGGAGGAAACCCACGCAAGTCACAGGGAGAATGTGCAAATGACAGACAGCACGCTAGGTCAGAATTGGACCTGGGTCTCTGGCGCTGTGAGGCTGCAGCTCTCCAAAGACCTAGTGACGCAGGCATCACAGAGTGAGACATGATTACTGTTTCAGGATGATGACTTTTAATTAGAACTGTAAGAAGTGATGGATTTCAGATTTGAGATGCAGAGAAAGTCGAGGAGAAGGGGAAAGGATAAAAGATAATATCTTCAATAGGGTGGATAAGGTTAAAGGACAAAAGGGAGAGATAGTGTACAGCAAAAACGGCAGGTTAAACAAAGAAAGACACAAAGTGCTGGAGTAACTCAGCGGATTAAGGCGGTAACTTTGGAGAACATGAACAGGTGATGTTTTGGGGAAGCAACTTTCTTCAGACTCATGCACTCCCCCTGCTGGCTATCTAACCTCTTTAGACCTTTTTATTTCCAACTGCACGTGCAACATCAACTGTCTTGACTTCTCCACCCTTCTTACCCACACCAATCTCACCCCCTCTGAAAGAAGAGCCCACCAGACACTCTTCAACAATCCCAACACAGCAATTTGGAGGTTAAACAAAGGCTAGTCTTGTTAGAAGTGTAAAAGAGGAATGGTGAATTTGCCATGGGCATGAAATATTGGCCCATCTTTTTATTCTTTGGGTTAATTTGTCGATGTCGATCAAAGCTGCAGTCTTGTGACTGCTGAGTGGGCAATTAGTATCTTTCAGAAGTGTACAAAATGAAACTAATTCATCAGTTGGAAGTGGAAGTAAATTGCCTTTTGTGATAATATTTGTTGCTATTTTCCTTATTTTGTTCAATTGTATATTCAGCAGCTCTCTCATAACTCCCTTCCTTTCTACCAATTAAAAAAAAAAAAAATCTGTCTTTACTGACATTACCTTATTGAATGTTTTATTTTTCTCTAAACAGATGGCTCCAGACTACGATCACCTCACTCTGATGCAGAAAGTTGAAGTGTTTGAACACGCAGTAAATAATACAGCTGGCGATGATCTGGCCAAGTTATTATGGCTAAAGAGCCCCAGCTCTGAGGTGATGCTTTGTTCAATATATAGCTTCATAGATTGATTCAGCATTGAATATTACTTTCTGAAAACAAAAATATTAGAATTTCATCTTTATTGGATTGTCCAATCATTGTGGAATCAAGGCAATAAAGATGAAAGTCTACCCTACCTTCGAACTGCCTCTTCATAATAGCATTGTGAAAGGATTCATAAAGATTTATTTTACTCAATATATTTAGTAAATACTTAACACATCCAATGATCAACATCACATATAAAGTTATGTCTCTTTTCAATAAAGCATAGTCTTGTATTTAATTTGAGATTGGTTTAAAATGAACATTCAAAGTCTGAAGCAAAAAGTAATGGCATGTGAAATGGACTGAAGCCACATGGATCTGAAGATGCTAGTTTTCCATAAAATACAAAGTGCTGGAATAACACAGCAATTCAGGCTGCATCTCTGGAGAATGGTTCTGAAGAAAGGTTACTATCCATATACTCCACACTGCCTGACTCACTGAGATAATCCAGCACTTTTTTTTTTTAAAGGCATAGGACCTTTTAAATGAGGACCCTTTATTCAGAGGTCTGATGCTGGGCAGCATCAAACTATATACTTGATTTCCCCTTTCTGTTTGGTCATAGCCCACTTTCGCCTCTCAGTGAAATATATATATTTTGAGAGGTGATGTTATGAGCCTGAGCACCAAACTAATAATTCAACTTTAATGTCAGATTCCACAAAAACCTATGCACTGTTAACTGAATATGACTCTCAATTCTCCTAAATATAGAGAGCTTTGTTTGAACAATGCAGCGAACCCCAGATGAATCCATCCGTGTATTATCTTGATTTTCAAGGAACTCTTTTTTTAATGGAATTCCATAATTTCAGATTGCTAACTCCACAATTGATACAGTAGATTCAACGTCATTCCTATAATACGTATAAACTTTACAAAATGTTGCAATAATTTCATCAGTAGAAAAGCATGAGTGCTACAAATCCTGCTGTTGATTTTCTAACATCCAATCTTGTTGAGCCAAGACCTCACACTCAACAGTATAACTTCACCTGTAGTTTTTTAAAATAATTTTACATTGTTAAATAATGTAAAAGTAACCAGCATGAGACACAATTGTACTCTTCTTCAAGAAATCTTGTAAATATCAATGCAATGCAAAGAATGAAACAGTGCTTTTGAACTGCACACTCCCTCTGACCAAGGAGTGTTACTGTACCTTCATTGGTAAGATGCATTTTCTTCCTTTGGAGGAGCTATTCAACATTGTCCTACGTTCTGGCACTCTGCAGGTGTGGTTTGACCGAAGAACCAATTACACACGTTCTTTAGCTGTGATGTCAATGGTGGGCTACATCCTTGGACTAGGAGACCGGTAAGAGATTCGGATGATCCTGGTATCCTCATCTTTGATGGTGAAATCTTCCACCATCTCTTTGAACCCACTGCAGTTTGTCCAGGAAACCTAACAGCGCCTTTTCATTTTACAGACATCCATCAAACTTGATGCTGGATCGGCTCAGTGGGAAAATCTTACACATTGACTTTGGTGATTGTTTTGAGGTAAGTCAATCCATCTGAACAGAGTGCCACTGTATGATTTTGAGAAACATCTTTAATATTCTAATGATGAGGGAGTGTCAAACATAAATTAAGCTTTGCAACAACACAGTAGACGTCTAGTTTAACAACAGCCCCACGAGTAGAATGAGCATAATGTCTTTTCATTCTTGGCTGCTGATCTAAGATTAAGGCATTGTTCTGCAATCTAATGGTGGTGAAATGGTCTCAGTCAGGGTATATTCCCTGAATTTGTACGGGAAAAGTGGGACCAGGATACCCCTCTAAGCTGCCCTTGAAATACTGCAAAATTATTGCAATGTAATGGATGTGTGTGTACAAACTAGGTCATGAGACCAAGCATTTGATCACAGGGCTAGACTAAAGGAATAGTCATGAGTGTTTAATTGTTCGATGTGCTGGTAAAGGAACAATGAAATTCTTATTTGCTGCCATTTTACATGCATGGATAGATGCTTTGGATAGGTCAGTTAACCTTGCAGTATGAAATGAATTGACAGAAATATTGTGTTCACAAACAGGGAAGAGGGTGAATTTAATCAGATTCCACCAGTGCATTGTTTCAATGTTCATTTTTTCCGCAGGTTGCAATGACCAGAGAGAAATTCCCAGAGAAGATTCCATTCAGACTGACCAGGATGTTAACCAATGCTATGGAGGTATGAGCCTGCCTTTATTGTCAGCTTTTACCCTATGAAGCATTCCATCATACAAAGTAGCTTGTATTTGTTAGGTGATGTCCTTTGGCACTGTTTGCTCCCTGGAACACACTTGTAATGTATAGTTTGTGACCCAGTGCAACATTACGTCACTGCTGTAGAAACAATTAACTCCAAATGCTGGTTTACCAAGGGAAGACACAAAATGCTGGAGTAACTCAATGGACCAGGTAGCATATCTGGTGAACGTGGATGGGTGATATTTCGGGACTGAAGAAGGGTCCCCACCTAAAATGTCACCTGCCCATTACTTCACTGCTAGTCAGTTCCGATGCAGAAGCAATCTATAACGGCTTTCACTTAGATCAGGGAACAGCTTTCTCTTTTTTTTTGGTCATTCGTATGATTTGTAGAAAGTGTACAGAGATCAGTGGTCGGCGCGGACTCGGTGGGCCGAAGGGCCTTTCGCCACGCTGTATCACTGAACTAACTAAAATGCGGTCTCGGTTATAGCCTCTCAGACCAGATTTTGAGACTCGGAAGCTGTAGATAGTTAATGCTCATTGCTCTATCATACAACTGCCTTGAACTCCATCCTAGTCCATTCCTTCGAGTTAATCCTCTTGTTGCTATCCCGCAGGTTACAGGGTTGGATGGGAACTATCGAATTACATGTCACACGGTGATGGAAGTGCTTCGGGAGCACCGGGACAGTGTCATGGCTGTGCTTGAGGCCTTTGTTTACGACCCATTGTTAAATTGGAGGCTCATGGACAGTGAGTATTCAGGGAATTCTGAAGAATTACAGCTTGTATTTTGCGGTCATGAGAACAGTGATGTGGATCTACCAATTCCTCCTGCATCAGTTATCAGAATCCCCAGTGTTTGACAAAAATGAAACCATCCAATATTAAATAATTTTACAGGCTATTAAAAAAAAAACACACACAATTCTGAAGTAATATTATGATCATTTCGCTGAGCACCAATAAACATTGAATTACACATGTGAAAGCAATATAAGGTAAAGCTCCGACTATCCAATGCCCTTGGGACTTGGATACTGCCGGTCAGCAAAATTCCCAGACTATTGAATGTTATTGCTGTTAAAAATCAGAACATCTTTAAACCACTTTTGTTAGATGGTACACAGTAGTACAAAAAAAATTCTGTCGAGTCCAGTCAAATTAAAGTGAGCATGGGAAATGGGGCCCCAATGTGCCTAATGCCAAACCATCAGGCTTTCTAAACATGTAGGAAGGAACTGTAGATGCTGGTTTTAACCGAAGATAGACACAAAAAGATGGAGTAACTCAGCAGATCAGACAGTATCTCTGGAGAAAAGGAATAGATGACACTTCGTGTTGAGACCCTTCTTCAGTCTGAAGAAGGGTCTCGACCCGAAATGTCACCTTTTCCTTATCCTCTGAGATGCTGTCTGACCCACTGAGTTACTCCAGCTTTTTGGGTCTACCTTAGGCTTTTCTAAACAACCGGTTACTGAAGTTATGATATAATCATCTTTAAAAATAATTTTACACATGTATGTTTACTTCATATTTTTGAAGTATATATCTAAGAAGGGAATTACAGTTGCATAAAATTAGGTCTCTGAATTCAATTGTGTTTCAAGTTATGGCTTAGAACATCGTTAAGATTGCACATCATAAAACAAAGGAATATTTTTCCCCATAAAGAATTGTTCAGAAATATCTGAAGTTCAGTTCATTTCACTGACTGCCCCTGAGCACACAGCAGAAAGCTACAAGACAGTAGTTTCAGGAGCAGAAAATCCCTGAGAGCATCTTTTGGATTGCACCCTTAATTGTGTGTACGGAGACTCCCAAAATTTATTCAGCGTTTTATAGTTTAATGATCAACTGTAAGATCCAATTACTATTTTAGTGCTCCTAAAATCCAGGTCGAGTCATTCATGAGTTCACAAGTTATAGGAGTGGAATTAGGCCATTCGGCCAATCAAGCCCACTCCGCCAATCAATCATGGCTAATCTCTGCCTCCTAATCCCATTTTCCTGCCTTCTCCCCAAAACCCTTGACACCTTTTTAATCAAAAATTTGTCTATCTCTGCCTTAAAAATATCCACTGCCTTAAAAATATCCACTGCCTTAAAAATATCCACTGACTTGGCCTTCACAGCCCTCTGTGGCAATGCATTCCACAGATTAACTACCCCTGACTAAAGAAGTTCCTCCTCACCTCTTTTCTAAAAGAGCGCCCTTTAATTCTGAGGCTATGACCTCTGGTCTTAGACTCTCCCACCAGTGGAAACATCCTCTCCACATCCACACGATCTATGCCTTTCTTTATTATGTTTCAATAAGGTCCCCCCTCAACTTTCTAAACTCCAGTGAGGTGAGGCGCAGTGAGGTCAAACGCACATCCTATGCTAACCCACTAATTCCTGGAATCATTCTTGTAAACTTCCTCTGGACCCTCTCCAGAGCCAGCACACCCTTCCTCAGATATGGGGCCCAAATTTGCTCACAGCACTCCAAATGCGTTCTTACCAGCGCCTTATAGAGCCTCAGCATTACATCTCTGTTGTTCAAAGGCAGTGACTGTGGACTGGTAAAGGAGTTATGGTGTTCTTCACCAGAACCAAGGAACCGTGAACTGCAAGATTCAGGGACAAAAGTGCAACTACTGGCAGCCAGATGTGACTGCATCTGAATCAACCAGATATAAATGCACAGTTTGCTTGTGCAGGTTCTTTCATGAAGGTGTACGCAGAAATTAATGCCAATGATGGCATAAATATTATGTCAGATAGAAAGTTTCCCATGCTTATGTCCCCCTCCTTTCTCCTGATGCCTTTGATGTTTTTCTATTATATGACAGGAGCCTTCAATCGCAAATGATATTTTGTGTGTCCACACTAAAATACTTTACAGGGAAAGTGAGAACCATACCATGCGTATATAACATCCAGAGCATTTGGGGGGGGGGGGGGGGGGGGGGAAGGGGGGGAACACCCCTTACATTTCCTTAACCCAAGATGACTCAACTTAGCTAAAGCAACTTTGCTGCTACTTTAAGTAAGTTGTGAAAACTCTGCACTGCACAGATAGTAAATGTAATGGTTTTTATAAACGGTGCAAGTATTTACTTCTGTTCTCCAACTAAAATCTGCACCTTGCCACAAGGTGCGGTAAAGGGCACAACAATTTCACTTTACCAAACAGTGGTGGGGTTGAAGCATTTTTTTTTTTTAACTAATACATCAATAGATTAGTTTTGGCTTAAATATTGTGCACTGGTCTGAATCGACAACTGTAATATTTTATGTCCATCCCTCAGCGAATGTTAAAGGTAACAAGCGTTCCAAGACAAAAACAGATTCCTACTCAACCAGTCAGACAGCCGGTGAGTATCCCAGCTTTCTGGTAGTTGGCTTGGTGTTGTTCAATACTTTTGGGATTGGTGGAGGTGTGGGGTGATGGTGAGGTTTGGTGCAATGTTGTAGATAGGATATTGGAGGAGGAGAAGCGAGATATCACGCCAATTCCTCTTGCTTTTCCATCTCAGAATACATTGACTTTGGTTCGGGTCTCAGAATGACAATCATCTCCACCCAGAGTATTTTATCTGAACAGTCCATATTTGGACTTTAGAGTTACAGCGCAGAAACAGGCCTCTCGGCCCACCGAGTCTGCGCTGACCTGTGATCACCTTGCACCTAGCACTATCCTACACTAGGGACAGTTTACAATTTTACCGAAGCCAATTAACCTACAAACCTGTACGTCTTTGGAGTGTGGGAGGAAACCAGAGCACCCAAAGAAAACCCACACGGTCACAGGGAGAACATACAACTCCGTACAGCCAGCACCTGTTGTCAGGATCGAACCTGGGTCTCTGGCGTTGTAAGGCAGCAGCTCTACCACTGTGCTGCCCCAATGTGTTATCCATGAGTTTAGATGGTGAAGTGGTTAGACAAATGAATTTGCCATCAGACACAATTCACTCATGGCCTCTTAGTTACAATAAAAATCCATACTTGAAGTAGTTGGTAATGTCCTCCAGATGCTGACAAATTGTGTTACTGAACATTATTTTTATTTCAAATTTTCTCCACAAATACTTAGACTGCTGCTTCCCTGAATATTTTATTAAATTTTGTGTTTCAGAATTGCTGGAAGGGGTAGAACTCGGAGAACCAGTACATAAAAAGACAGGAACGACTGTACCTGAATCCATCCATTCTTTCAGTAAGTTACCTTAAAGTTGCACATAAGTGTATGAAAAGTCATCATCCTAAAATTCATCATCCTGTTGAGAGAGAGAGAGAAAAAAAATATTTTCTGCTATTTCCAGCATTTGCTGTTTTAATAATTCAAACAGGTTGTCTCGGATGACTTATATGATTTTTGTAATAAATCTAATTGACTTAGACCCAAATGTGCAGGGGCACAGTAAAAACGTTTGCAGATGCAAGAATAATTAGCAATGTGGCTGGTCATGAGAAGGACAGTTGTCGTCTGCGGGGAAAATGTAGACTGACTAATCAGATGATTGGGAAAAATGAAGAATGTAATTTAATCCAGAAAAGTGTGAAATAGTGCATTTGCTGATACTGAAAATTGAAAACAAAAGCATGAAATCCTGGAAGCACTGAGCAAGTGAGGAGAAAAACAGGGTCAAGAGTCTTTGATTAAGGGTCTTTAATTAAGAGGTTCATTTAGTATGAAGAGCCCTTAATTGATTTTATTGATCATTTTATTTGAAACATTGCAGCAGCTTGGGTTCAAAGGTATCTTTAAAAAAAAGGTTATGTACTAGATGTGTACAGAATTTAAACACAGAATTGAAGTATTTTTAGATCTCAAGTTTGGAAATAATCACGGGTGTATAAGCATTTAAAACAGCACATTTACTTTGTGCCTTCTGAAATGCACAATGTCAGTGCTGTTCAGTAATTACATTGAGCTAACAATGCCTAACAATCAGTGTGAAGATTGCACATTTTTCCTGCAAAAACGTGGGCTTCCCTTGGATGCAGCAGTTTCCTCCCAAGCCACATGGACTTGAGGCCTGGTAAGATAATTGGTTGCTGTGAATTCCCCCAGTGTAGGTGAGCAGTAGAATTAATGGGCATGCAGGGAGAATAGGTCGCAGAGAAGTTTAGTGGAGGTATCGGAGCTGTTCTGCTTGTAATTGCCACTGTTTCTTTCCAGTTGGAGATGGCATGGTGCAGCCAGAGGCTCTCAACAAAAAGGCAATTCAGATCATCAACAGAGTTAGAGACAAACTCACTGGTAAGATTTCTCACAAACATTTTGTTAGGTTTTGCTACTGATGTGCAATTTCATACATTTTGTTTTAAGCTTTGCTTTTTGAACAAATTATCTTGAGTTTAACATAAACCGAATGGAGATGTTCTGTAAAAAAGGAATGATTTGCATTCATACAGCAACTTATAAGTAGTTATTATGCTTCATTGTCAACTAATTACTATTGAATTTTCCGCGATTGGTGTTATCTAGATAATTATGACATTTGGTTACTGCACAGTAAGATCATGCAAACAGGAATGCAATATGTTACCAACAGAAGTGTTGGAATGCGATAACGTTGGTAGTTCTAAAAGGCATTTAGACTTAAATAGGTGACACATGGAAGAAGTCAAAATGTAATAACAAGGAACTGCAGATGCTGGTATACACCAAGGAAAGACACAAAATGCTGAAGTAACTCAGCAGGTCAAGCAGCATCCCTGGAGACCATGGATAGGTTTCGGGTTGGAACCCTTCCTTGGGCTCGTGCAAGAATATGAAATATTCTCACATAAATGAAAGAATAAGAAAGGCATGGAAGAATACTGTCCAAATGTGGGCAAACGGTATTAGTGTGGATGAGCAAAAGGTTCAGCAAGGACATGGTGAGCCAAGGGGCCTGTTTCTGTGCTGTGCAACTCTCTCTCGCTCCCGATCCCCATTCCCATCCCTGATAATACTCGAGTCACATACATAACTCCATTCCCAATAGACTGGACACCTGTCTACATTGTAATGATGAGCACATAAGAGTACATAGAGTAGATAAAGAGCAACTGCTCACAATGGCAGAGGTTTGGGAACAGGGGACATAGAAGCAAGATGGCGAAAAATATCAAAGGTGGCAAGAAATGGCACTCAAGATTCAAAGAACAAAATATTTCACTATTTAATCCATTCAGATTAAATCTGCTGTTACAGCGAAGGAGTCGTGTGATTAACACTGAATTTATCAGGTTAATGTGCCAGTGTTTGACTTATTTTTCAGGTCGTGACTTTGCCCATGATGAAACTTTAGACGTACCCACTCAGGTGGAGCTGCTAATTAAACAGGCGACATCCCATGAGAACCTCTGCCAGTGCTACATTGGATGGTAAGTCCCATAACAACATTTGATGAAGTGACAAAAATAATTATTCTCTCCTCCCATGTTTTCTGAGGTAATTATTTACTCATTTAAATGATGTTTACTACAGATTTAGAGACAGTGCTATTGAGAGCTTGGGTGGCATAGAATGCATCTGAACATTCTTATCGACATTAAAAGCAGATGGGGCTATTGGATAAAGCCACACAATGTTGTACTGAACTTGACAGGCTAGAAATCTGGTGCAGCGGTAGAGTTGCAGCCTTACAGCGCCAGAGACCCGATTTCGATCCTACCTATGGGTGCTCTCTGTACGGAGTTAGCATGTTCTCCCTTTGACCGTGGAGTATCTCTGGGTGCTCCGTATTCCTCCCACATTCCAAAGACATAGGTCAATTGGCTTCGGTAAGTTGTAAAATCGTCCCTCGTGTGTAGGATCGCTGGTCAGCGCAGACGTGGTAGGTCGAAGGGCCTATTTATGGGATGTACCAAATCTGTGATTGCCCTCACAAAGGGCTTGATGCTATCTAGGATTTCATTTTTTAAAGATGTACAACTTATGACCTTTGTTATAATGTAATACAAAGGAACTGCAGATGCTCATTTATTACCAAAGATAGACACAAGATGCTGGATGTACTCTGCGGGTCAGGCAGCATCTCTGGAGAAAATGGACAGGTGACATTTCGGCTTGGGACCTTTCTTCAGATTGATTGTAGGGGACAGGGGTTGAAGAAACTGGAACTAAGAAAAAAAAACAGGACAAATTGTGGCTGGCCACAGATGACCTGAGGCAGTGAGGTTCCCTGATAGGCTGATTATTGGCAAGGGATGGTGTGATCCCAAAAGGGATATATCTGATTCTATTGTTTCTACGCATTCTTCAATATATCCTCCTAGGGAATAATATATAAAATGTACCGTGTACAGAAATAGAAAGTGAACAACGATTCTATTTTAATCTGGTGGAAACCAGAGGTCAGTAGTAGAAGCATTGCTCCTTTTTTATACATGTATTAATGATCTGAATGGGATTTACAAGCCGTTTTTGCAAAGTTTGAAGGTGACATGTTCATTTGTGAGGGAGATTGAAATTAAATTTAGGAGAACAGAGGCTGACTAGTGAAATGGGCAGATAGAATTTAAACCAGAAAAATTAAGTTATAGATTTTGGTACAAACAATAAGGAGATACAATTATAAATGAACTGGTGCATTTTAAATGGAATAGAAGAGTAGAGAGCCTTGGGCATTCACCAACTCAAATTGTTTAGATAGTAAGGTGAGAAAGTTGGTTTGTTAAAAGAACATTTAAAAGTGGGGAAAGGTATGTTAAACCAATATAAAACATCCAGGCATCTGATTTGCTATTTGCTGATTCTGAGCTCCACTATCCAGAACAATAGTGATATAGAATAGAAGATATCCACTATTCAGAAGAATCTTGGAAGGGAAGACTGGCCTGATACTAGGGTTGAGGTAGCAAGATGAGAGGAACAGGGCTTGTTCTCCTTCGAGTAGAGAAGGTTAAGAGGGAATATTATAGAGGTGTTCAAAATAATGAAGGGTTTGAGGGAGAATAAATCAGACAGGGAAATGTTTTCTTGGGTGCTGGGAGGATCAGCTTTGAAAGCTCACTGATTCAAAATGATTGGAAAATAAGAACAAACAGCCATTAAGACAGGATGAGCAGAAAAAGATGAAATGACATTGACATATATTCTCACAACAGTAGTTGAAACTATATGGCAAATAGTATGTCACAGAGCATTGGAGGGAAATCACCACAGTAAATTGGAGATTTTTGTGCAATAACTGTGCAATACTGGCAGAAGAAGAGCATTTTTAAAGAATTAGGTTGCTGAGATACTTGGGTTATTTTAATGCAGAAAAAGGCAGTTAACAAAAAAGCGTTAATATAATTTTGAGGTAATTAAAAACAGGTTGCAAGAGACCTCAAAATTCACGTTTTTGTGACTAAACTGTGGGGATCTTCGGATTGGAAGGTAGATTGTTTCAACCTCCCTTCGCTCCAAATATAACTCAAACAAGTGCACAGTACAAGTATTTTAATTTTTGCCTTTGTAATGATTGGCTCCTGATATCAATTTCAGAGGATAAATCCTCATCTGTTGGATAGGCACATTGCAGATTTTGGGCCAAAGGTGACACTGCTGAGAAAACTCTGTTCTCCGTTTCTTTTTTTTTCTTTCAGTACTACCCTGTTTCAGTGCTACCCTTATTGTTTTAATTCATTGGTAATGAATTACTGGCACTATGACTGGAGAATGTCAGTCTCCTTAACTTGAGTTGACACAAACCAATTAGAAAATGAATTTATATTTTTGGAGAGTCCTGTGAGATGGAGTCAATTTCTGAGAGCAGCCATTCTTAAAGAGTCACTCTGCCAATTTGTAGCCATCTACTGTGGAGCCAATTAACACAGTAACTCCCTTACTTTAGATCAGTTATGAACATGTGTCACATGCCAGTTGCAAAAAAAGTTACTACAAACTAGCTGTTAAGCTTTAAACAAAGAGAAGCATTAACATGTTTACAATGCAAATAGATATATTATGCTCATATAGATAATTATATTGTATCTCTCACCAGGTGTCCCTTTTGGTGAAGGAATTTGAAAGAAACGCAAGATAACCTTGAAGGTTGACTGTGATTTCTGCTGAACAAGCCATGTTTATTAAGGCTTGAAAACGCTGCTGGATTTAACACAAATGATGTGCCGGACAGAGTGTAACTCAGTGGACTGTAGCCCACGTGGACCGGGCACTGTAACCTGTAGCCTGCACAGATAGATGGGAGAATTACCAGAGCAAGTTGGAAGTTTTGTTGGGAACTCGAGCTGATGACAGGATCCAAGGCTCTGGCAGACATTTTAAAAACCGTTGGTTTTTTAGTACTAATCCAATCAAACGTAGCTGAACACCCCAAGACAACAATAAATATTGTAATTAATGTGGAATACATATCATTTCTGTCCAGTAATTCTAGTAAACTATTAGTAAAATGTCAATAAAGGTATCAACCAATAATACTTACTTGATGCCAAATACATTTTTTTACAAAAAATATTCAAACTATCTTCCAACAAAATTGTCAGGCCTTTATGTTCATCACAACTTCCATTACATCACGGACAATTCAGTAAATCCTTGTTATAACAGACCATGGTGGGGGGTGATTTGGTGTCTGTTATTTTTGATTGCCTGCTATAACCGAGTATGGTATTATTGTATGTCATTGTAACAGGGAACTGCAGATGATGGTTAATACACCAAAAGACATGAAGTGCTGGAGTAACTCAGCGGGTCAGGAGGCATCTCTGGATCCTGACGTCACCTAACCATCCACACATGTACAGATGACATTGGGACGCTTCTTCAGGCTGCTGAGTTACTCCAGCGCTTTGTGTCGTTTCACCTTAAAACTAGGTTCCGATGCCACTGGTCTTCATCAGCGAAGCCTTCTTCACCCACTGCTCAGTCTGGTCGACGTGGCTGTTGTTGTGGCTCACACTGTAGCCCCTGGGGTCAGCTTATTGTCCAGGTCGCTGCCACAGACAGGACACGTTCGGTCACCGTGGGGCTCCTTCCCCTCTCACCTGCTGGAGTTGGGGGGTGGGGGGGGTGGGTGGAAGAGGGGAAGAGGCCGAGTGGACATAGCCAAGAGAGAAGGAGCAGACAAAGCGATGACCAACAGGAAGATGCGGCAGCAGGTGAGAGGGGAGGGAGTCCCACAGTGACCAAGTGTGCCCCAATGGTGGCAGCGGCCTGAAGAAAACACCGTCAGTGCGAGTGCATCTTGCGAGCTAGAGGTGGTGTCGGGCAGGTCTGTCCACTATAACCAAAATCCATTATAAAAGGGTCAGTTTAAACAAGATTTACTGTCATAACTTTTCGTATCCAGGTGGTTAAATTATATGATTGTATTGGAAACAAAATCCAGAGTTACAGTTCTTAAATGTATACAGTGCCTTATCCCGTTAAAGTGTCTCAAAGTGCTACACATTCATTGAATTGCTTTGAAACTTGTTTATTTACTACGGTGAATTTGTCAGTTCTTTCAAACACACAGTAACGTTCTATGTCAGTAGTTCATGTAACTTTGAACATTCATGGGTCACAGATTCCCGGTAGTCAATAGGAATGTTGCATTTCTGCAAGGAGGTTTTAAGCATCTCTTTGAATGTTTCTTGTCTGCCACGTGATTACATCGAATGTAAATGACAGAAACAAGTGCTGACTCACCTGGTCCAAGCCACTGTACAAGCTCACTCTCACCCCGTCACCATTTCACTGAGAACTAGTTCCCTGGGTTCAAGAACACCTTCTTTCCAGCGACCATCAGTCCCTTCAGCAATACACAAAACTAACCCTACCTCAGCAACTATGATCTACTATGGACGTTGCTCTTGGTTCAACAGTTTGTCACATTAACCAATGACAGGACATTGAAATTCTAGCAGCAACATTGCAGGCCTATAAACACTATACACATAGGTGATACAAAACAAACAAAAATTATATAAATGAATTAATACACTATGTACTTTGTATTGCACTATAATGATCTGGCTACCTGGTAATCTTTTCAGAGAATGGTAAGAACTTGGGAGTTTGCTATCGGATAGTACATTCAACTAATTCAGATGCATTTGAGGGGGGCGCCTGTTTGATACGTTATTGTACATTTGTTTGTGGTATTATTGAATGAATGGGCCTGTAAAGCTGGAGCTGGTAAGAATTTCATTGTTCCATTTCCAGTACATATGAGAATTAAACCCTCTTGAGTGTAGTTTGGAGTTGGTAACTTCTTTAACTACTTTACATTCAATTCCATGCAATAGTAACCTCGATCAGCATCTATTATGTAAGTTGTACACTTTGAATGGCTACCAAGCTGGGAGTCTGGCTTCCAAAATTACCATCTGTGCTAGTTTTGGCACCATATATCTCACCACAGACATAAGTAGTCAGATGAACTGATAACTGTATACCTACTGTACATCAATGATTTAATGTTCAATGTCTTAATTTAATGGTTTATTGTCACATACCTAGGAAATGTGAAATTCTTTTGTTGCACACAATTCAGTAAAATTTTACCATAAGCATAATCAGACTTAAGTACAAGAATGTAAGAATGGTAGATTACACTGAGGCATTTCACAAGAGTCACTACATTTTGGTTGTCATCTTGAATTGCACACAAATCACTTGTTAAACCTGTTCATTGTGATGGCTTTCTTAGTTCCACAAGTAAACATGAACAGAATTTTTTGATAAAACAGGCTGATTTGGGCAATTAACCAATTTAACTCCTTTTCATCAGTTTATATTACGACATGTGTGCAATCCAAAGTGGAACTCCCAAAATGGGCTGTGAGCTTTAACAATAGTCAGAAACTAGATTAAGAATTCACAAAGGAAATACACTCAATATTCTAAAAGTTACATGTATTAAAAGAGATACAGGAGTCTGCAGATGCTGGAAATCTTGAGCCAACAACAAACTTAATGAATTAGTCAGCATCTGTGGAGGGAAATGGACAGATGATGTTACTGGTTGGGACCATCCTTCAGATTTCTTAAGTTGCTTTATGATTTCTTCCAACTTACTTTACTTTTCAGCAAACTTTCTGTACCCGAATATTGTGATGGTGATTGCGAAGCACTCACTTTGCAAAAATAGGTGAGCAATGCCCTGAAAATGGTAAGATATTAATATGACTATGACTGGAATTGTCTATGTGCACATGACAGCCTCCAACTGAGAACCAGCGGAACATTTCTTTCGCTCTTCCTTCAGGTTCCAGTGAAATAAATAAATTAAATTACAGCTTGCTGTTCCATTTACACAGAATAACGGTGGCAAGGAATTGTTTATACATGCTTATGTTTATACATTTGTCTTTTGCAAATACTTAAATTATAACAATATAACACTGGTTGAGAACTCCTTTGCATTCGTATTTTTAAATTCGGATCAGCCACAGGAGAAAATAATGTGTATATGTGCACAAATATTCCACAATTATTGGCTTCGCTTGGAATGATTGGGTGAGGATTTGGTTAGAATTGTATTGTTGGAATATAATTAAATGAAAATGTTTTTGTTGAATTATCTTAGGAAATCTAACTCCACAGAATGAAAATCTAACTCCACTGATTCAACTTTAAATACACATTAATTAATCAGTTCACTGAACATGTGGAATCAGAACCACATTGGTTGAGCACTTGATGATTGAAGGTGGATATGGTGTAACGGTGATTATTTAAACATGCCATGGCGGTTCTGGGTATACTTCATTTTAGTGAATATTGTTCCTTTCACTGTCACTGACACCTTTTAGATAAATAAGTGTAAAAGTTATGGGAAAGGTTTTCCTTTATTGTTCCTCAGAAAACTTCATGTTCCATACATTGTGTCTATCTTCGGTATAAACCAGCATCTGCAGTTCCTTCCTACACTTTATGATCCATTTTTGGTTACAAACTGCGACAAATAAGAGGATTTTATTTTCACGCCACCATGCACTAAATTAACAAAGGGTAAAATTAATTTTGTCCAGATTAGGAAAAGTTTGGGGGGGAGAGGGGGAGGGGATTAAGTATTTAATTGTGGGGATAGATTAGAGAAGGAATAAAATCGATTATAAGGAGATGTGATAAAACATTAGAAAGGTTGTAGACAGAATACAGTAAAGATAAGGATTAGTAAAATAGCTAAAACAGGAGGAAAAATGCATATCAAAGGGTTAGAGTCTGGACTGGACTGTTAGGGTTAAAGACAAATTTAATTAAAAGTGATTGAAAGAACTGGAGATGCTGCTGTACACCGACAATAGACATAAAATGCTGGAGTAACTGCGGGACAGGCAGCATCTCCGGAGAGAAGGTACTCCAACATTTGTGTCTATCTTACTTAAAAGTGAACTGTAAGTTTTTGAGGGAAATATTCTGAGTTGTAAGAAGAGAGAAAAAGCCTGAGTGTTTTCAAAATTGTGCTTTGTTTTAAGTGTCCTGCAGCACCAGTTGCATTTATTTTCTAATATTTGCATGTTGAATTTATTTTCCAGTTTTTGCATCAGTTGAATTTATTTTCTAGCGTTTACATCAGTTGAATTTATTTTCTAGTGTTTGCATCAGTTGAATTTATTTTCTAGTTTTTGCATCAGTTGGATGAATTTTCTAGTATTTGCATCAGTTTAATTTATTTTCTAATTTTTGCATCAGTTTAATTTATTTTCTAGTTTTTGCATTAGTTTAATTTATTTTCTAGTTTTTGCATTAGTTTAATTTATTTTCTAGTATTTGCATTAGTTGAATTAATTTTCTAGGGTTTACATTACTTTAATTAATTTTCTAGTATTTGCATTAGTTGAATGAATTTTCTAGTATTTGCGCTAGTTGAATTTATTTTCTAGTATTTGCATCAGTTGAATTTATTTTCTAGTATTTGTAAATGGTGTTAACGTGTCAGGAGTGTGTGTATGTGGACGCGCGTGGACCGAGCAGCAGCGGCCGCGCGCTGTCCCCGAGCCCCGGGCCGCGCGTCACGTGCCCTCCCCGGAGCATGCGCCGCCGCTCTCGCGAGACGTGTCAGGAGCATCATGGCGGCGGAGCGGGGCTCGGCCGAGGAGCGGGGACTGGGCCAGGGGCAGGGCCTCATCCCCGGCTTCAGCAACGTGGACACCTTCGTCAAGGTGCGCGGGGGCGGGGGCGGGGGCGGGGGGGGGTGCTGGGCTGGGATCCAAGGCGACACCCGTGGTGGTTGGGGGGAAAGCAGGTTCCGGGGAAAGGGAGAGAGGACGGTCGGGAGATGGGGGTATTAGAGGGTGGGCAGGGGAGAGGGGGCTGAGAGGGGCAGGGCGGAGAGGGACTGAGAGGGTGGCAGAGTCAGGGAAGGAGCCTGGGGAGGGGGACTGAGGGGAGAGGAGAGGGAAGGGGGGGGGCAGAGAGGAAAGGGGCTGAGTGGAGAGGGGGAGGAGAGAGGAGGGGAGTGGGGAGGAGTGGGGGCAGAGGGGAGTGGAGAGGGGCTGAAGAGAGGAGGGGAATGGGGAGGAGTGGGGGCAGAGGGAAGAGAGAGGAGGAGAGGGGGGCAGAGGGGAGTGGGGGGAGGGGACGGGGGACGGAGAGGAAGGCAGTGGGTAGAAGGTGGGACAGAAGGGATGGAGGGGAAGAGGTGGAATTATTTTTAATACACGTATTTTTTTTGTGCAGCATGCTTTGGGGACAGTGGTCGCAGCCACAAAAGCTTCCAATGGACTTCCACAATTTGGTGACGAATTTGATTTTTACCGGAGTTTCCCTGGATTTCAGTCATTCTGTGACACGCAAGCTGATCGACTCCTTAGTTGGTAAGCAATTCCACATTGTATTCCCAACAATTCTGTTTGCATCACACAAATGAGCCAAAGAAGAACATCGTGACCACAATACCTTAATGACGCCACGTACATCCACAGCAATGAGGTGCTTCGAGAGATTGGTTATGGTACACTCGCGACTGTACAGCCAAATTTGACTCTCACTGCAACTACAAATTTGCAGATGACACCACTGTGTTGGCCGGATCACGAAGCATTGAATGGAGTACAGGAGGGTGAGAGAGAACTTAGTAATGTGGTGTCAGGACAACAACCATTGCCTCAATGTCAGCAAGACGATGGAGCTAATTACCGATTTCAGGCTGCATGGTGGAGTACATGCTCAATCAGCATCAATGGTGCCAACGTGAAAATGGTTGAGAGCTTCAAATTCCTTGGTGTCAATGTTACCAACGATCTGTCGTGGACCAAACACAATGATGTGACAGCCAAGAAGGCGCACCAATGCCTTCACTTCCTTAGGAGACTGAGGAAATTTGGCATGTCTCCAATGACTTACAGACTGTAGAAAGCATACTGTCGGATTGCATCGCAGCTTGGTTTGGGAACAACTGCCCAAGAACACAAAAACATTGCAGAGTAGTAGACGTAGACCAGACCATCACACAGACCAGACTTCCCACCTTTGGATCTATCTTTGGAAGAGCAGCCAACATAATCAAAGACTTGTCTCTTCACAACAGGTCAACAGCTTTCCACTATGATCTGGATCCTCTGAATAACTGAAACACATACGCTGCTCTTCATCGATTACTGCTTGGCATTCAACATTATCATCCCTTCAACACTGATCACCAAGCTCCAAAACTTGGCCCTCTACACCTCCCTTTGAAACTGGATAGTTGAACTCCTCATTGAGCTCTACTCTCTTTGCATCCATGACTGTGTGGCGAAGCACGGCTCCGATGCCATCTACCAATTTGCCAATGACACCACAGTTTTTGGCCGAATCATGGGTGGCGGTGAGTCACCATGTAGGAGGGTGATAGAATACCTGGTTCATTGGTGCTGCAACAATAACCTTTTGCTCCATGTAAGCAACGCCAAGGAACTAAATGTTGACTCCAGAAAGGTGAAGTCGGGAGACCATATACTATTTTTCATTGGTGGGTCTGTGGTGGAGATTTAGTAATATTAAATTCCTGGGCATTAACAGCTTGAATGATATGTTCTGGGTTCAGCACATAGATGTAAGCATGATGAAGATCCACCTCTACTTTCTTCGAAGTTTAAAGAGATTCACAGTGTCACTGAATACTTGCACAAACCTCTATGATTGCACTGTAGAAACTATCCTCATTGATTGCGTCATCGTCTGGTACAGCAATTCCAACTCAAGAATGTAAGAGATTGCAGAGAGTGGTGAACTCTGCCCAGTCCATCATGGACACAGCCCTCCTTACCATCGAAGTTTACATGAAGTGCTGCATCAAAAGGAGGCAAATATCAAGGATCCCTATCAATAGACAATAGGTGCAGGAGTAGGCCATTCAGCCCTTCGAGCCAGCACCGCCATTCAATGCGATCATGGCTGATCACTCTCAATCAGTACCCCGTTCCTGCCTTCTCCCCATACCCCCTCACTCCGCTATCCTTAAGAGCTCTATCCAGCTCTCTCTTGAAAGCATCCAACGAACTGGCCTCCACTGCCTTCTGAGGCAGAGAATTCCACACCTTCTCCACTCTCTGACTGAAAAAGTTCTTCCTCATCTCCGTTCTAAATGGCCTACCCCTTATTCTTAAACTGTGGCCCCTTGTTCTGGACTCCCCCAACATTGGGAACATGTTTCCTGCCTCTAATGTGTCCAATCCCCTAATTATCTTATATGTTTCAATAAGATCCCCCCTCCTCCTTCTAAATTCCAGTGTATACAAGCCGAATCGCTCCAGCCTTTCAACATACGACAGTCCCGCCATTCCGGGAATTAACCTAGAGAACCTACGCTGCACGCCCTCCATAGCAAGAATATCCTTCCTCAAATTTGGAGACCAAAACTGCACACAGTACTCCAGGTGCGCTCTCACCAGGGCCCGGTACAACTGTAGAAGGATCTCTTTGCTCCTATACTCAACTCCTCTTGTTATGAAGGCCAACATTCCATTGGCTTTCTTCACTGCCTGCTGTACCTGCATGCTTCCTTTCATTGACTGATGCACTAGGACACCCAGATCTCGTTGAACTCCCCCTCCTCCTAACTTGACACCATTCAGATAATAATCTGCCTTTCTATTCTTACTTCCAAAGTGAATAACCTCACACTTATCTACATTAAACTGCATCTGCGATGTATCCGCCCACTCACACAATCTGTCCAAGTCACCGTGCAGCCTTATTGCATCTTCCTCACAATTCACACTACCCTCCAGCTTAGTATCATCTGCAAATTTGCTAATGGTACTTTTAATCCCTTCGTCTAAGTCATTAATGTATATCGTAAATAGCTGGGGTCCCAGCACCGAACCTTGCGGTACCCCACTGGTCACTGCCTGCCATTCCGAAAGGGACCCATTTATCCCCACTCTTTGCTTTCTGTCTGTCAACCAATTTTCTATCCATGTCAGTACCCTACCCCCAATACCATGTGCCCTAATTTTGCCCACTAATCTCCTATCATTACCTCTTTAGACATAGAGCATGGAAACAGGCCCTTCGGCCTACCAAACACTAGCACTATCCTCCTCACACTATGGACAATTTACAATTTTTATCGAAGCCAATTTACCTACAAACCTGTGCATCTTTTAGGTGTGGGAGGAAACCAAAGCACCTAGAATAAAACCCACACGGTCATGGGGAAAACCGACGAACTCGGGTCTCTGGCGCTGTAAGGCAGCAACTCTACCACTGGGCCACAGTGCTGCCCTTGCTGCTCTTCTTGCTGCTATCGTCAGAGGTCATAGGTAGGAGATACAGAAGCCTGAAGTTCCGCACCAAGTTCAAGAACAGCTACTTTCCTACCACCATAAGGTTCTTGAACCGACCTGCACGACCCTGATCCTATCTTGGCAACACAATATTACAGACCACCTCTTGCATTATTGTGGACGTTTTCAAATTGTATTTTGCACTAACGTCTTGCTTTTTGCACACTGTCTTCACTGATTTGCAGAATTTATGTGCATTTTTCGTTTTTGCGTGTTGTCTGAGTCGATGCAAGCAAGATTTTCATTGTTCCTCACCATACTTGTGTATTTGACAATAAGCACGACTTGACTGAGCTTCTTGAAACAGTCCTATTGCTATAGGATTTCAGTATCAACACTACAAATAAACTTGCATTGTTGTTGATGAATTTTATTGGCACAATATGACAGTGTATTAATTCCAAGGAATTTAATTTTGCAGCATGAGCCAGCTTATGCAGTTCCACAACTGTAGGAGTAACATCCGAGGACACAACAAGGTGACAGAAGTGGAAGACAAATTTGACATGTTGGTGGATGCGAACGATGTCATCCTGGAACGAGTGGTATGTAAGGCTAAATTGCAAAATGTAACCGAGTTTTGAAGGTTTGGCTGATTGGAAATGGACATATTGGCAATCAGTATGAAGAATGATTTGGTAATTTGCTCATCACCATTTCTCAATGTAGTTTTAGGTCTATCTTTCATGCCATTTACATACTAGTGCATTTTTTAAAAAAGACTGAATTAAATAATTATCTGAATTCATCGCGCCCAACAAAGAAAAGGGAATTGGTGATGGTCAGACTAGAAATTGCTACAAAGTGCTGGAGTAACTCAGCGGGTCAGGCAGCATCTCTGGAGAATATGTGACGTTTCGACCTGAAACATCACCTATTCATGTTCTCCAGAGATGCTGCCTGACCCGGTAAGTTACTTTATCACCTTGTGTCTTTTTATTGTAAACTGGCATATACAGTTCCTTGTTTCTACATTTTTCCTCCAAATTGATACATATTTTATTGTAGATGTAAAAGAAGAGAAAATGACGTGCTTGTAATTATTTGAGCCACGTCACTTCAGTGGAGAATAAACAGGGTTAAAGTTTCAGATTGTTAACTTTATCAGAGGCACCTTAAATATTGATAATCTTCCTCCACAAATACTGACTAACCTGCTGAGCATTTTCTGCAAGAGGTTTATTCAGAACAAAGCCCATGTTTTTTTACATGCTCCCCTCCCAACCCTTCCGAATTTGGCGGAAAGTTTCCACTTTCTTATTTCATTTCCGCCATTCCGATTTTGCCTCACATTTTTCCGCAAAACAGTCTTAATTGCAATTTGTCAATTCGGTCACTAGGGGTTCTGCGAGAAATCCCCCCGCCCTGGAAGTCTCCCCGAAAATGTGGCACCTAGGCTGGGCAAGGCAGCCAATCTCGACCTCATCGGGACTTCCATGGCCGATCGGTGGGTTTAATTTGCAACCTGCGGCCGGGGCTCTGGAACTCCAGCCCAGCTGGAGCCAGCACATCGATCCCCATAGCCGACTTCCTTGGCCGGCTGGATAAACCAGCAAATCTCTGGAACCAAGAGTGCCAGAAAATTAGTAGTGGAACTGTAATGAGTAAATATTAAATTTAAGTGCAAGATTATATAACTTTTAAATGAATAATGATGGGGTTAAAATATAAAACACAGCAGAAAAGCCAATTACCACCTTTTTGGCCTGAATCAATTAATGTGCGAATTTACTTCTACAAGTACTTCCGTATGCTTAGTCGAGTCGCATATATCAAGTCTTTCTTCATAACTTAGTCATACATTTTATGACCATTGTTCTTTTAGAACCAAGAGAATTGGGACGTGTAAGAAAAAAAGCAAAATAGAAAAAACAAAACAAAATAATTTTTTCTTTGTGTTGCAAAAAGTTCAATAACCTTTCTATAAATAGCAGAATATACTAATAAGCCTGACATTGTACATGTAGTCCAAGACTACAGACTGTTGGAAATAATAGTCGTTTTTCACACATTAATGTAGCGCGCATTTGACGTGCATACCATTTTTTGCTGAAAAGTTGCATTATTGGCCATATTATGAATTATGATGTAAAATTCTGAATTCTGATACAAGATTTTTTCGTACAGATAGTACTCAATTGTTTTTTACTCAGTTTGCTGCTCTTTTGTGCAGGGAATTTTACTGGATGAAGCTTCAGGTGTGAACAAGAATCAGCAGCCAGTTCTTCCAGCAGGACTTCAGCCTCCAAAAACCATTGTCTCAAGCTGGAATCGAAGGGTGAGCTCTGACCAATTGATTTCAGATTAGTTTGTTTTACGCAAACCTAAATGTTTATGTGCTAAATGCTTAACAAATTAATTTGAATTAGAACAGAGACAAAGACAAAAACTTTCCAAGTTCAGACTAGCAAAACAATTATCACCTCAGTAGTTAAATTATGTAAATTAATTGCTTCTCTGATAAATATTATTAAATCCAAATGATTTATGTGAGAACTACTCTTCCAATTTTTATGCTTCCACTTTTAGGATATGATATGACACTGGGGAGTTGGAATCATACATTCCTATTTAAGTAAAATCTGTGAAAAAAAGAAACTTAACATTTCAGGATAAAGAATCATCATCAGAAAACTTTTGTTGAGGGGTCTTTAACCTTAAACATTAACTCTCTTCTTTCCACAGATGACACAAAACTAGCTGAGCGTTTCCAGCGGTTTGTTTTTATGTTAGGTTCCCAGCATTTGCAGTCTTTTTTAGTCATGGAATCATACAGCACAATGGGAGGTCCAATGGCCATACATCACGTACCTATCTACACCAATCAAATTTACCAGTACTTGGTTCGTAACCTATAATGTCTTGGCATTTCAAGTCCTTGTCCACATACTTTTTTAAAGTCTTGAGATACCTGCCTTCACCACCTTCTCAGGTGGTGCATTCCAGATTGCATTCATGCCCTTGGTGAAAAAAATTCCCCCTCAGATCCACTATAATTCTTTTACCCCTCACTGTGAACCTATCCTCTCTGGTATTAGACATCTGTGTTGTGGGAAAAGTTTCCTGCTATATATCCTATTTATGTATTTCATAACTTTGTATACCTCTATCATGTGTCCCTTTAGCCGCCTCTGCTCAAAGAAAAACAAACCCAGCATATTCCGTCTCCTCAATTCTGCAGGATTCCAACATCCTGGGGCAACTCTACGCCCCCCCCAGTGCAATTATGCCCTTTTGGATTTTAAGTCAATTACCACATGGCCTACTTCAAGCCTTTACCTATCTGTTTTATTTTAAGCAAAACACTCATTTATGTTAAAGGTACACGAATGGAAACTGGTTTCATGTGTTGTCGCTAATTTTCTTTTCCAGAATACGGAAACTAAAAGATCAAAGTCTGAAACATTCCGCTTGTTTCATGCTAAAAACATCCCACGGCCTCAGATGAAATTCAAGGAAAAAATCGACAACTCCAATACACCTTTTGTACCAAAACTATTCATCAAACCCAATGCCCTGAAACCTCTCCCAGAAGGTATGAATTGGTAATAAACAGATATTTGAACAAACTGTGTTGTAAGCGACAGACAGTTTTCAGCTGAAAATTCTTTCAAGCACATTTCTAAACCATTACTTATTTGTTATGATTACACTGGCTTAATGTGTACCATTATTTGCTTAGATTTATTCTAGGTCATTGAAACCAAAATTCAAAGAACATTTCAATAGAATATTACTTTAAAAAAGTTACTTGCAGTTATGAGAACAAGTTAGTATTGGTCCAAATTTCCATTTACCTGGCTGACAATGTTGTAATTTAACCCATTTAGTCCTTTTCCATTTCTGAACTCTTCTCTTCACATTTTAAGTTGAAGCTTTTTGATATTTGAAGCTATTGCAGATTAGCTGTTCTACTGTTGTAAGTGGCAACATTTGTAGTCCATTTCACTGCAGCAGACCACGCAGAAACTGGTCAGCCAGAAGCAAATTTATTTTCTTCTTCTGACAAGTGGAAATTGAAGCTTCTGATTTCCTTAATAGTCGATTTCATCCTAATTCTAATTAAGTGCATTGAGAACATTGTTTGCATCTATTTGTAAGCTTCAGGTAGCTCAGCAGTGTTATTGGGTCTCTTGACCAGGTTTTCAGCATGATGGTTCATTTTGCAGGTGGTGATTTCTCCATGTGTCAATCCAACAGTCCGATTACTTTAAGTTCGTGCCTGCACAGATGCTCCCAAACACAGAGGCTTTTGTTGCCAAGAAATCAAGATCACTTGTTCAGTTATCTCAGTGGAACAAATGTTGCTCTGTATTCAGCTCTGCAGTATTATTATGATCAATTTGGAGCACTGTCGGCTAATGTATTACATAAATATTTCCTGAATGCTGTCAGTAGGAACATGATGACTCTAGTTTCTGGGTTTACAGTCCTTTCAAATAGAAGGAGTCGCCAGGAAAGGCCGGAGGATCTTGATGTGCCAGCAGCATTGGCTGACTTCATCCATCAGCAGAGGACACAGCAAAATGAGCAGAGCATGTGAGTGAACTTGAATTGTAACTTTATAAAGCAATTTGAGATTCTAGAGTGAATGTTTCTCAAATTTGAGTTTGTTTTTCTTCCCTTCCTCCTTATTGCCTTTAAAAAAAAAAAGATTGTTTAGTAAAATGGTTACAGGTAATAAACTAATTAAAAAAACACCAAACTATGGTAACATGAGACTGCAAATGCTGGAATCTGGAGCAAAAAAATAAACTGCTGGATGAACACAGCTGATCGAACAGCATTTGTGTAGGCTAAGGGGAGGTCGGTGTTTTAGGCTGTGACACTGCATCAGGTCCTAAGACATGGTCTTGACAAAAAAAGATCAACTATCCTTTTGCTTCTAAGATGCTGCTCAACCAGCTAAGTTATTTCAGCTATGTATTAAATGCTCCAAACTATGTTCACAAAGACGATGCCCTATACAAGACAAATGAACTAAATGCAGAAACCCGCCAGCAAAGACCAAAAATATTTTCTTCTTCCAAGTTTCAGGTTTGCTTACTAATTGGGCATACCGTCTGAATTACTCAGTGTGTATTCCTCTTCCTTTTCAGGAGTGCACATCCTTATCAGTATGAGCTTAATCACTTTGAGCCAGCAGAGGCTCTACTTGTCAAACAGGAGCCACAGGTTAGTGATGGGAATGTGGGGAAGCTGAGTAGTGTAAATGTTGCATCATGTACTTTTGCCGAGCTTGAATGGATTGATACAAGATAACTGGTTAATGGCCTGAGGATCCATTTCTAGAGGGAGTGTACAAGGGAGTTCTTAGAAGAGCTGTCAATGGTGACAGACAGGTGCTTGGAGCTGCTCAAAAGGTTCTCTGAATTTGAGATGAGATTTTTCAAAATATTAGTTGCATATTAGATAGAAAGAAAATTTGAGAATTTGGGGCAGCACGGTGGCGCAGCGGTAGGGTTACTGCCTTACAGCACTAGAGACCCTGGTTCGATCCTGACTACAGGGGGTGGTGTCTGGACAGGGTTTGTACGTTCTCCCTGTGACCTGCATGGCTTTTCTCCGGTTTCCTCCCACACTCCAAAGACGTAAAGGTTTGTAGGCTAATTGGCTTGATAAAATTATAAATTGTCCCGAGTGTGTGCAGGATAAGGATAGTGTTAGTGTGCGGGGATCGCTGGTCGGCGTGGACTCAGTGGGCCAAAGGGCCTATTTTTGTGGTGTATCTCTTAAACGGAATCTAAAACAGTATACAGTTCTCTTTTATCTAATTCTTGTACTTACAATTGTCTGATTTTAAATGAAAGTCAGCCACAGAAGTATCTTAAGCCACAAAAGTTGTTTTTTTTCTCTTGTAATTGGGAACGACAGATGATTATGTAAATATTTCCTAAAAAGAAAGTAAATCAATAGAAATTATGAATGAAGTGTAATGGTGTGATCTGAAGCTTCTGTATCTGAATAATAAACTTGAGCAATCACTGTTTTATCCTCTAGATGTACAAACCTTTGTCAGAGACCAACTTTCAGCTAATCACAACCTTTGAAGAACTCGTGGAAATGAATGAAAAGCTTTTAAAGAGCAAAGAGGTTGCTGTGGATTTGGAGGTAAACTCCTTAACTGAATAAGCAACAAACCGATGAATGTTCATTCATGTTGTCAAATTATATAGGATGCTATGCCTGTTATTATTAGTCTTTTTCAACTTCTGAAATATGCCATTGTGATGAGAAGCATGTTGAGATTTCAATTTCCAATTATTTCCCTTGGCCAATATTGTACATTATTCCTCGATCACTCATTCCATGTTTCTAATTTAACTTCAGAATCACAAAATGGAGCAATTTGTCAATTTTTTATTTGCCAGTGGTATTTTTGGTTTATTTCCAAGTTTAAAATTAACTCAGTCTACCGCAATATTATAAGGACTTCTGTTTGACTTTGATCCCCGGGGGGGGGGGCAAATTTGGCTCAGAGCCAGATGGCACAATTTAAACAGACACATAATTTTTCGTTTATGTACGTGACTGGCAACTCCTGAATTTTGTGATAATTTTGAAATTAACTATAACTTGATCATGGGTCTGGGGTATTTTGCTAGGGTTGTTTAGTTTGGATAACTTCAGTCCTGCTATGTCCACAAAACCAGCCTGTAATCGATTTAGTAAACTATTTACTACTCATGTTTAAAGAGTTCAGTAGCGTGTCACCCAATTAAAACATTAGCATTAAGTTACCTTTGTTCGCACATCAATTATTGCATTTATTGAGCAGTTAAAGGCTGCAGTAAAATTTGGTGTTGTGATTATCTGATATTCTTGGGAGATCCTTGAAGGTTCCCGAGGAGACAAAACATTTGGTAAATGTATTGGTTCGTAGCTCTTGGGCATTTGTCATATCTGTGGCAGTGAAGATGTACTGAAACGGCTGAGGATCAGACGAAATAAGCCATAACACCTGGAAGTGAAAAGACCGGACATTGAGAAGCATTACAAATCACATTTGCACATTGTTTTTTTAAGGTCTTATACTAAAAAGGTAGTATTTTAGCTAAACTGACAACTTATTCCATACTTAAAGTACAAATGCACTGGATGGTATCATAGTTAAAAAGCTGCTATTGGCCACTGAGCAGGAAAAAAATGCTTATTGTCAATCTTGGTCATTACTCATTGGTCACACGTTCCATTAGTCATGTACAGAGGATTAGATAATTCACAAACTGAATTTCCCGTTTGCAACACACTCTGCTGAGAGTCATATACGAACTTTAAGATTTTTTTTCCTTAAATACAATGCTTACGTCTTCAAAGAACAGGTAGTGATTTTTTGTGATTTATGTATCCACAGTAAAACAGTAGTCAGCACAGTAGACTGAATCATGGAGTAATACGGCAAAGGTGCAGGCATGTTGGCCCTATAAGCCCACGCAAAAATCGAGCAACCATTTGCACTAATCCTATTCTGTTCCCCACATTGTTATCATAATTTCCGCCTAATTATATCACTTGCCTATTTGTAGACTGGGTTTCATTAGAATACAATCAAAAGATAATTTTATGTATCCTGGTTATTCCATGTAAGTTTACTTAGTTTTTGTATTTGTTTTATCCTGGCTTTTTCAAACAATGGTAAAACATGTGTAGCAAGCAATGCCATTTGCTAATGGATAATTATGTGTGATTAAGGATCATTTTCTTTCATCAGCATCATTCATACAGGAGTTTCCTGGGATTAGCTTGCTTAATGCAGATATCAACGAGGGAAGAAGATTTTGTCATTGATACACTTGAACTACGCAGTGAAATGTACATTCTCAATGAAGTCTTCACTGATCCTTCCATTATTAAGGTGAGCAGTGATTTGACTTCAGTCCGCTTTTTCATCTTGTGAGTTATAACAGTTTCAGAAATGCTCGTTGCGTAACTCTCAGATTTTGCCCAGAAGATGGTATTTATGAATTTGATGTAGTTAATTCCAGCATCCATGTTCTCCCCCATCACCATTTGAGAAATGCCATGATTTTATTGAAGAAAGACCTACACTTTCAGACAGGCATTTCACAATCTCTGATGTTCCTAAAACACCCCTTACATTGAACTTCATTTTAGAACTGGGCAGCACGGTGGCGTAGCGGTAGAGTTGCTGCCTTACAGCGCTTGCAGTGCCGGAGACCTAGGTTTGATCCCAACTCCGGGTGTTGTCTGCAGACTTTGTACGTTCTCCCCGCATGGGTTTTCTCCGAGACCTTCGGTTTCCTTCCACACTCGAAAGACGTACAAATTTGTAGGTTAATTGGCTTGGTATAAATGTAAATTGTCCCGAGCGTGTGTAGGATAGTGTTAATGCACGGGGATCGCTGGTCAGTGCAGACTGGGGGGGGGCTATAGGGCCTGTTTCGGCGCTTTATCTGTAAACTAGACTAAACTTAAGGAGCCAGGCAGATTGAATTATTTGCAGAGAATTGTTCCCAATCTATATTGATCCTCTTAAAATGTTATTGTTATCGTTGCCCAAAAATCATTTAAATATTTAAATTTAAAACCTATGAAACATGAACAATACTAATTTGATAATTTATTTTTCAAATGCCTGAGCTGACTGTTTCAACATGTGTTTTCTCTTCAGGGCATTTTCCACTCCATTCTTGAGATATTAAACACTGCTCTTTCTTTGTAAAAGTAGCTTGGATTTAACCCCTGTCCTGCCAAAGCTGTGTTTCTGAAAGACAAGTGTGGTCATGAATATTCCAACCTAGTCGGTGGCAACATTCCTTTGAGCTGTACATTCCAGCAATACATGTCTACATTTCCAGCTTTTGTTCGTGGATCCTTTTCAAACCCGCTGCTGTATTTCCTTATTTTGGCCACTCAGCTGGAAAATGCTTTTTAAAAAATTGAAACTGAGAACAGCTTTCCTTGGCAGCTTCGGGGAACGTGGGAATAGAAGAACGTCTCAATGTTTGCTGCATCTTTGACAATAGTGATTTTATTGTAAGACTTTGAAGTTATAGTGTACCTAGTATTCTGCGTCAAAGAGCACTAAAATGGGCCATTCCATCCAACGAATCCATGCCAACCACAATACCAGTCTACACTAATCCAATTTTCCTGCATTAGCTCTGTATACTTATCAACTTTCCCATCCTGCTCTCACTATCCCTCCTCCTCGGCAGAATAAGGATAGGGTTTCCTGGTCCTCACTTCTCATTCCTCACCCCTGGTTGCTAACCGTTTCAACTCATTCTCACATTGAAATTTCTGTTCTGGGCTTCCTCCATTGACGGGGTGGGGCCACACACAAACTGGAGGAACAGCACCGCATATTCTGCTTGGGTAGTTTACACCCCAAAGGTATGAACATTGAATTCCCCAATTTTAGATAACTATAACTCTTTCCTCCCCTTTCACCAACATACCTATCTCTAGCTTCACAATTCGCAACTCTTCAATCATTTTATGTCACACCTTTTGTCTTTTCATCTCTGGCCTTTGTCCAGCCATCTGCATATCAAAGAAAAAACCCTCACCAGTATCCACCTGTTACTTGCCAGGCTTTGTCCTGCCCCTCCTCTCTTCCAACATTCTCTTGCCTCCTTCCCAACACATACAATCAGTCTGATGAAGGGTCACGACCGAATTATCACCTATTCACTTTCACCAATGATGCTGCCTAACCCGCTGAGTTACACCTTTGTGCCTGTCCTTGTGTATGGCATGATTGTACTCGTATGGTATGGTTTGACTGCACAGCACATAAAACACACTTTTCCACTGGGCATTGGCACACGTGACAGTAATATAACCAATACGAAGAAAAATGACTTGTTATTGATCAGGTTCCAGATACAGCTTCTATGCAGATACTCACATTTACATCATCATTGCTTGATTTTTGATAGAATATTTTAGAAAGTGGGCAGGGAACTCGAGTAGTCATTGGATTCCTGAATTCATTGGAATTTCACAGGAAAATGTTGAATGCAAAATCCCAAACAAAAACAGAAAATGCTGGAAATATTCAGCTGTAAAGTAGCATCGGTGAAGAGAGGTAGTTAGTGTTTCAGTTAAAGGTAGACACAAAATGCTGGAGCAACTTGGCGGGACAGGCAGCATCTCTGGAGAGAAGGAATGGGTGACGTTTTGGGTTGAGACCCTTCTTCAGACTGATGTCAGGGGAGAGGGCGAAACAGAGATAGAATGTCGTCGGAGACAGTAAGACTGGTGGAAGGGGGAGGGGATGGAGAAAGAGGGAAAGCAACGGCTATTTGAAGTTAGAGAAGTCAATGTTCATACCTCTGGGGTGTAAGCTACCCAAGCAAAATATGAGGTGCTGTTCCTACAATTTGTGCTGGTCCTCTGACAATGGAGGAGGCCCAGAACAGAAAGGTCAGATAGGTATTGGGAGGGGGAGTTAAAGTGTTGAGTAACCGTGAGATCAGGTAGGTTAAGGCGGACTGAGCGGAGGTTTTTCAGCGAAACAATCGCTGAGCCTGCACGTGGTCTCGTCGATGTACAGGAGTTGACACCTGGAACAGCAGATACAGTCGATGAGGTTGGAGGAGGTACAAGTGAACCTCTGCCTCACCTGAAAAGACTGTTGGGATCCTTGGATTGCATCGAGGGGGGGAGGTAAAGGGACAGGTGTTGCATCTCCAGGGGTTGCAGGGGAAGGTACCTGGGGAGTGGGTGGTTTGGGTGGGAAGGGACAAGTTGACCAGGGAGTTGCGGAGGAAACGGTCTCTGCAGAAAGCAGAAAGGGGTGGAGATGGGAAGATGTGGCCAGTAGTGGGATCCCGTTGGAGGTGACGAAAATGTTGGAGGATAAGATGCTGTGTGCGACGGCTGATGAAGTGGAAGGTGAGGACAAGGGGGACTCTGTCCTTGTTGCAAATGGGGGGGGGGGAAGGAGCAAGAGCGGAGCTGCAGGATATCGAGGAGACCCTAGTGAGAGCCTCATCTATAATGGAAGAGGGGAACTCCCATTTCCTGAAGAATGAGGACATCTCCAATGCCCTGGTATGGAAAAACTAATCCTGGGCGCAGATGTGGCATAGACAGATTGGGAGTAGGGAATAGGGTCTTTGCAGGAAGCAAGGTGGGAAGAAGTGTAGTCTAGATAGCTATGGGAGTCTTTGTTTCAGTTAGATTACTTTTTCTTGGAACATTTCGTGAAATGTAAAATACCATCTTGCACTTTCACTGCATAATTTGCAAAAAGAAATGACAGCAAGATTTCCCATCTAAAATGCTTTGGACGTGCAAGTTGTAAAACTTTAAATGAAATCGCTCTATCTGTAGGTTTTCCACGGTGCCGATTCAGACGTTGAATGGTTACAGAGGGATTTTGGACTCTATATTGTCAACATGTTTGATACTCACCAAGCTGCTCGCACTCTCAACCTGGGCCGGCATTCCCTGGATTACCTGTTGAAATATTATTGTGATGTGCAGGCTGATAAACGATACCAGCTGGCTGACTGGAGATTACGGTAAGAGACCATACAGACTTTACAAGCCAAACCGTTTCAATGTGATGCATTCTTTTTAGAATTTAGGTTTGAGTTTAGGTTTGGGATTAGGTTTAGGTTGAGCTTAGTAGGAGTTTAGACAATAGGTGCAGGAGTCGGCCCTTCGAGCCAGTACCGGCATTCAATGTGATCATGGCTGATCATTCTCAATCGGTACCCCGTTCTTGCCTTCTCCCCATACCCCCTGACTCTGCTATCCTTAAGAGCTCTCTCTTGAATGCATTCACAGAATTGGCCTCCACTGCCTTCTGAGGCAGAGAATTCCACAGATTCACAACTGACTGAAAAAGTTTTTCCTCATCTCCGTTCTAAATGGCCTACCCCTTATTCTTAAACTGTGGCCCCTTGTTCTGGACTCCCCCAACATTGGGAACATGTTTCCTGCCTCTAACGTGTCCAACCCCTTAATCTTATACGTTTCGATAAGATCCCCTCTCTTCCTTCTAAATTCAAGTGTATACAAGCCTAGTCGCTCCACTCTTTCAACATATGACAGTCTCACCATTCAGGGAATTAACCTAGTAAACCTACGCTGCACGCCCTCAATAGCAAGATTATCCTTCCTCAAATTTGGAGACCAAAACTGCACACAGTACTCCAGGTGCAGTCTCACTAGGGCCCTGTACAACTGCAGAAAGACCTCTTTGCTCCTATACTCAACTCCTCTTATTAATGAAGGCCAACATTCCACTGGCTTTCTTCACTGCCTGCTGTTTAGGTTTCCCTGGTAAAGGCATACGTACACTTTTAAGCTATGCTGTAAATTTCAATTTAATCTGGAGTCAACTATTCTCAGGACAATTTTCTCCATTGTGTTGTAAACACCC
Organism: Rhinoraja longicauda; assembly: GCF_053455715.1. NCBI lineage: Eukaryota > Metazoa > Chordata > Chondrichthyes > Rajiformes > Arhynchobatidae > Rhinoraja > Rhinoraja longicauda. The sequence continues at coordinate 16,242,427 of NC_135982.1, read as the reverse complement.
TTTGTAAAATACCTCCCAGAATAATATTAATAAATGGAATGGGCCAAATAGCAAAGTGTTTAATAGGGAACAAGATGTTAATTGTCACTGTCAATTGTTGCTATTAATACACCCATTTAATGCTGAAGTTGTGTAGCTTGTCCAGCACATTGGGGCGGGTAGGGATGAGGAGTTCAAGGTGTAAACTTTCCTCTAAAGAAATGAGTGGGACTGCCGGATCTGGAACCCAATGAACGCCAGCGTGCATCGAGGATAAACTGAAGCAAAAAAAAGTGAACTGCATGGCAGACACCAAATTGGAACTACTCTTCCAGGCTTTCTGCTACATTAAAAGTGAAGGAGGGAAATTAGAAAGCCAGTGAAAGGTTATAAAAAAAAGGTTATAAGTAACGTTTAAAAAATGTTTTTTTAATAAGTTCACAAACAACAAGGGGATGGCTAAAGAAGGAGTATGATCCAAACTAACCAAATGCGAATATATGGGTATGTCTCCATATTTTGTAACTGTCTTCATTAAATATGTGGATGATGCTGATATGTTTAGACGGCAAAGTTAAATATTGGCTGGGATAAGCTTACTGAAAGAGGAGGTATTAAGGAGGTTAGCATATTTGTAAATGGATAATTGGCAAGCCTGAATGAAAGGTATCCCATGTAAGAGAAGACATTGCAGAGGCTTTGACACATTTTCTTTCAATCTTTTCTGGCTACAGGGTTGGTATCAGAAGATTGAAGTACTTCTAATGTTGAATCATAGTTTAAAAAAGTGATGAGAGGATAAATGAGGTAATTGCAGGCCAGTTAATTTTATTTGGAATGATAATTAATGGAACCCATTGTAAGGGACGGTATAAATCTTTAGAGAGGCACAAACTAACTGGGGTCAGCAATGTGGATGCAAGGGGTAATAGTTGGTTCTCTTTGTAACTGGTTGTTACCATGGGGCTTAATGTTAGTTACCTGAGAAAAGTGATTATGTATGAGAAAAGTGATGAAGTATCTCCGCGAGACAAAGTTACCTTGTATTTTTACTAATATTTTTTATTAATGATTTAGACCTAAATTTAATAAGAGGTCGGCTGCATGTGATTGACAACAAAGAGGAAAGTATTAGATGAGAAGAGAAAGGCATACGTCATTTAGGCATTTGTGGAGGTGCAGTAAAGCAAGGAAATACATAGTGAATGGTGTGAAATAACAAAAAGCTTTAAAGGCTACGTCCATAGATTCTAAACGAAGCAAGAAGGGTCAATGAGGTAACTGAAGAAGCATATACAGTGCTTTCTCTTTAATGTCTGTGTCTCGGCTAAGAATACTAGTTGGATTACAGCTTGTAGTTGTGCTCAACGCTCAATAGGAAAGATTCCATTGCAGAAATTGCTTGGATTTTTGTGAATGTTGCCAGAATGGAAAATAATAGCCATGAGTAAAGATTGTTTATATTGGAGGCTATGGATAGACTTAATTGAAGTTCCTAAAATTGAAGGGCTTGGGTACAGTGAATGGCAAGGGCCTATTTTCTTTAATAAAAGGGTGAAAAATCAAAAGGCTTACTTGGCAAAAAGATTAAAAGGGAGTGAAGGAATTGAGAATTTATCCACAGGGCAGTAGGAGTTTTGAACACTGCATAAAAGGACGAGAGGGACAGAAGGCCTTGTCACATTTATAAAGTAATTGGATGTGTTAAACACCTTAATCTGCTCGAAGTGTAATTAAATTGGATAACTCTTGCAATCAACTTGGGCTCAATGTCTGCCTTGTTCAAAGTACTGTGATTCAATTACTTCAGAATGAATGAGACAAGTACAAGAGATTATGGAGATAGTGAAGACTGGTTTTGAAAATATATAGGTGGAAAAAATCACTCATTTAAGCAAAATTAACTGTTTTTCCTTTCAATCATTTTTTGGTCGTAGTTTTGAAACTGATTATATTTCAACCATCATACCCATCACTTTATAGTTTAAATTTCCACTGCAGAATTCAGCTTCCAGAATTACTGCTTTTATTTTTTATTTTCTTTCCTACTATCTTCATCGTTATTCCCCATAGCTTTTCCGAGTTATCGGAACTGGATTCACTTTAGTACAGCTGAACAGATTAATGCTTGTATCTTAGCTACGAGTGTGGCCACATTATTTGATGATTGGCAGCATAGCAAGTGTTCATTGGTGTCTACATCTGCTGTCTATAATTTCCAGGAAGAGCTCCAACAGATTCTCACCTTTACTACTCTGGCAATGATGGATTTTAGTGGCACTACTGAATATCCTTGCATCAATTCATCAATCTCATTGAAATATCTAAATTTCAGGATTTTTCCAAGTTTTCTCAACTGCTTTGTACACTAATGCGAATAAATTGTAACATTTTCTTTAAATATGTTCTAACTCTTTTATTTTATTGATGTAGTTTGCATATTCCCTTTATCATGTACCTGTACACTGTGGACGACTTTACCTCAGTACATGTGGCAATAAACTAAGTTAAATATGTTTTGCCATTATATTTCATGTTGCAATTGCAGAATTGAAGACATGAGGTCTTCAAGCAAACATTCCTAGAAGTGGGAGTTCAAACTGTTTATTTAATTGTCTCTTCTTTCTGCGTGCAAATCCACCCATCACATCCTAGTGGATATCAGTTATGCTCTACTTGTTCCATTGCTTTCTTTTGTGGATCTGAGTGGTGTGATTCTGCACCCTGTGATTTGAGTGGCTCAATTTCACATCACAAAGGACAGTCTTGGTGGCAGAATCTTTTTGGATTTACAGCATTGTACTTCTCCATTTACAGACCACTGCCTAATGAAATGTTGCGTTATGCTCGAGAAGACACTCACTATTTGTTGTACGTTTATGACAAGATGAGGAATCAGTTATGGGAACAAGGAAATGAACATGGGAATCTCATTCAACTGGTATGGCAAAAGAGTAAAGATATTTGTCTCAAGGTAAGTTTTAACTTGTGTAATAAAAGGAAGGCTCATTATTGTAACTTTAAAAAACATTCTAATTAGTTTATCTGAAATAAAATTTTAAATATTGCATTTGATTAAATAGTTAGACGATGAGTCTGGAAATTACTTTAATAATTTATTGTACCTTTGAAATCCCTGTTTATCCACGTCTTTCTTTTGGTGAAATGCACATTAAAAAAATTGGAACACATGGATATCTGAAAATTCATTCTTTAGCTAGCAAACAGCAAGTGGAGAGGGCGTGAATGCATGTTGTTCTGATCGTTAAATATTTAGCAACAGGTTACCAAGCTTTTTAAAATTTCATCAGATTATTTAAATGAAGCTAAAGATGACATAAGAAAAGGGATATATATATATATATATATATTATAGTAAGAAGAAAAAGATTTGCAAATGGAGAATAATGTGGAAAGACAATAAAAGTATATTATCTGAATGGTTGAAGAGCTCTGATGTGCAGAGGGATCTGTGAGGCTTGGAGTATGATTTGCAATAGGAACCGCAAGTTACCAAGAAGCCCATCAATATTATAATAAGGGAACTGAATACAAAGTAGGGACGTATTGCGTCAGTTACATAGGATATTGGTGAGATCACATCTGGAGTACCTTTCCCCACATTCATTCCCTTATTTGAGAAAGAGTGCTAATGCTTTTAAAGTGGTTCAAGGAAGGTTAACTTAACTAATAGTTGGAATGGGTGGATTGCCTTCTGAGGGAAAGTTGGGCAGGCTAGTCCTACATCCCTGAAGTCTAAATTGAAACCAACAAGCTCCTGACAGGACTCGACACTGGCTATGGATGGTAAAATTCCTCTTGTGGAAAAATGTTGAACAAAGAGTTAAATTTAAGAATAAAGGGTCATATATTTAAGACAATGTTGTTTTTCTCTGAAGACTGAGTTTTCCTTAAAGACTGATGGGAGTGAAGTCTTTGAATTTTTTAAGGCAGAGGTAGATAGATTCTTGATAAGCAAAGGGGTCCTGGGTAGATGGGAATACCGTTTGAGCTTGCATTACGCAAAATGCATTAACGGGCCCAGTGCTCAGTGGTGTGAGCTGCTTAACAAAGTGTTATGTTCTCTTTAAAACATCAAGCAAGAAAAAAAAATCCTCAAATTATACGTGCTTTTTCATAGAATAAGTTTGATAATATTGTAGATTGGGGAGAAGTTTGCCCCTTTTGACATTTCGCTCGTATGAACTTGCATTAAGATAACATAAGAGTACTGAATTTATATTGGAGGCATTTATGTTATGCTAGGCCTTGCATGTATTTATAGCTCAACCTAATTGTCACTTTCATATATGATTTTCTTGACTGCATTTAACAACTGCTTGTAAGTTCTGAACAGAACTAGTATTTTGGCTATGCGCTTCAGGACTATTGGCTGGGAAATCCAGTATTTATTGTCCCCAAGTATCTAAACCAAGTTGTTCACTAAATGATTTCAGAAAACAGTTAAAAGTTGACAACAATGATGGGTCAAGTGTCCCACAAAGTCCAAAAGATTCGGGTACAAGTATACATTGCCTTCTAATTTGGAATCAGTAAAGATCACCCAAATCATGGCTTTTGTTTTTTTGCTTTTCAATTGATTATAGAAATACTGCAATCCAATTTATACTGAAGAATCCTACCTTGAGCTGCACAGGAAACAGAAAAAGCAGCTCAATACGCAGCAACTTACAGCATTAAGACTGCTTTACGCCTGGCGGGACAAGATTGCACGACAGGAGGACGAAAGCACAGGGTATGCACTTATTGCCTTTGGCATTCGTGGAAATCGCAATTGTTTGTTAATGTAAATGTGGACATTGTCAGCACGAATCTAACCACAAATTTATGTATAAGAAGGAACTGCAGATGCAGGTCTGAAGAAGGGTCTCAACACGAAACATCATCCATTCCTTCTCTCCGGAGATGCTGCCTGTCCCGCTGAGTTACTCCAGCTTTTTGTGTCACGGATTTATGTAGCTTTTCAATACCACATTCGTAGAAAAAAATCTGAGTTATATTTTCCAAGGCATGCACATTTGGTGGAAATAGCTATTAAAATCATTAACTGCTCAAACTCTTCTGAACCAAAAAATTGCAATTCTTTACTGTGGATCATTCTATTAGTCATTGCATTTCTAAAATACTTGATACATTGTATTTCCTTGGGTGACCTTGCCCCTTCTTAGTCATGGCAGTCAAAATGTATTGGTCAGACTTGTTAACCTCCAAGTGAGATATTCACTCAACAATTCGCCGACATAAATATAATTGAAACTGGATTCGATTTTTTCTGTGTTGAAATGTGACTTGTGTTTTTTTTTCCAACACAGATATGTCTTGCCCAACCACATGATGATCAAAATAGCAGAGGAGCTACCAAAGTAAGTTATTTTCCCACTAATGATATGTCTAAGTGCAGTCATGCCTCTTGCCATGTTGTCTACATTTAATTTGCTAGTTTAAGATCATATTTATGATGGGCACAAGCTACAATGGGTGGAGATGCTTAAGTAATCAGATCTTGATAGTTATCTTACTGAGCAAGGTTGTATCTATATGTAAGAAGGAACTGTAGATGCTGGTTTAAACCGAAGATAGACACAAGAGTCTCGACCGGGAACATCACCCATTCCTTCTCTCCAGAGATGCTGCTTGTCCCGCTGAGTTACCTAAGGTTGTATTTATAATGGATTGTCTATATTTCTGGTCCAGCTGATCCTAGCTTGAAGAATTTCCAAAGTAAAGATGCAGAAAGATTGGTTTGTCTTTGCAGTCTCCCTGGCAGCAAATTCAGCAGGTTTACTTTAGTAAGCAGCTCAGTCCTCGAATGCAGGCTTTTCACATTATGGACCATTGACACTATCATTGGGTTGCCCAGTAGAAGGGTGACATGTACTGAGTAAAAGTGCAATTAAACTTGGATTTTTGAGAAGCTTTTGAAAACTAAAACTCAAATAGAAAGTGTAGGGGTTACAGGAGAGCAAAGAGAGATCATAGTAGATAACGTGTGTGTGTGTATACAGAAGTAATAACAGTCCATTAAGAAACAGACACTCAGCAGAAAATAGAATCTGCTGTCAAAAGGAAGCGTATATCCAGCTCTAAGATGTGATGCATCATCCTGCCTTCAGGGATAAAATGTAGGCTTCATATCTATTCTATTCCTGTTACATGATGCCTCCATCTTTCTGCTGTTGTTTTATGGGAGTGCAATAGAGAGCCAAATAATAAAACAAATACAATTAACCTCATATTTATAAATCCTTCATTCCCCAAAAATCCTAAAGAGCCAAATTAAATCTTGTTTCACCTGCTTTTCAGCATAAAACAGATCCTTAACTTGTCAACATTTATCGATCAATGTGTAATATTCAGTCAACTGAAACACACGTTGATTTTGTTTAGTTTGAGCTTAGTTTATTGTCACATACGCTGGGATACAATGGAAAGCTTTTTTGTTGCGTGCTACCCAGTCAGCGGAAAAACGACATGATGACAATCAAGCCGTTCACAATGTACTGATACAGGGTAAAGGGAATAACGTTTTGAGCAAGATAAAATCCAGTAAAGTCCAATTAAAGATAGTCCGAGGGTCTTCAATGTGGTAGATGGTAGGTCAGGACCACTCTTTAGTTGGTGATAGGATGGTTCAGTTATCTGATAACAGCTGGGAAGAAACTGCCCCTGAAACTGGAGGGATACCCTTTCACACTTCTGTATTTGCCTAATGGGAGCAGGGAGAAGAGGGAGTGATTAGGGTGAGACTCAGTCTTCATTATGCTGGTGGCCTTGCTGAGGCAGCATGAAATCTAGATGGGAAATAATAGACGTGAAAAATAACCTTGCATTGCAAAACTTTTGTCCATTTGTTTCACAGATCTATAAGATAAAAACTAACTGAAGTACCTTTTGCTTTTGCCAGTAATGAAATAGAATTATAATTTGTTTAATGAAGCTGAGAGAGTAATGAAGGCACATAAACTGCAGATGCTGGATTCTGGAATTTATATTGGAATTTATATTACGTTTATTATATTGTTTACAGTGTACTGTGTTTACATATTCTGTTGTGCTGTAGCAAGTAAGAATTTCATTGTTCTATCTGGGACATATGACAATAAATCACTCTTGACTCTTGATAACGAAGGGCTAAAAGGATAACAAAAAAGTAGAGCAACTAGAGGAATTCAATGTGTCAGGCAGCATCTGTGGAGGGAAATACTCAACATTTCAGGTAGAGATCCTTCATCTAGACTGACAGTGAAGAGAGAAAGTAGTTAATATAAAGAGGTGGGGCAGGAGGTAGTGTGCTGTAGGTGGATATAGTAGAGGTGGGGTTTATGGGCAGATAACAGTCAGATGAGTGGGGGGAAGGTGGGTCCTAACTCACAACGGCGGCTGGGAGGTGATGTGCAGAACAAAATCTGGAATTTGTTCTGCACATATTCCGGAATCTGTTAGCAAAGGAAGGTGGAGGTTAAGGGATGATACAATGTCGCAGCTGGTAAAGCTGCTGCCTCACACTGCCAGAGATCTGGGTTTGATCCTGAACTTAGCTGCTGTCTGTAAGGGAATTTGCACGTTCTCCTTATGACGGTGTGAGTTTCCTCCCACATCTCGAAGAGGAACGTGTTTGTAAATTAATTGTCCTTAGTGTGTAAGGAGTGGATGAGAAACTGGGCTATCATAGAAATAGTGTGCAATTGATCGATGGTCGGGGTGGGCCGAAGGGCCTGATTCTATGCTCTGTCTCTTTAAAAATGTAGGAACTGATTGAAGGATGATGGTAGATAGGAACAACAGGAGGGAGAGAGAAACCGGGGAATTATAGGCCAGTTAGCCGTACATCGGTAGTGGGGAAGATGCTTGAGTCGATTATTAAAATTGAAATAGCAGCGCATTTGGAAAGCAGTCGCAGGATCGGTCAAAGTCAGCATGGATTTATGAAGGAGAAATCATGCTTGACTAATCTTCTGGAATTTTTAAGGATGTAACAAGTAGAATGAGGGAGAGCCAGTGGTGTATCTGAACTTTCAAAAAGCCTTTGACAAGGTCCCACACAAGAAATTAGTGTGCAAAATGAGAGCACATGGTATTGGGGCTAGGGTATTGACATGGATAGAGAACTGGTTGGCAGACAGGAAGCAAAGAGTAGGAATTAATGGGTCCTTTTCAGAATGGCAGGCAGTGACTAGTGGGGTGCCGCAAGGCTCGGAACTAGGACCACAGTTATTTACAATATAAACGATTTAGACGAGGGAATTAAATGTAACATCCTCAAGTTTGCGGATGACACAAAGCTGGGTGGCAGTGAGCTGTGAGGAGGATGCTATGATGCTGGCTGCAGGGTGACTTGGATAGGTTAGGTGAATGGGCAGATGCAGTATAATGTGGATAAATGTGAGGTTATCCACTTTGGTGGCAAGAACAGGATGGCAGATTATTATCTGAATGGTGTCAGATTAGGAAAAGGGGAGGTTCAACAAGACCTGGGTGTGCTTGTACATTAGTCACTGAAACTAACCATGCAGGTACAGCAGGCAGTGAAGCAAGCTAATAGAATGTTGGCCTTCATTGCGAGTGGATTTGAATTTAGGACCAAGGAGGTCCTACTGCAGTTGTACAGGGCCCTGATGAGACCACACCTGGAGTATTATGTGCAATTTTGGTCCAATTTGAGGAAGGACATTATTGGTGTTGAGGGAGTGCAGCACAGGTTCACCACGTTAATTTCCAGGATGGCGGGACTGACATAGGATGAAAGAAGTGGGGTCGAGTGGGCTTGTATTCACTGGAATTTAGAAGGATAAGAGGGGATCATATATCTATATACTAAAACTCTAGTTTGTTTGTGTGTTCCTGAACTGCAGCCAAAATGGTACACGATAGTGCAACAATTTTACTCACTGTCGTCCCTTTGGTGCTAATGGAAGAAGTTTCATTGAAATCGGTGTTATATTTTTAAAGTTATTCACATTTTAAAGTTTAAATCTATCTCCTAGGGAGGGTGGGGGATGGATGATACTATCTACACCTTTAAGTGTGACATTTTTAAGTGCTTTAAGGCTGATTTTTTTTCTTGTTTCTCAAAGAAAACTAAAATCTAATGGAATTTCCACTTAGTACCAGAATCCTATTTGTAACTCTGCTCCCTTGGCCAACATGAGCATTTGTTCTGTATTGTAGCTGCCCTGCACATTTGTGTTTCAGAATGTTTCTAACTTGAACTTCAATAGCTCTGGATACGAGTGAGTATAAAACATGGGAGTTCAAGATAGTCTTGTGTCTTCCCATTGGAATCAATTGGCATAGTTGTTCTTTACCACATAATCTGTTTTCCGCTGCGGTGAGATTTAAGATGGCTAAGGGTTGATGCGTTGTTCTGTATTCAGTGAAAAATTGTATGCTCTGGACTGTTCGATAGATTTTCCTTCACAATGTTTGGTGAGGGGAATTGGTTAGTGATGGGTAGATTGACCGGTTGTATTGTAAAATCATTTGTCAAATATTCTGACATAATAGAATTCTTCAAACTCAGGGTTAATGTGAATTCCCTTTTATCCCCAGAGAGTCTCAGGGGATCGTAGCTTGCTGCAACCCCGTTCCTCCACTCGTTCGTCAGCAGATCAATGAACTGCATCTCCTTGTCCAACAGGGACGAGATATGCCTCTTCTTAAGGTAATAACCAGATTTTACGTCCACCGAATGTAATATGTCCTCCATTTGATCAAATGATATATATAGTGAGCCAGTTACAAACTGGAAACTGTACCTGAGGCTATCAGATATAGCTAAGTTCTGAAAAGAGAGAGAGAACTGGCTATTCACTTTAGTTTGATCAGCATAAGGTTTTTTGGGGGTATTGGGAGATAATTTGCAATTTTGTGATCCACTGATGCCATGAATCTCCCGTTTGGATCAGTGGTTTTAAAGTTCAGGACTTCCAAATGTTAGCGTACAATCACACGTTTTGGGTTGATTGCAGTTGATCTGTACTCTGCATCTGTATGAAGTTGAAAAAAATTCAGAAATTGCTTCACTTATACTTTTCCCTCCAGACAGAATCAACACCATTGCCGCAGAAGACATGCCCGTTAGTAAAGACAGATGTAAGTATTTAACTAGTTGACAAACACTCAATTACTACTTGAGTAATTCCATGGTGATGCTCTCAAGTAACAAAAAAAATCCATGGAAAATATATTCTCTGTCTTCCATTTGCTTAGAAAGGTGTAATACTTTCTTTTATTGAGTAAATATAATATCTTCAGTGTATAATTCAGTGAAATAATATGGTTCTGATTGGTAGATCAGCCCTAATAATTGATGAAAAAGGGGCTATTCAGATTGTGCTCATTTTGTTTTGAAGAAAGCTGAGAATGTGCTCTTTGGACCTCATGATATTTCCCACCTCTCAGATGAAGTGCAGGTTACTCATGGCTCAGGTAGGTTGAGGCTTGTGGATATTTTTCTATTTGTTACTACATTATTGGCTTATTCAGCTTTTCCTGGAAAGATGATTTGTCAGGGTTGTAATAAAAAAACAGACAAAACCACATTTGATCAGCAGGCATTCATTTATAAATTGACCAGGTTTACAAAATGTTTTCCCCCCTTATTCTAAATTACCCACCGTTTCCCCAGCTTGTTTTCTTTCATTCATATCATACCATATCATATATATACAGCGCGGAAACAGGCCTTTTCGGCTCACCAAGTCCGCGCCGCCCAGCGATCCCCGCACATTAACACTATCCTACACACACTAAGGACAATTTTTTACATTTACCCAGTCAAATTAACATTCCTTCCCAGTATTTTTTGAATATTGTTGTGTGCCCCTATTTCTGTATTAGCTATTTCACAGCAATCTAATTTCCAATGCCCCCAATCCTTAATTGCATTCTATACCAAGTATATTGGGATGTGAGGAAAATATGTGTCAAAATGCTTCATTTTTCCCCAAAATTCACTTCTATTAAGAAATGCAAAATATTACCATGATAGAAAATAAATAGCTCAGTATCACTCCAAAAGATGATCTTTTATTCTGAAATTGATTGATCAGAAAATTACTGGATTATTACTTCATTAACCTTTGGCCACCCGACAAATTTAATTGCAGAAAATTGGCCCTTCAACCCTGGTGCATTTGAGAGAGTGTTTCTGGGAGTGAAGGAGTCTTTATGAGCATAGATTTAAAGTAATTGACAGGAGGATTAGTGGCAAGGTGAGGAAAACTATTTTTTACTCTGACTGCAGTCAGGATCTGGAATTCATTACCTTAAAGGCTGGTGAAGGCAGAAACTATTGCTACATTATAAAGTACTCAGTTGTGTACAAGAAGAGCCCCTGACCTTCCAGGTTGCAGATGTTGTTGGATAGCAGGACTAGGTTGCAATATCCGTTGTTGACTGATACAGATATGTTGGGCTGAATGGCCTTTTGAATCGTGAATATGCGTCAGCAGGCAATAGATAGGACTGTTCGGTACTTTGTAACTTTGTCGGCGCCAGATGTGCGACGACACTGGTGTACTGCCTAGGTTGTATGCAAAACAAAGCATTTCACTGTACCTAGGTAGCCTCGGTACATGTGACAATAAAGTATTATTCATTCAATTTTCTGATTCATTAGTTTCTGTGGACCACACCAAATTTCTGCTTCAAGATCATGTAGTGATATCAGCATTTTCAAGATTAGAACTAATGTTGTTCTCCGTAGAAGGTACACTGTTGTTACCAATGCACCGTGGCCTAGGACCTGCTCTTTTAAAAGTGCATAAAGGAAATAAGGGTTGTAAATCACATTTCTCTTCCGGGCTTTAGACTTTTGCTGTGATGACCTGATGTCAAATTACTTTAGTCTACTGAAATTTTAATACTCTTCACATTAAAAGGGCTAAATTTATTATGATAGCACAATGGTTGGATGTTTTAATAAGTTGTAAATTTATTATGGTTGCCATAGCACCAAAGGGGATTTTTATTAAAATAGTATCTCCACATGTGAACAGGTCACCCCATCCAGTGAGTTAGTGCCGGATTTCATGTGGAAGTATGTTAGTGCACAGTCAAAACCCTTACTGTGTTTTACATCTTCTGGCCTGCATCCTTACATCCTGCATTTTACAGGATGGTCATATTAATTTTTGGCTTCATAAAGCCAAAGAACAATGTACAAGTGGTGTTGATAACTTGTCATATAACAGACCGATGAAGATCTTGGGCTGATTCAGCGAAAGGTGTTTGAAATAAGACTTATTTGTATTTGCAGTTTTTTTCCCCCCAATATCGCATTTTCCAACCAATTGTATTGGAGTCCTTCTTGCAGTACTATAAACCATTTGTCAAGGTTGCCAAAGTTACATGAATGGATACAAGTGCAAAAAACAATTAAAATAATTCACTTGAGCTTTGTTTCATTGCTTTAGTAGTCCTATAATTGGTTTGACTAAAAGTTTTTTGAAAGTGCTATTTTGAAAGGCACAATTAGCATTCAACATGTGCTTGGTGTATCTCAACCAATTAGCTATAATGGCATCTAATCGGATCTAAGGGTATAGGGAATATGCCCTCTACCAACCAGACATTGTTTGATTTGGATTTATAAATGAACAATTGGAATTTGGAATAGCCGTTCAGAGCTCGAGATGGTGCGCAGCTCTGGCTTATATCATCTTCCGCCACTGCTTCCCAAGATTGTTGAGAAGAAGGAACACCCTTCACCAGTATCTTTTTCCTTGTGTCAGTACTCCACACTCCCTAAACATCCAATGAGGTTATAGAATCACAGAGCAGAACAGCATGGAAACATAAGCTTCAGTCCACCGTACCCATGCAGAACAAGTCGGCGCTCTGGGTTAGTCCCATTTGCCTGTTTTTGGCCCACAGCTCTCCATACCCTTCCCACCCATATCTAAATGTCTTTCAAAAGTCTTCTATTGTGCAGGCATTTTCATTCATATTCAAACAAACTTGTTTAAAATATATCATGTTACCAAAAAGTAGATGGTTTTTTTTTCCTCTATTTGCTTTACGAACAGTGTGAAAATAATCAATGTACCCTACACTCTTTTTCAGTACCACTGATGCAAACCAGTAAATTGTTTCCAGATTTGAATGACAATGAGACCTTGTCGCTCAGTGCCACCAAAGCAATCATCACCATATTTGATGTAGGTACATTTATTTTACATTTGCACCAGTTACTAATCTATACTGTGTAGTGATGTGGAAGAATTTACTGCAACCTTTAGTGGGTTCCAGTTGCTAATTAAACAATTAGTTTTACGCAGAGTACTTTGGATCTGAATTAAGCAACTGATCAAGTTGGGGGTTTTTCAAATCCTCTCATTGTCTTCTTGTTAAGATGTTTATTGTTTGGATCACCTTGTTAGAGTTGGTAGAAACAAAAGGAAGGATAATAGGGTTGGAGTCATCTCAATGGTGCATGTGCTTTCCCCGACTTCCACCATTATATTTCCTTGAAATTGCTGTTTTATGCTGGGATAAAACTTTACAAACAGGAAATGTTTCAAAGCTGTAAATGTCTTCATGGGTGTTGTCATCCAATATCCATGCACGTAGTCAATTTTCTGCAGGTAACTGGTCACTGTTTGGGAAGATACATGGTTAGACTTTGTCCTGTGCTATAACTACTTCAGCGGAAAGATATTGGGCATGGCTCACTTCCATATTGCATGCGTTTTTTTTCACATCTGAGCAAAGGTAGTGTTTTGAGAATATATTAAATCCTTTCTTCAGTCCTGTCATCAAGTTGTCTAATTGCAAGGATAAACTAGGGGTGGAGTTTTTTCAACACTTTTTCTTCTAACATTTAGTGGTGTTGTGCAGTCTGGCAATTCTGTACGTCACAACCTGTAATAATCCGGCTTTTGTTTCCCAATAGGTTATTGAAATACACGTAATTAATCTCAATGCCAAAAGTGTCAAAAAAACTTTGCTTTAAACCACCTGGCTTGGCTCTTTGAGATATATTTATGTATATTAAGTGTTCATCTTTTTCTACAGGATAATGTTTCAAATAAAAAGGAATGTAAAACATCGACAGGAGCACAACAGAAAGCAAAAGTTATTTTGGAATCGTTTGAAAATCCTTTCAAAATGGTAAGCCGTATCACTCCATTTTTTAATGTTTTGTCTATTTTTAGACAAATGTAGACATTACTGTCAATTATTGGCTCTATTTAATATCCCTTGAACTAAATTAACATTCCAGAATGCAGTTTCTCTATGTCATAAGTGATGATAGCAGAATTAGGCCATTCAGCCCATTAAGTCTACTCCGCCATTCAATCATGGCTGATCTATCTCCCCCTCCCCCCCAACCCTGTTCTCCTGCCATCTCCAAATAACCCCTGACACCCGTTCTAATCAAGAAATCACATGAAGAAAGTATACTTTCTGCCCTGAAGGATATTAATGAATCAGATGTACTTTACAAAAATTCAGTGCAGGCCTTCTTGCCACTCATCTCTCCCCTTCTTCCTCCCTCCCCTTCTTTCCCCCCACCACCAAGTCACAACAATTGGGAGCCGGGTTGAGCATCGCTGGGTGAGCAGACTCGCTCATTCTCACACTGATTCAGTGAAACTGGCTGACGTCCTGTTCTTCCCATAGTTTAGAATACTTAAAATATTTTATTTCTTCAGTTTCCTAAAACAGCTTCAATGGTTTTCTGCTTTTAGTATTTGCCTTATGAGGATAGTAACGCATTCATCTCTCAAGCAGCCAAGTTTGATCCTTCCACCAAGATATACGAAGTAAGTACCACGGGCAGCCTAATGGTTGTTGGTAAATTGCTCCCCAAATTCTCATTCATGGAACCGAAAACTGACTTAATGCAATTTATCTGCTGATGCTGCAAGGCACAGGCGCCGTTTAAATAAATTTTGGAAACATAAATACTGTTTGTAATTTAAATCGAAAACCAAAAATGCTGCAATGATTTTGATAAAATGGCGAGAGGAATAAGCTTCCTACACTTTGGTGCAGGTTACATTATGGAATCTGTGTGTCAGGTCAGGTTTGCATGTAGACCGTGATCTGTAGCATGGATCTGCAAGCAACACAATAGGTGCAGGAGTAGGCCCTTCGTGCCAGCACCGACACATGGTATGTGAATTGAGCATTTCCATCTACAGATCAAATAGATAAATACAATAGTTAGAAAATTGTTCTTGCTTCATAATGACCACTGTGTTACTATTTGCAACAGGTAGTCCGGTGGCATGGCAGTATTTACATTGTGTGTGCATGTCATTTCCTATAGCAGGTGCACACAAAGGTGCAAACCTTTAAAAAATATTGAACTAAACTATATTGCAACTAAAAAAAAATCAGTGATTGTGCCTCCTTTGGTAGCGCATCGTTCCTATCTATGTATATTGTAAAGCAAAAAACTATAGTCTTGAAGAATCTAAAATAAAAATAGAAAATGCTGTTAATATTCCATGGGTAAGGCAACCCCTGCAGAGAGAGAAGCAGTTAGCATTGCATTAAGGGAGTCAAAATGCTGCAGTAACTCAACAGATCAGGCAGCACCTCTGGAGAAAATGGATAGATGACATTTCGCATCGAAACTCTTCTTGTGGCATTTTATACACATTACATTATATTTTGTTTCTTCAATACGCCAGACCTGAAGAAGTTTTCTCAACGTTTCCTGTGTTTATAATAAATATTAATCAGGCTATAGGTGGGGTTAGGAATATTACTGTGTTTCTGGTTAATTTTTCACAAAACCATGAAGCTGATTGTGGATAACTGTTTAAGTGCACATTGTCATATGTTGAAAGACTGGAGCGACTAGGCTTGCATACACTAGAATTTAGAAGGATGAGGGGATCTTATCAAAACATATAAGATTATTAAGGGGTTGGACACGTTAGAGGCATGAAACATGTTCCCAATGTTGGGGGAGTCCAGAACCAGGGGCCACAGTTTAAGAATAAGGGGTAGGCCATTTAGAACGGAGATGAGGAAAAACTTTTTCAGTCAGAGAGTTGTAAATCTGTGGAATTCTCTGCCTCAGAAGGCAGTGGAGGCCAATTCTCTGAATGCATTCAAGAGAGAGCTAGATAGAGCTCTTAAGGATAGCGGGGTCAGGGGGTATGGGGAGAAGACAGGAACGGGGTACTGATTGTGAATGATCAGCCATGATCACATTGAATGGTGGTGCTGGCTCGAAGGGCCGAATGGCCTACTCCTGCACCTATTGTCTATTTAAGGATTATATGCTATATCAGAAATCTGATACTGGCCTAGTTATTTGAATTGGTGACCAGTAGTGTTCAATAGGAATTGCTTTTCCATATTGGTCTATCATTGAAGTGTGTATGAAGGTGTTATATTTCACACTTGTATCATTTCAGGTGAGTAACAGGTGGAAGTTGCTAAGCCAGGAATGCTTACAGAAGGAAGTCAAGCAACAAGAGAAACCCCAAAAAGTGAAAGAAACTCCAAAGCCTGCAGGTTATCATAAGCAACGCCTTTACTTTACACATCACATGTGCCTGCCAACTCTCTGTAATGTCTTGTGGTCAGCTGGATTATTTTGTGAAACCAGATGAATGTAGTTGACAGTATGTGTACACCAACATACTGCAGTCAAAGGTTACATTTGTGTTTGAATTCACACATTGGGAGTAAATCATGCGTGGTCTTCCTTGATGACAGAAGTAGACATTATTTGAGCCCCTTTTTTTTTGTACCACAACTCCATTTGTCTGTCAGCTTTCTAATAGGTACAGGTGTCAGAGGTTTTGGGGAGAAGGCAGGGGAATGGAGTTAGGAGGGAGAGACAGATCAGCCATGATTGAATGGCGGAGTCGACTTGTTGGGCTGAATGGCCTAATTCTACTCCTATTCCTTATGACCTTGTATCTGCTGGTGGAGACATTGCAGAGGATAGCTGCAAGGAATATTTTATTTTCTTGCATTGGTTTAAAATAGCACAGACAAGCAGCCGATGCTTCATTTGAGCATTCTCAGAACCATAGTTTAGATTTTTCCCCCCAAATTGTTGATTATGTTTTCTGCTCTTCAGCCAACCAAACTTCTATGAGAGAACAGGTGTGATTGGACATGTCAATCTGTTTCATTTGAGAAATCAGGCTTCCATTTTAGGAATATGGAAATAACACCATCCTTTTACCTTACCAGCGTTTTAAAAAAAATGTTGTTGCATAGCATTGAAAAATGCAGTTTCACATTCCAGAATTGAATCTGGCCATGGATTTTCAGCCTGTCTAATGGAGGGGGAGAGTAGAACGCTCATCTTAGTTGTAAAACTTGGAATATTAAATGTTAGGATTCCACAAAATTAAAATTACATTGCATATAAAAAACATCTTTAGATTTATATTTTCTGGGCAATTTTGGTCATGTTCCAAAACTAAGTGTGTGCAATATATATATAATATTCACAAAATGCTGGAGTAACTCAGCAGGTCAGGCAGCATCTCAGGAGAGAAGGAATGGGTGACTTTTCGGGTCGAGACCCTTCTTTAGTCGGAAGAAGGGTCTCGACCCGAAACGTCACCCATTCCTTCTCTCCTGAGATGCTGCCTGACCTGCTGAGTTACTCCAGCATTTTGTGAATAAATACCTTCGATTTGTACCAGCATCTGCAATTATTTTCTTACACTATATATATAATATTTTGTTTTTACAAAAAAGTCTAGAAACTAATGGAACTGAAGTCTGGAAATCTCTGGAACCTAATAACTTGCTTCCCAAGGTTTTGTTTGTGGAAGTGCAAGTTATCACTAGATTCACCTTAAAAATACAATAGGTTCTAGAGCAATTCCTTCTGATGGGAAGGGAGTAAAGGTAACCATACTGCAGTAAAACTAATTATCCAACATGTGAGAGGCTTTGGTGGTGCCATTTTTTAGACCATTGGTTGGCTATTCCAATCCATGTCTCAACATATTTTTGCCCCGTTTTCTTTTTGTGTTGCACAGTAATACAAGAAATTTCCTTGCGTGTCAAGTAATATTAAAAGGAGCACGGAAAGCAGGCATTCGACAGTTTAAAAGAAACATGGGAAATAGAGCCCTGGTAAATTAAATGAGAGTGCAGAAACGAGGGCACTGGCCGGTTTGGAACAGAGCACAGCAAACGTTACAGTGGACCAGATGCCTAACCCCGGTCGCAATTATCAGCTTCACTGTAGTTTTTAAAAAAAGAAAAAGAAAATGGGGAATTGCAGAGCAGCTCGCCTTATGTCAGTAGTAGGGAAAATTCTGGAATCTTCTTGTGCAAATGTTACGCATATAAAATAAAAGCATGGACAAAGTCAACATGTATTTATGGGGGGGGGGAGGAAGGGTGGGATAATATGGAACAAATTTATAACTAGCATAATCTTCAGTTTGAAGAAGGGTCTTGACCAGAAAGGTCACCCATTCTTTCTCTCCAGAGATGCTGCTTGTCCCGCTGAGTTACTCCAGCATTTTTTATCTGTCTTTGACTTGAGAATTAGTTAGCAGGCACTAAAGAATAAACATAAAGAGATCATTATCTGATTGGAGCCTGTGACCTGTGGGTTGCCCCAGATATTCACAATTTATATCATTGATTTAGATCAGGAGACCAAGTGCTACATATCCAAGCTGGCTGATAATCTAAAACTAGAAGGCAGTTTGAGTTGTGTGAAGGGTGCAAATATATTCTGAAGTATGTGAATGGGCAAGAATGAATCATATAGAATTTATCAAGTTTGATGCAGGGATGTTATTCCTTTTTTAGATTTTTTTTAGATTTAGAGATACAGCGCAGAAACAGGCCCTTCGGCCCACCGGGTCCGCGCCGCCCAGCAATCCCCGCACACTAACACTATCCTTCACCCACTAGGGACAATTTTTACATTTGCCCAGCCAATTAACCTACATACCTGTACGTCTTTGGATTAGATGTCTACAACCAGTCGCAGTCATAGCATAAGGGGTCAAGAGAAGCAAACCAATTTATTCACCCAGAGATTATCTGATTTTTGGAAATGAAGGAAGGGTTTGAAATTGGTGCAAGAAAATTATGCTGAGGTAAAAGATCAGCCATGATTGTTTTGAATGGTGGAACAGGTGGGAGGGATCACGTTTTTAAAGTTCTAAATGATAATTTCCTGACCTCACTTTTTAACTGGTCGAACTTAAATTCTAGAGTTCAATCTTGTTCTAGATTCAGATTTGGAGTATTTTGATGGACATTTTCCAAATCCAGCTCTGTATCAATGCAGACATCTCTAATTTATGGTTATATACACGCGTACAAATCTATTGAAAGTAAAACAAAGAGGTTTTTAGGGTTATTTTTAAATCGAGGACCCCTTGTATAGCATATTCTGAGTTGCAGTATTTTAATAAGTTGTGTCTTGTCTTTCAGTTGACCGACAGCAGGAAGAACAGGATTATGTTGCTGCGGTGCAAGAGATCCCCTCAGTCAGACAGCAAGCTGCTGTAAGTGAGATGGCAACTTTGAGTCTAATTTAAATGGTACAGATTGGATAAACCTGAAGTTGCAACTTGTTATAATGTAGACATTTTAGTAATGCCAGGCATGTGGTGGAATCTGGGAGACCATTTGTTGTTCTGTTTACCACCTCCTCATACTTCTTGACCACCTAAGAATTCATGGGAAAGTGATAACCTAAAGCCAGGCATTTCTGCAAGCGTAGAGTTATTTGCAGAAGTGGCCCTCGTTGGACTCGACATAACATTCCTATTTCTGCTCATCAAGAAGTGATGGCTTTCTCTGAGAATGTGCAGTGTTACAGATTTCCTGCTGAGAAAAGGAGAAATTAACTTTGAGAAAGTCTGCCCAACATCAGCCCTATCCGCTGAACCTTAAAACTGCTTATCCCTGCAAAAGTCCCGTTGTCTGGTGCTGGCCTTGGTTTGACACAGTGGTGGCATTGGCCACGCCTGCTGCCAGCTTCCCCTGTGAATTGGACTGTTTGCTCTTCTGCATTCCTCCCAGTGCTCAGTCCCAAGTAAACCAGGCACAGACTTGGCAGTTCTACCTCCACATGCATATGATGAGTTTATTGTCATGTGCACAAGTACTTTGAAATACAGGTACAATGGAAACCTTGCTTGCAGCAGACTCTCAGGCACATAGACTAAGAAAGCACACAAGAACATAAATTAAGCAACATATGAAATAAAATGTGCCAAAAAACAAGACTTTAGTACAAAACAGGTTCATGGTAGTGTATGAGGCACTCTTCTTTTGTTATCATTTGTGTAGGTTTAATGACTAATATTTGATGTATGGCTATGCTTTAAATAGAAAGGGTTTTTTAATGTTTGCTGAATATTTGTCAATGTCAGACTGTGCTGCACTGGGCCACTGCCAAGTGCTGAGAGCCAGGCTCCCCCAGCCAGAGATTGAGCCAGAGTCCACGCTGCAGAGTAAAGTGGCACAGAAGTATGTGACGAGTCATTTCAGAGCAATGAATTAGCCAAACCAGAATTTTATTTATAAAATTACCAAATAGTTTGTTGTAAAGTGTTCTCGCAAGTTAAGAAAGAAAGGATAAAATATCTTGATGCACCAGGGCTGGGAGTGAAAGTAAAGCACTTGCAAATCTTGGAAACCTGAAATAAAAAGATAAAATGCTGCAAACACTCAGTATGTCTGGCAGTATATGTGGGGGAAATGGAATTAATGTTTCAAATTGAAGATCCTTCATTGGAACGGGAAAGGTGAGAAAACAAGTTAAACTTACATAGTGATTATCTCTGGGTGAGGTCCATGTGATTCCAATGTTTGTAGGTTACTAAGGGTAGTATCTAAGTGAGAAAACAAAGAAAGGGATACCAGAAAAGTGAAATGTAGGTCAGAGCTTTTGGTGGTCCTGAACCTGAAAGAAGAATTCTGACGTGCCATTGCCCGTGGAGAGAGAAAAGTTGAGTTAATGTAACAGATGGACAACCAGACAACTGGTCAGTCAATTTTGCTATGATGCAAACCTGCAGATACCAGCAATTATTGATCTTGATTTTGAATGCCAAAGGTGCGATGCTGTTTCTCAAACTTATTTTGAGCCTCGGAACAGTGTAAAAGGCTTGGAACAGTGGGTTAGAAATGCAGTGGAATTGGGTAAGATTTCACTCCAATTCTGATAGTTAATGATAGGAGTTTTACTGTAGGTGGGAATTTCTTGCAGAGGGCAATGAACTTAGATTGCAGATGCCTTGATCTGCCTTCCAAGACCCCTCTGCCTCGACTAGTTTTAAAATCGACCTATTCATCCAAACCTTATCCTTTGATCTGTATAAGGCTTGTCACCAGTTTTTGATTGATAGATTTAGAATTTTTCCATGTTTTGCTATTGTAAATTTGTAAGTAAAGATAACCACGGTATCAAGACCCTTGGAAGGAGTATTGTACGATGTAGTATAACTATGAAATGAATGGCTGTTCCGTTCACATTATACTTACCAGTAAAAGTTTCTAAAATAAAAGCTGAAGCCCAAAAATCCAAAATATCACAACCTATCTGGCCACTCATCAAGAGAGCACACATCGTGTAGGGTACAGGAGAGTTAGGTGGCTAAATTACTAGCATCCAGATTTGTGACATTGATTGTGTTTCTCCTTTTCATCCCTTTTCCCTTGGTAAAATTCCAATCACACCCTCAATATTTGGGTTTCCAATTTTAATTTTAACAAACAATGATAGATTCTGACCTTCTTCAAAATGTCTTTCACTGATTTGTATAGAATCGACCAGATTCTAGTATTATCTTGTAGCAGAATGTATCAAGCACTTTTACTGCCATTTGTAGGCACTAATTTGACAGGTGGGTGTCCATGTCCAAAACCAAGTCCAATTTATTCCACACTTATTGCCAGGCTGTGTTCTAGGTAAACATGAGTTGAAGAAGTCAATGATCTTTGCCCTTATTTCACCCATCCCAATCTTGGTAAATGTTGAAAAAGAAAAGTTATGGGGTATTTTAGTGTTCAGATGCGACATGCAATACAGATGCAATACCATATGAGCAGACTTTGAATGATTGGGACCAGTCTTAGGATATGCATATATTGAATTTCTTAACCATGTGTCCCCATCTCACAGATGGCAGCAGACCAGCAAATGGTGAAGAGGGAACAAGCAAAGAGCAGACCAGGATGTGAACCAACACCTCCGGAAAAGAAGCGTAAACTGGGAAATGAGAAGCCAAAAAATCCCAAAAATGTCAAACCGTTCGATTATAGCAAGACTGATTTCAAAGTATTTGCAGGTCTGTTATGGCTTAATACAGTTTAATACTTTTATGGTTAAAAGAATGTTTGTAATTATGTAGAAGGAATGGCGAACAATGATTTCCATGCAAAAGCACAAATCGGCTCTCAGATCAACTAATCCCATTCACTGGATGGGACTTCATCTAGTGCCCGTACTTTTTTGAGGTAGAATGCTCCACTGTGAGCACTCTGATTTAACAATATCATCTTCAGATTCTAACACTTTTGAAGATATTGAATACATAATCCAGGCAAATGGTAAGGAGTTTTAGGCAATAACGACATTAACCTATTGGACAAACAGAAATTGGCTATCATGAATGTGCGGTTCATTGTTAATTTGGTATCAGTTCTTTAAAGGCAAGGCCTTTGAATCAATGGGTCCTGGCTTTGTCTAGTCTGCACTGCACACTTGGATCAGGAATGCTCTAGGATCAATGCAAACTTATTTTATTTCAGCTGGATTTGCACTAGAGGAATTTGGATTGGTCATAGCCATTTATCCAATAAGAGGGAAAGTCATTTAGGGATTTCTGCTTTTGTTTACGAGCCTTGATCCTTACTAGTTTGTTTTCTTTGTGCGCTTATATCTGGCAATGTCGAGAGTGTATTTGAAAAGTGAATTATCATATCTTGTTATATTTGTTCACCTTGTATATTATTACCCTGCATCATCATTATGTATAGAATTTTGCTGCTTCCTCCCATAATGACTGGTCTTTTGGAATTCCAGTAAACAGAATCATACAATTGTGACGGTACAGAAGGAAATTGTTGGGAACATGGCGTTAATTAAAATGGAAAAGTAATCATTTTGGACAATGAACAGGGGTATAACTAGTGTCCTTTCTCCATTTTGTATAGTGAAACTAACATCGGGAACAGAGGTGTGGGTGGGGTGAGAGCTGCTTCTACACATAAACAAACATTGCCATTTTGAAAAATCATATGAGATGGACCAATGTTATAGTATGTGCAAGTATTTTACAATAACTATCCATCCTTTCAGCTGGAAGCAAATCTAAAGAATCAACACAGTTTGATCCAAACCTTCAAGCAGATATGCCTCAAACTAAGGTAAAGCCACTGCTAAACGCTGCAACATTTTGTTTCTTTACATGTAGATTGAGATGGCTAGGATTGTTTTCCTGAACCAACCTGTCAAGGGCAACATGTAAATGCATTGAAGACAGGATTTTAGGCTTGGTTCTCGGAGCAGAGAAGACTGACCAATGGCGTTTTCGAGAGACGTACAAAGTTATGAGAGGCAGAGATAGGGTAGATAATAAGAAACATCTGGTCAAGCACTTGAATCACCAAGTCATAGTAAGATAGGTTCTAAGTGCTGGTAAAGGAACTAAGGGGCTAGATGTGTACAGGCATGTAATGGTTGGCATGGGCACGTGAGCTGACGTTCCTTTACCTTGCCGTATGGCTCTGACTTTATATCTCCGAGTTCATCACCAGCAGTCGAACTTAATCAGTGTTTTAGAAAACTTTAATATAAATTTGTTTAAAACTTTCTCCAAGATACTGATTTTTATCTCAGTGTGACACTCAGTTGAAATGCTATTTGCAGATATTTTAAAGAGACATTTAACTATTTATAAAAGATATTAATTATCTTTGCACTGTTCCAAAACATCTTTCTTTCCTTCAGAAAACGGGAAAGAGGAATCGTCAATCAGCAGGAAGCAAGAGCATGTCCTTCACCAGCAAATCGGAAAGGTAACAGTGCACTGCTGTTAGTCCCAATAATCCAGCAGTAAAATCCCAGCCTTGCAGCTGCATTGGCGGCATCTCCAGGTTTATCTCTCAGCAGGAAGAACTTAAAGGAATCTGTGGCTGAACTGTGGAAACATGCAGTTTTCACAGTGCAGCCACAAACATCCAATGATTTTTGATCATTTTAAAATATGCTGCTATCTTTAAATGTTGGTTCATGTAAATGGATACTACGAGCAAAAGAATAGCCATTTAGTATATTATAAAAGGCCCCAATTTAACAATTGCTCGCTTATGGTCTTGCTAATGTCAAGGTATAAATGCACCCACAAACGTCTGCGAAAAGGTTCATATAAATCTTTAAACCACTACTTTGGAACATGCAGTAGACCTCGCGACAAGTTGTGCATTCAATTTGATCACAACCAGATTGCATGTTAAATTCCTTCACCTACTTTAGGTTTCGCTAATTATCATTGTCATGTGCACCAACATACTGTGAAAACTTTGTTTTGTGTGCTGTCCAGGGAGATCATACCATATATAAGTATATACACATGCAAGGTTGTGAAAAAGAGAGAAAATAAAATGTAATAGTGTAACAGCTACAGGGAAAGTGCAAGATAAAAAAGTGCAACAAAGTAGTTTGGGAGACCTAGAATTCATCTTAGCTTGTGAGAGAACCACTCAAGGGTCTGATAACAGCATTAAAGAAGCTCTTCTTGTGTCTGGTGGAACATACTTTCATATCTTCTGCTCGACAGGAGAGGAGAGAAGAGAGGATGACAGGGTCGGGAGGGGTCCTTGAAGATGTTGGCTGCTTTCCCAGGGTAGTGAGAATTGTGGATGGTGTCTAAAGAGTGCGAGACTGGTTTGTGTGATGGAATGAGTAATGTCACAACTCTGCAATTACTTGCTATACCAAATTATGACACATCCTACTATGATTAGGCTTTTTATGATATATCTGAACAAATTAGTAAGAGTTATTGGAGATATGGTGGATTTCCACAGCCTTTTGTAAAAGTAGAGGCATTGGTGAATCTACTTCAACATTGCATCAATTTGGTAAGTTGATGGTGGTATTTACACAAAGGAACTTGAAGCATTTGACCCGCTCCACCTCAGCACCACTAATAGACGGGTGCAGACTCCACACCATTTTCTGGTTGATTACCAGTTTCTTCATTTTTCTGATATTTAGGAAGAGATTATTTGCCTGACACCATGCCACTAACATCTCTATCTCCTTCTTATACTCTGTCTCGTTGTTTGAGATTCAGGTCATTGCTGTGGTGTGATCTGGAAACTTGTAGATGAAGTTAAGAAGAATTTGGTGGTACTGTTGTGAACATATGGGAACTATAGTATGGGGCTGTATACCCAGCCTTCCAATGCATCTTTGGTTCTTCTTCCTTAAAACCTTTGCTTAACAAATGTCACAATTTAAAAAACTCGGGTTGACTCCTGGATTGAGTCCAGGTTTCCGGTCCCCCTTGTGTGAAGAAATGTTTTCTGACATCGCCCCTGAGTGTCATAGCACAAATTGCAATTTTTGTCTCTTGCCTTAAACTCTTAGGTATTTGAAGTTAGATTAGTTTCTTTTTAACTGATTTTGTTTTCCATCCTTTGTCCTCCCTTCACCCCAATATGCAGAGGTTTCAGGCACAGTTGGCCATCAAGATAGAAAATTGTGCTTGGAATATGCTGAGTTGAACAAAGGCACCCTCTTTGTCGGCCGTTGCTGTTTCCACGTTGATATTATGTATTCAATTGCTTTTAATTTCTGGGACATCGTTGCACTATGTGAAAAGCATTTTACAATAAATCTTTTGCAAAATTGTTAATTTTGGCTTTGGGTGATTATTAAACTATACCATCAAATTCACACTTGTAGTCAACTAGGACTGCAACTCAATTAGTTTTTTAGCAAAAACAAACCCTCCTTATGTTTGAGAGAATAAAAATTCCAATCATATTTCAAGTGATTGCCAAGTGAATAATTTGTGAGTTGTTTCCTTGTTTATTGGTGTTTTCTGGATTTTGACGTTGCTGGTAAGCCAACATTAATTAATGCTCTCAGTACGTACTCCTAGTCTAGAATGGACAGCATTCCCTTATAGACCAGAGCATCTTTCAGCAGCACAATGTCCGTCTCTGGGTGCCCAGGGAACAGCCAGGTCCGAGTCCTCTATTATGCAGCTGCTCAGGATGAACTGAGAAAAGGGCACGATGGTGGTGTGTGGCATAAAGTCTGAGGAATTATTTTGTGAATGTGACCATGCCAGGCTGTTGCTAGACAAAGATAGACAAAGTGCTGGAGTTATTCAGCGGGTTAGGCAGCATTTTTGGAGAAAAAGGATGGGTGATTTTGTGGGTCGGGACCCTTCAGACAAATCTGTTGGACAGTTCTCTCAAGTTACAGACACGTGTGTGGAAAGGATTTTGCAACATTGACTCAACTAGCTGCGTCTTCTCTCTCCAAATTTAATGCCTGGGTCAATAGCGTCTGAAGAAGGCTCCCGATCCGGAGTCACCTATCCATGTTCTCCAAGGATGCTGCTTAACCCGCTGAGTTACTCCAGCACTTTGTGGGGGGGTTTTGTATATCAGCATCTGCAGTTTCTTGGTTTTACAGTAAAGAGAAAGGTTGCATTTCACCAATACATTTTATAGAGTTACTAATTCACAGTAATAGAATTATTGATTTAATATAAAATTACTGATTCACAATGAAGGTTAGAGATGGATATGTTGGGGGTTTTGATATCTTCCCAAATAATGTTAACTCAAGAATATTGTACACCCGTTCTAACCACTGCTTTCAGTGAGAGCTTGTTACTGAATTGTGAAGGCTTTTGAGTTATTTTCAGGCTTAATCCTATGATCAGGGGGAACAGAATCATAAACAGATCTTTCAAGCTTGCTTCCCCATTCAACATGATGATGATCTTGTTTACTTTCTTTACTTGGAATATTTTTTGTAGTATTGTCACGAAACGTTGCTAGCTTTTTAATAATTTGTGCAAAGTATGCACATCCTATTTGAAAATCTTATTAGACAAAATTTTGAATTCCAGCTTTCTATGTCTAGCAGCATAAACTCTTATTCTCCATTCAGTTTTATGTCACCAGTTTCACATTTTAGTTCAATCAAGTTCAGACTTTTTTCAACGGCATTTGTGGTCTTGTAAAGACTGGAGGTGTACATTATTTGGCCCTTTGAGCCTGCCGTACCACTCATTAAGGGTTGTGACTAATTGTCTATCTCACCTGGTCCTCATAAGAAGCAATACTGCCAATGTCATTTTATTTTGCAGTTGAGTGGTTTTGCTCTTCGATTAGAAGGGCACATAGGTGAGTGACATCTACTGACACCAGTTTGAATCATTCCATAAAAATGACAGATTGGTGTTTGATGACTAAGATGCGTGCAACACATTGTTTAAAAAAAAAGATAATTGGCTGGGAGATGCAATGGAGGAAACAGCTTTTTGGAGAGTAAACATGTGCAGGACAAAGTTCCCTTCTAAACAATTTAAAGCTCAAGCAGACTTGTGGCAAATCGGTCTGTTTGCCACTGCTCTCCTGCACTATAGATTATAGATGAGTTAAGAACAACTGTGTTACAGAGCTTGGTTCATTCTTGATCAGACAAGCATGAGGCTACTGTTCTAATACAATGGCTGCTCTATACTTCCCACAATTGATCTTTACAACAACTGAGCCACATCTCTTGAATAACTGCTATTTTTTTTCTTTGCCAACGGGAGAAATTAAAACAGTTGGTACATATAGTACTTCCTTGTACAATGATGAATGGGACATCAGAAAGCTGATCTGACAAAATTTTAGCATTAATATTTTCCAGTTCTTAACCAGTCAAGGACAGCTAGCATTAATGCAGTAATCAGTGGGAAGGATTGATGAAGAATCCATGGCCTGAAACATTAATTGTCTTTCTGTCCACCAATGCTACATATTTCTATTGCTTTATTTTAGCATTTTTTCAGCCTTGCAGGCAAAGCCACAATGTTTCCCATATAATCAACAGAAGTTGATTCTCAATGAAATCTTAATATTCAGGGTAAACAGCTATTATAAGAGGTTTTTATTAATTTGCCATAATTCCTTCCTTGAACCTACAATGTACAACATACAAAAACAACACAATCCAAAAACCTCACCCCCGTCTCTTATAGTTTGTGGTTGTTACTGAAAAAATCCTACTTCACCTGCAGTTTTCCAATCTGGAAGAGCAGAAGAACCCAAAGTCAAATGAGGAAGTAAAAATACTCAGGCAAACTTTCTCTCTAGCCCCTGTCTAAGAGGTCGCACAAGCAATATGCACAATGTCTGTAATCTTTTTATTTTCTACATGATTAAATTTCCCCGACAGCCAACATATCTGCACCTTGAAAACTTTTTTGAATGTGAAGATCATCTGATAATTATTCCAATGGTTTACTACTCACAAACTGATGAACCATCCATCTCACATCCAGCTTATTCCTGCCTTTTAAGAATTTTGATTCTTCCTGTTAGATAGGTTAAAAATTACTACCAACAGGTGTTTATTTTATAAAGCACTATGAAACTTACTAAATCTATGGTGCAAAATAGATTTAGGTCTTTGAACTTTGAATAAGCATTGTATTTTAAACTGAGAAAATTTGTTGCAGCTCAACTGAAAAGCTTTTTTTAAAAGAGCAATATGAGCACAATTTTCCACATGAAGCCTGACCAATGATCCACAAAATGATGGAATGCTGTTCCTCCGTTTGCATGAATGATTTTATCAATACCAACCTGGTAGCTATAACTCAGGTTCTTTGTTTTGGTCTTGAATCATCACTGATCACTGCCCAATGGATGAACAATGGGTAGTTGATGGTCACAGGGGACTCAGTGGGCTGAAGGGCCTTACTCTGTGCTGTATTTCTCTTTGACCCGATGACAATAGCTCCAAGTTATTTATTTTCAGTAGCAGTTTTACCATTACAGCCTGTAAATAATAAAATATCTGTTGTTGGCTATATCGATGTTTGTGACATGTTGATGGCCACCTAAATCATTTCCAATAAGGCAGAGATAAAAACATTTTTCAAGGAAAATTAAACAATGGAAGCAGAGGAAAATACAAGGCTGCTGCAACACTGCAAGCTGTCAGAATAATTCTGGAATGTTCTCACAAAGGTCACCGTGTGTCAACTGAAAAAGTGGCCTGTGCTGTAAACTTCTACAATTCAATTATTTTTTACTTCCCGTGCAGCAGTCTGGAAAGTCTATATTGCAGTGCAAATATTTTTGAGTACTAGACAACTGAATTTTTTCAAAGATTCTATTTGCGGAGTGAATCCCAGTTTTACACTCTGCAGGTCCACCATGCATTGTTGCACACATATACAGGGGTGTAGGACATGCATAGAATCACCAAATGGCATGCAATGCAAGAATGGTGTCACTTGCACAAGATTGTCCTGTACATTGGTGACCTGGGAACAAACCTCCAATGGTGAAGCATGTTTTAACTTTCTGGTTGCAGTCCACTTTGGTAAATTAAAATGGTTTTGTTAGAGGTTACTGCAAAACTACCCTTATGTTGGTCTTGTGTGAGTGGGCGGATACATGGCAGATGCAGTTTAATGTAGATAAGTGTGAGGTTATTCACTTTGGAAGTAAGAATAGAAAGGCAGATTATTATCTGAATGGTGTCAAGTTAGGAAGAGGGGATGTTCAACGAGATCTGGGTGTCCTAGTGCATCAGTCACTGAAAGGAAGCATGCAGGTACAGCAGGCAGTGAAGAAAGCCAATGGAATGTTGGCCTTCATAACAAGAGGAGTTGAGTATAGGAGCAAAGAGGTCCTTCTACAGTTGTACCGGGCTCTGGTGAGACCGCACCTGGAGTACTGTGTGCAGTTTTGGTCTCCAAATTTGAGGAAGGATATTCTTGCTATTGAGGGCGTGCAGCGTAGGTTCACTAGGTTAATTCCCGGACTGGCGGGACTGTCGTATGTTGAAAGACTGGAGCAATTAGGCTTGTATACACTGGAATTTAGATGAGGGGGGATCTTATTGAAACATATAAGATAATTAGGGGATTGGACACATTAGAGGCAGGAAACATGTTCCCAATGTTGGGGGAGTCCAGAACAAGGGGCCACATTTTAAGAATAAGGGGTAGGCCATTTAGAACGGAGATGAGGAAGAACTTTTTCAGTCAGAGAGTGGTGAAGGTGTGGAATTCTCTGCCTCAGAAGGCAGTGGAGGCCAGTTCGTTGGATGCTTTCAAGAGAGAGCTGGATAGAGCTCTTGAGGATAGCGGAGTGAGGGGGTATGGGGAGAAGGCAGGAACGGGGTACTGATTGAGTGATCAGCCATGATCGCATTGAATGGCGGTGCTGGCTCGAAGGGCTGAATGGCCTACTCCTGCACCTATTGTCTATTGTCTATTGAGACATTTGCAATAGTTCTGACCCATGGAAATCAAATCTTGTACCCCTGCTGAACAACTCTAAGATGATGTTTGCCAGACAGTCCTGCAAACATTGAGATACTTCATTGGCTCGGTGGAAGTGATCGTGTGGGCTTCCAGTAATTTATCATGCTTATCTGCGTTTCTGGTTAACTCTTCCAAAATTAAACTTTTGTTTGAAATCTATTAGAAATGAAAGCGAACAATTTGTTCTTTAAGCAACGTCAAGAGTGCAGCACGATTGTAGCCAACAAATCCAAAACTGAGCAGCACATTATCGCAGAGTGTAAAGACTTTTGCAATGCTATCTCACAATGTATCCGTGCAATAGCTGCAATAAATAGAAAACTAGGCAAGCTATTTGAGCTGCTGCAGCATGATTTCAGTGACCCAGGTTCAATGCTGACCTGGCATATTAGCTTGGCTTTATTCATTTGAGTGGGGTTACTGACTTTAATTTAATACAAAGGCTTAGCAAACTTTTTCATTTACTTTTCTGTACTGAACTGCACCTTTATGTTTTTAATTAATAAATAACGGTTTAAAGTGTTATCAGAGACGATGAAACAAGCCTTTGATTCAGGGTGCACAGTCCAGAGACCTGCTCATCTCTTACGGCTTATTCTGCTTGTTAAGGCTGCAAAGTAGTTGACAACCATACAACTGCAAACGGGTAATGTGTCATGGGGTCAAAGCATACGGGTTAAGCACAGATGGATAAACATGATTCAGCCTAACCAGAAGCTCTCTGGATAGAAGGAATGGGTGACGTTTCGGGTCGAGACCCTTCTTCAGACACGTTGGTGGCTGTGGACAAGTTAGGCATGAGGGCCTGTGGGCAAGTTGGGCATGAGGGCCTGGGGACAAGTTGGGCATGAGGGCCTGGGGACAAGTTGGGCATGAGGGCCTGTGGACAAGTTGGGCATGAGGGCCTGTGGACAAGTTGGGCATGAGGGCCTGTGGACAAGTTGGGCATGAGGGCCTGTGGGCATGAGGGCCTGTGGACAAGTTGGGCATGAGGGCCTGTGGACAAGTTGGGCATGAGGGTCTGTGGACAAGTTGGGCATGAGGGCCTGTGGACAAGTTGGGCATGAGGGCCTGTGGGCATGAGGGCCTGTGGACAAGTTGGGCATGTGGACAAGTTGGGCATGTGGACAAGTTGGGCATGTGAACAAGTTGGACATGAGGGCATGTGGACAAGTTGGGCATGAGGGCCTGTGGACAAGTTGGGCATGTGGACAAGTTGGACATGAGGGCATGTGGACAAGTTGGGCATGTGGACAAGTTGGGCATGAGGGCCTGTGGACAAGTTGGGCATGTGGACAAGTTGGGCATGAGGGCCTGTGGGCATGAGGGCCTGTGGACAAGTTGGACATGAGGGCATGTGGACAAGTTGGGCATGAGGGCCTGTGGACAAGTTGGGCATGAGGGCCTGTGGACAAGTTGGGCATGAGGGCCTGTGGACAAGTTGGGCATGAGGGCGTGTGGACAAGTTGGGCATGAGGGACTGTGGACAAGTTGGGCATGAGGGCCTGTGGGCATGAGGGTCTGTGGACAAGTTGGGCATGAGGGTCTGTGGGCAAGTTGGGCATGAGGGACTGTGGATAAGTTGGACATGAGGGTCTGTGGGCAAGTTGGGCATGTGGGCCTGTGGATAAGTTGGACATGAGGGTCTGTGGACAAGTTGGACATGAGGTCTGTGGGCAAGTTGGGCCTGTGGGCAAGTTGGGCATGTGGACAAGTTGGGCATGAGGGCCTGTGGGCATGAGGGCCTGTGGATAAGTTGGACATGAGGGTCTGTGGCCAAGTTGGACATGAGGTCTGTGGACAAATTGGGCATGAGGGCCTGTGGACAAGTTGGGCATGTGGACAAGTTGGGCATGTGGACAAGTTGGGCATGTGAACAAGTTGGACATGAGGGCATGTGGACAAGTTGGGCATGAGGGCCTGTGGACAAGTTGGGCATGTGGACAAGTTGGGCATGTGGACAAGTTGGGCATGAGGGCCTGTGGACAAGTTGGGCATGTAGACAAGTTGGACATGAGGGCATGTGGACAAGTTGGACATGAGGGCATGTGGACAAGTTGGGCATGTGGACAAGTTGGGCATGAGGGCATGTGGACAAGTTGGACATGAGGGCATGTGGACAAGTTGGGCATGTGGACAAGTTGGGCATGAGGGCCTGTGGACAAGTTGGGCATGTGGACAAGTTGGACATGAGGGCATGTGGACAAGTTGGGCATGAGGGCCTGTGGACAAGTTGGGCATGAGGGCCTGTGGACAAGTTGGGCATGAGGGCCTGTGGACAAGTTGGGCATGAGGGCCTGTGGACAAGTTGGGCATGAGGGCCTGTGGACAAGTTGGGCATGAGGGCCTGTGGACAAGTTGGGCATGTGGACAAGTTGGACATGAGGGCATGTGGACAAGTTGGACATGAGGGCCTGTGGACAAGTTGGACATGAGGGCATGTGGACAAGTTGGGCATGAGGGCCTGTGGACAAGTTGGGCATGAGGGCCTGTGGACAAGTTGGGCATGAGGGCATGTGGACAAGTTGGGCATGAGGGCCTGTGGACAAGTTGGGCATGAGGGCCTGTGGACAAGTTGGGCATGAGGGCCTGTGGACAAGTTGGACATGAGGGCATGTGGACAAGTTGGACATGAGGGCCTGTGGACAAGTTGGACATGAGGGCCTGTGGACAAGTTGGGCATGAGGGCCTGTGGACAAGTTGGGCATGAGGGCCTGTGGACAAGTTGGACATGAGGGCATGTGGACAAGTTGGACATGAGGGCATGTGGACAAGTTGGACATGAGGGCCTGTGGACAAGTTGGACATGAGGGCCTGTGGACAAGTTGGACATGAGGGCATGTGGACAAGTTGGGCATGAGGGCCTGTTTCCACACTGCATGACTCTGACTGACTCACCTTCAGTTACTGTATCTGGGACTTCCACGCCGCCCTTGCCTTTTTCTAAGTATCTCTCCACCTCGAGGGAGATTGACTGTATGAGGACCCCATCAATTTCCTGTCAGAAACTGCGTGTGGGTGGGATGAAACTTTCCCTTCTCAGAAAAAAAAACTCCTCCACGCCACCTTTGATTCACGTCACTTTTTTTCCCCCCACTTCTCCTCCCCTCCCCGCGGCTGACAGCTCTGCGCGGCCGCTCTGCCCCTCCCCTCGAGCCTACCCCTCCCCCTTCCCCAACGGCCGCTGTAACCCCGCCCTCCTCGTGCGATCGCAACGTAGACGGGGGTGGGTGGGGCGGGCGGACGCGCCGCCCCATTGGCCGGGAGGCCTGTCAATCGGGCGCCGGCCTCCCGATCAAGTCCGGGGGGGCGGGGGGTGCGCATGCGCTTTTGGCCTTCGTCTCTTGCGGCTCGCCGGGTGTTTGCGTGGCTGCTGTTGCCGGCCGGCCGGCGGGCGAAAGAGAGAGAGAGAGAGAGAAAGAAAGAAGCGGTGAAGCCGGCACCAACGGTCGGGCGCCCAGGACACCAGAGCCCGGAGACCCACCCGGCGACCGGCGGGAACGAACGGCGCGAGGCACCACCAGGTCCCAGCGCGACCGGCGATCGGGCCCGACGACACCGGCGGTGTGTGTGAGAGGCCGGGACCGAACCCAACTAACCGGACCGGCGAGCAAGCGGGCGGGTGGGCGGGCCCGAGACCCCTGTCTCGACCGGCCGGCCGGCGAACGAGCCCGAAGTCACACCGGCGGTGCGACCGACTGACCGGCGAACGAGCCCGAGCGAAGATACCGGTGCGACCGACCGACACGCGGGCAAACGGGCCCGAAGTCACACTCGGCGTCCCAGCCATGGACATCATCAAAAGCGGCTGGTTCACCGAGACCTCCGCACTATGGCCTGGCCAAGCCATGTCCCTGGAGGTGGAAGAGGTCCTCTACCATCAGAAGTCTCCCTTCCAGGACGTGGTGGTCTTCAAAAGGTCAGGCATTTCCCCACCGGAGAAAATAGCAGCCAGCGGGCAACTTACTCTTAAAAAGGAGAGAGGGTGGAACGAAAATGCCTTCATGTCGCCAGTAATAGTAGTGTTGCAGTGACCGGCCGTCAATGGGTCGGGTTGACAACCGGCTGCGAGTATAGGGTTACATAATGTCATCGGGACGTTCAGTCCCATTCCGTGTCCATACATCAGATGAGCACAAGTCTGGGCAAAGGAGTGGGATTTTAACTAACATCTTAAACGTGGAGAACAGGTATTTTTTGACTGGGAGTTGGTTCCAGAGTTTATGGTTTTGGCACCTGAAGACAGCCTGGTACTTTAATTGTCACATGTACCGAGGTACAGTGAAATTCATTTTTGTATACAAAATTCAGTGTACAACGTAGGTTGAGTGGTTGCATTAGGTTGATCAGGTCAGAATTATCCCAGGGTGATGCAAAATACTGGAGTAACTCAGTGGGTCAGACAGCATCTCTGGAACAGGACGTTGCGGTCCGAGACCCTTCTTCAAGCTGAGAGTCGGGGGAAAGGGAAACGAGAGATATAGAACAAATGAATGAAAGATATGTAAGAAGCACCGATGATCAAGGCAAGGTGGAGCCCACAAAGGTCTATTGTTGGCTGTGGGGTAGGTGATAACGAGTTATACGGACAGTGAAAGTCATTTGGAAACTAGTACTATGACTAGGATGAGGGTGGGACGGAGAGAGGGGATGCAAGCCTGCGGGTTAAAAGGCTTGCAAAGATTGCAGAAAAGGATGGCCATGGATTGGATCTGAAAGTACATTTAGAACTGAGGAATTGTTAACTTGGTTTGCCGATATCACCACATATTAATGGGCTGGAGAAGGTGAAGGAGAGGGGTGGTTGATTGAAAACAAAGTTGAGAAGGTTTTACTAAACTACACCAATGCAGGCCAGCAAATGCTGAAATGGGATGCTTGGCATTTGATGGCAGTTAGGGCATAAGCAGCAAAGTTTTGGATATCAATTTTGTGTTTAATTAAAAAGGAGAACAGACAGCAATGCACCATCCATGCTGGCCTGGTCTTAGATGTTGTCTTTAACTAAAGCTTTAACTTTTCAATTCATTTTGTAATGTAGAAAACGATTTCTTGCTAACCAGGTTCTGAAGTTACTTACAGTTCAGCTGTAGGGTTTAATTCTGCTATTAATTTGTCAGAATGCAAACAGTGTTTTTATTGTTTCCAATTATTTTGTATATATGTGAAGAAGTTATTATCTCATCTATTGTGTCCAATTTGGCTCTAAGGACTGTCCAATTGGTCCCATTAATTGGTTAAATTAGAAGTTTGGTAAATTGGCCAATTAGGCAATTTAGTGATTGATATAAACAAGGCTGGCACAAGGGGTGCTGGCCCTGTCGATGGAGGTGCCCTGTGAGACAAGTGCGAGTCTTTGGCTGCGAGTCTTAGGTGAGGAGGATAAATTTGTTTTGGAACCTGATTTGTTTTTTGACGCTAAAGTATTGGCAGGCAAGTTGGTGCAGTGTGTTTCATGCAGGATGTGGGAAGGTAGGGACACCGCTGGAGCTTCTGGGAGCTACACCTGCAAGAACCGTGTCCAGGTACAGCTCTTGAATGGACATGTGGTAGAGTTGGAAAAGCAGCTGGATGACCTCGGGGCCATCCGGGAATGCGACAGTTTCCTGGACAGAACCTACTGTGAGGCTGTCACGCTAAGGGTCCAGGTCGAGCGAGGGTGGGAGACCGTTTCAAGGGGGAAGTGAACGTGGACAGGTACACCCTCTTGGGAGCTGTCGGGGCGGAAGACGCTTCCAGTCCGAGCGGCGGACAGGTTGGCGGCTCTAATCCAGGCAAGGAGACTCGACCGGGGAGACCGAAGTCAGGAAGAGCCATAGTAGTGGGTGCCCATTCCTTCTCTCCCGAGATGCTGCCTGACCTGCTGAGTTACTCCAGCATTTTGTGAATAAATCGATTTGTACCAGTATCTGCAGTTATTTTCTTATACATAGTAGTGGGTGACTCCATTGTCCAAGGTACGGACAGTAGATTCTGTGACGGCAGGCGGGACTTGAGGATGGTCTGTTGCCTCCCTGGTGCCAGGGTTCAAGACATCACGGACTGGCTTCAGAACATCCTAGCGAGGGGAGGCGATCAACCGGAAGTAGTTGTGCACGTGGGCACGAACGACATCGGGAGGAAGAGGGAGGAGATACTGCAATGTACGTTTAGAAAGTTAGGAAGAAGACTGAGAAATAGGACATCGAGGGTGGTTATCTCTGGACTGTTACCTGCACCTCGTGCTGGTGAGGGCTGGAACAGAGAGATCGGGGATATGAATGTATGGCTGAGGGGCTGGTGCAGGGAGCACGGATTTCGATTTCTAGACCACTGGGATCTCTTCTGGGGTAGGGGTGACCTGTACAAAAGGGATGGGTTGCACCTTAACAGCAGGGGGACCAACATTCTGGCAGGCAGGTTTGCTAGTGCTACAAGTGTGGCTTTAAACTAAGTAGTGGGGGGGGGAGGGGTTGACAAATTGGGAATATGAAGATGGAGTTAAAGGCTACAAGAGGACCAGGGCTGGGAACTGAATATTCAGGGTTACACAACGTATAGAAAAGACAGACAGGTGGGCAGAGGGGGTGGGGTCACTCTGTTGGTATGGAATGATATTCACTCCCTTGCAAGGGGTGACATAGAATCAGGAGATGTAGAATCAGTATGGATAGAAATGAGGAATGGTAAGGGTAAAAAGACCCTAATGGGAGTTATCTACACGCCCCCAAACAATAGCCTCGACATAGGGTGCAAGTTGAATCAAGAGCTAAAATTGGCATGTCGCAAATGTAATGCTACGGTGGTTATGGGAGATTTCAACATGCAGATAGACTGGGAAAATCAGGTTGGTAATGGACCCCAGGAAAGAGAGTTTGTGGAGTGCCTCCGAGATGGATTCTTAGAACAGCTTGTACTGGAGCCTACCAGGGAGAAGGCAATTCTGTATTTAGTATTGTGTAATGAACCTGATCTCATAAGGGGACTCAAGGTAAAAGAGCCATTAGGAGACAGTGATCACAATATGATCAGTTTTACTCTACAAATTGAGAGGGAGAAGGGAAAATCGGAAGTGTCAGTATTACAGTATAGCAAAGGGGATTACAGAGGCATGAGGCAGGAGCTGGCCAGATTTGACTGGAAGGAGGCCCTAGCAGGGAAGACGGCGGAACAACAATGGCAGGTATTCCTGGGAACAATGCAGAAGTTGCAGGATCAATTTATCCCAAAGAGGAGGAAAGATTCTAAGGGGAGTAAGAGGCACCCGTGGTTGACAAGGGCCGTCAAGGACAGCATAAAAATAAAAGAGAAGTATATCAGAGCAAAGAAGAGTGGGAAGCCAGAGGATTGGGAATCTTTTAAAGAGCAATAGAAAATAACTAAAAAGGTAATACGGGGAGAAAAGATGAGGTACGAGGGTAAGCTAGCCAATAATATAAAGGAGGATAGTAAAAGCTTTTTTAGGTATGTGAAGAGGAAAAAATAGTCAAAGCAAATGTGGGTCCCTTGAAGTCAGAAGCAGGGGAATTTATTATGGGGAACAAGGAAATGGCAGACGAGTTGAACCGATACTTTGGATCTGTCTTCACTAAGGAAGATACAAACAATCTCCCAGATGTTCTAGTGGCCAGAGATCCCAGGGTGACGGAGGAACTGAAGGAGATTCACATTAGGCAGGAAATGGTGTTGGGTAGACTGATGGGACTGAAGGCTGATAAATCCCAAGGGCCTGATGGTCTGCATCCCAAGGTACTTAAGGAGGTGGCTCTAGAAATTGTGGACGCATTGGTGATCATTTTCCAATGTTCTATAGATTCAGGATCAGTTCCTGTGGATTGGAGGGTATTTAATGTTATCCCACTTTTTAAGAAAGGAGGGAGAGAGAAAACGGGAAATTATAGACCAGTTAGTCTGAAATCAGTGGTGGGGAAGATGCTGGAGTCAATTATAAAAGAAGAAATTGCGGAGCATTTGGATAGCAGTAATAGGATCGTTCCGAGTCAGCATGGATTTACGAAGGGGAAGTCATGCTTGACTAATCTTCTGGAATTTTTTGAGGATGTAACTAGCAAAATTGACGGGAGAGCCGGTGGATGTGGTGTACCTCGACTTTCAGAAAGCCTTCGACAAGGTCCCACATAGGAGATTAGTGGGCAAAATTAGAGCACATGGTAATGGGGGTAGGGTACTGACATGGTTAGAAAATTGGTTGACAGACAGAAAGCAAAGAGTGGGGATAAATGGGTTCCTTTCAGAATGGCAGGCAGTGACTAGTGGGGTACCGCAAGGCTCGGTGCTGGGACCGCAGCTATTTACAATATACATTAATGACTGATGAAGGGATTAAAAGTACCATTAGCAAATTTGCAGATGATACAAAGCTGGGTGGTGGTATGAGCTGTGAGGAAGATGCTATGAGGTTGCAGGGTGATTTGGACAGGTTGTGTGAGTAGGCGGATGCATGGCAGATACAGTTTAATATGGATAAGTGTGAGGTTATCCACTTTGGTGGTAAGAATAAGAAGGCAGATTATTATCTGAATGGTGTCAAGTTAGGAAAAGGGGACGTACAACGAGATCTGGGTGTCCTAGTGCATCAGTCACTGAAAGGAAGCATGCAGGTACAACCGGCAGTGAAGAAAGCCAATGGAATGTTGGCCTTCATAACAAGAGGAGTTGAGTATAGAAGCAAAGAGGTCTTTCTTCAGTTGCATAGGGCCCTAGTGAGACCGCACCTGGAGTACTGTGCAGTTTTGGTCTCCAAATTTGCGGAAGGATATTCTTGCTATTGAGGGCGTGCAGCGTAGGTTTACTAGGTTAATTCCCGGAATGGCGGGACTGTCGTATGTTGAAAGACTGGAGCGGCTAGGCTTGTATACACTGGAATTTAGAAGGATGAGAGGAGATCTTATCGAAACGTATAAGATTATTAAGGGGTTGGACACGTTAGAGGCAGGATACATGTTCCAAATGTTGGGGGAGTCCAGAACAAGGGGCCACAGTTTAAGAATAAGGGGTAGGCCATTTAGAACAGAGATGAGGAAAAACGTTTTCAGTCAGAGAGTTGTGAATCTGTGGAATTCTCTGCCTCACAAGGCAATGGAGGCCAATTCTCTGAATACATTCAAGAGAGAGCTAGATAGAGCTCTTAAGGATAGCGGAGTCAGGGGGTATGGGGAGAAGGCAGGTGCGGGGTATTGATTGAGAATGATCAGCCATGATCATATTGAATGGCGGTGCTGGCTCGATGGGCCGAATGGCCTCTTCCTGCACCTATTGTCTATTGTCTACCTTGGTTTATCTACATTCCTTGCAATGGTGCAGTTTAATTCCTCTGACTGTTCTATAAATCTCTGCCGTTTTTAAAGTTTTGACATTTTTTCAGAAGTGCTGTGCCCAAATTACCTGTATTTCTCCAGCTAAGATCTGCCTGATATTTTATAAGCATTTTGCATCTTGCCTTTACAACATGTAACAGTACTCCACAGGAACTGGCCCATTGGCCCGCAATGTTTGTGGCAAATGTAATGCCATGTTAAATTGTCTTCACTTATGTCAGGAACCCACTTTTTAAGTGATCACCCACGGTGATCTTGGTTGATCATTTTACCGTTCAAATTTTTTTGCATAAACACCCACATTTCAATGTCCTTGCAATGCCTCAGGATTTGGGAATTTCTTTCTGCTTTATACAGGCCAAATTATTCCCATTTATATGGTAGTACACTTTGGTCTGCTGAAGTGGGGTCCTTCTCAATCTTACTGCATTTGAGTTTTGTACAATCATACCAATTCAGGTTATTAAGTCTTGTAAATGTAATCAAAAGTTGTTAATCTAGGATAACTGAATGAGATGATCAACTTGTTTGAGTGGCATCAATTGCAACCTTATTTTAATGAAAATTGCACTGCACACAATATAGAATATACAAAACAGGAACAGGCTCTTTGGCCACTGAGACAGCACCAGGCATCAACGACCCACTAATTTTACATTAATCTCCATTATTTTGTTCTCCCCACATTCTCATCAATTCCATGCAGATT
This sequence comes from Rhinoraja longicauda, assembly GCF_053455715.1. Taxonomy (NCBI): domain Eukaryota; kingdom Metazoa; phylum Chordata; class Chondrichthyes; order Rajiformes; family Arhynchobatidae; genus Rhinoraja; species Rhinoraja longicauda. The sequence continues at coordinate 16,201,910 of NC_135982.1, read as the reverse complement.
CTGCTACTCATCTGTGGAGGTAATTTAGTGGCCAATTAACCTACCAACCCATTCTTCTTTAGGATGTGGGAGCAAATTGCAGTACCCAGATGATCATAGGTTGACTGCAAATGCCATGATAGTTTCCAAAGTCAGGATCTAACCCAGGTCATTGGTTCTGAGGCAGTGGTTCCACAAACTGTGCCACTGTGAAACAGTTGCAGCAGGAAGCAGAGTGTGGTGATGAAGCCCATGTTGTATGATACAGTAAATGGCAAATTGCCTTTTGTAGGATTGGAAATCAAGATGTTTCCATTGTATTCTAGAAGTTACCTATTATATCGAGAGCACATTTGGGGAATCTATTTTGATTAGGGACATACATTGAAACAGATTTAACCCAAAAGTCTTTGATCAAAACAGTATAAATTGGCTGGTGCTTTACTGTTTAGAGCCACAGAAATGAATGAACATGTCAAATGTAATACAGTGACAGATATTAAGTTTCCAACTGAAGATACACACAATTTTGGAGTAACTCAGCGAGGCAGGCAGCATCTATGGAGAGAAGGAATGGGTGACATTTCGGGTCGAGGCGCTTCTTCAGACACTTGAAAGTCTGAGGAAGGGTCTCAACACAAAACGTCACCCATTCCTTCTCTCCAGGAAAGTTGCCAATCCCGCTGAGTTATTCCAGCATTTTGCGTTTATCTTCGGTGTAAACTAGCATCTGCAGTTCTTTCCTAGACATATTAAGTCTCTAATGGGTTTTTGCTTAAATTTGTTGAACTACTTGCCGTCTAGATTTGTTCTCTCTCTAAATCCTTTTTTGAAATTACAGTGGAGGTAGAACTAGGGTTTTGTTGACCATACACTCTGTTTAAAACCTATCCTTCTGATTAAACATTCGAGCAGCTCTCACCTTTGTAGTCATAGTGGCCTGTTTATTCTCTAGATCTATTGACATGAAGCTGAACTGTTCATGAATCTAGTAATTCACTTGCTTATATGTCTATACCAACATCATGTGCAAGAAGTTCGTAACGAAATAGAAATACATTCTTGAGAAATATTGGATTTAGACTCAGATTAACTTATTGTCATATCTCCAGGATGCAATGAAATGTCTTATTTGTTTGAAGCTCATAAAGTAAACAGTACACACTAGTGATAGATACAACAATAAATACATCAAATGCAAAGTAGCAGAACGGTGCAAAGACTAGTGCAGCCGGAAGAAATGCAAACAAGAGTCTAAATTGTCCTGACCCGAAATATCCCCTATTCATGTTCTCCAGAGATGCTGCCTGACTCGCTGAGTTACTCCAGCACTTTGTGTCTTTTTTTTTCGTGTCGTCTGACTTCTGTGATATAATTTAGGTGGTTGTTATTTCATTTTTTTCTCTTTCTGGCTCTGTTCTTTCTACATGTGGCAAGCTAATTTGTGCACTGTGGCAGATGACAGCTGAATCAACAGAAACGGTCACATGACCATTCATTTGGCAATTCAAGTCGTGATTTATATTCAGCAGTATTCACCGTGCATTTTAAAAAAGGTTTTGCTGATAGTTATCTCGTGCAGTTATCTGGATCTGTCTACCTTCCTGCAAAAAAAATCTTATGTTGACACAAGAAACTGCGGATACTGGAATCTTGAGTAAAAACAGGTGCTAGAGAAACTCAGCGGGCTAGCCAGCCTCTGTGGAGGGAATGGACAGACCATGTTGTTCCGTTGGTTGGGGAGAGGCTGAGGAGACAGTTAACAGCTACTACTGGAACAGACTTAAAGAAGGGCAGGAGCAACAGCCTGGCATTCATGTTTATAGTGGTTTTGGATGAGATGGAAAAAGATGTATGTTTGGGCGATGGTGGTGAGTAGTGACAGAAATATTCACAGGCATGAAGTGGGTTGTTTTTTCCAATCAATGAAAATCAGAAAAAAATTCAGATGCTGGAAATCTGAAATAAAAGCAGAAGATGCTGGAAGCACTCAGTAGATTAGGTAGCATGTCTAGAAAGGAAAAAAATATAAAATTTGAGGACCCAGAATGGTGAAAGACCAAATACGTTACGTTATGATACGATAGAACTTTTTTTACCCCAGGTGGAAAATTGATTTAATAATGTTAGTTTTAAGCAGGCCTGTGGAGTCGATACCCACAACATCCGACTCCTTGATTTCTTGTGTCTTCAACTCCAGCAGCACCAAAATTGCTCTGACGCCGACCGATTCCATGACTCCGACTCCACAGCCCTGGTTTTAAGTTGTAAGGGAGTGTGAGAGTGATGGATAGGACACTCGTAGGGTGCTATGGAGATAAGCTGGTCATGACATAACCTGATTGATTGCTGAACAAGGGCTGTTCGAGATAGCATAAGCAACATCTGAGAGATGTCGAAGCAAGGAACTACAGATGCTGGTTTCCAAAAAAGGCACTAAGTGCTGGAGTAACTCAGCAGGTCAGGCAGTATCTCTGGAGAACATGGATAAGTGGCGATATGCAGACTGAGGAAGCAAAATCTGAAATTAGAGCAGTTATAGACAATAGGTGCAGGAGTTGGCCATTTGGCCCTTCGAGCTACCACCACCATTCAATGTGATCATGGCTGATCATTCTCAATCAGTACCCCGCACCTGCCTTCTCCCCATACCCCCTGACTCCGCTATCCTTAAGAGCACTATCTAGTTCTCTCTTGAATGCATTCAGAGACTTGGCCTCCACTGCCTTCTGAGGCAGTGAATTCCACAGATTTACAACTCTCTGACTGAAAACGTTTTTCCTCATCTCCGTTCTAAATGGCCTACCCCTTATTCTTAAACTGTGGCCTCTGGTTCTGGACTCCCCCAACATTGGGAACATGTTTCCTGCCTCTAACGTTTCTAACCCCTTAATAATCTTATATGTTTCGATAAGATCCCCTCACATCCTTCTAAATTCCAGTGTATACAAGCCTAGCCGCTCCAGTCTTTCAACATACGACAGTCCCGCCATTCCGGGAATTAACCTAGTAAACATACGCAGCACGCCCTCAATAGCAAGAATATCCTTCCTCAAATTTGGAGACCAAAACTGCACACAGTACTCCAGGTGAAGATCTCAACAAAATAATGCAAAAAAACTTTGAAAAACAGAGCTGTGTGGCTGACAAATTAGGTCAAGTAGCCCTACTAGAAAGGGGGATAACAGTCAACAGAATCAGATGAATTGTCGACTCTAGAATCGGCCAACTGCAACAAACAGTGCACGTAATCTGAAGCCATTGAATTCAATGTTGAGTGTAAAAGGCTGCAACACATTCAGATGGAAGGTGAAATGCTTTTGCATAAGTTGCCACAAGCTTGCATTTGGCTGAATTGTAGCTGTGTATGTCTGATTGAGGGTTGGATGGAGACATAAAATGATGGGTTGCTGGAAGCTCTGATTGCCCCTGTGGTCTTGAATGCAGGTGCTCCACAAAGTGAATACTCAGTTTGTGTTTGGGTTCTCCACAGGAAACTCAACTTTAGGCATTAAATGTAATGCAGTAGATGGGAAGAAGTACAAGCGAATTGGTGCTTCGCCTACAACGATTTTAATGGTGGGAAAGCATGAGATAGAAGGGCAGGTGTTGCATTTCCAGTGGGTGTTTGGGAAAGTGCTATGAGAAAGGGAAAGCTTGGTGGAGCCGAAAGGGAGTTGTTAAAGGAATGATCACTTTGGAATTCTGAAAGTACAGAAGAGGGGAGGATATGTCTGGTAGTGGAAATTGTGAAGCTTGGTCTGTTTAACATGGAGGCAGATGGAATGGTATGTGATGACCAGAGTGTCTATCCTTGCTCTCTTAGGGAGAAGAAGGTATGAGAAAATTGATTGTACTTGCACGTGACAGGGTGGCAGGAAGTACAGTCAAGATAACGTTCAGTCTAGGAGATTGTCACAAAACTACCCTCAGCGAGACAGAGAGCCAGGATGGAAAGAAATGGGCATGGACCACATGAAAATGAGAGCTGGGTAGAAATTTGGCAAATGTAATGATACTTTCAAGTCCTTTTGAGTGAAGCACCTATGCTTCATCCATGTACCAAAAAAAAGGTTGAGAGCAGGGGAAATAGGGCTGAAGTAAAGGACCATGGTAAACCTGGTGAACAGGCTCCAAACCATCAGATATACGGATAATTGGATAACAGATTATTGAATGTGCACGGAACAGTGGATGCTTGTATATAAAAAAGACAAAGTGTTGGGGTAACTTATTGGATCAGGTACCATATGTGGAGAAAATAGATGGGTGAGGTTTTGGGTGACCCTGAAGAAGAATTCCGAAAGAGGGTCCCAACTCAAAACATCACCTATCCATGTTCTCCACAGAATTGCTGCCTCACCTGCTAAGTTACTCCAGCACTTTGTGTCTTGTAACAGAGTTTGGAGCTTTACTGTCAACTATTTAGCTATTAAAGGTCAAGTCGGGTGTTGAGAAAAATACAATCTAGAATAATTGATTCAAGGCAGTTTTTGAAAAAATCTATACCATTCTCAAGCCTTTTCTCTTGTGCTATCATTAAAACACATTTTAAGTTTTCTGGCATGGCAGCAACGCAGGTTTCGTTCTGAATCTTAGGCTGTTGTGTTCTAATTATACACTGTCATACAAATATCGGTCATTTTTATATTTTTCTCCCTCGAGAATATCATAACTGCACTTAGCAGTTGTACTTCCCAGCAGTTTTCATTGTGTACTTCCTCCTCCTTGCTCTTCTCTCCTCCCCCCCCACCCCACCCGACTATGCCCAAACTCTGAAAATGTTAAAGCAAATTATAGCACAATGGTTACATTTAATTAATTTAGAATAAACATTTGTAGTAAATTATTTTCAAGAAAGACTCCGGTAATTATATTTTATTGTTGAAGGTGAAAACGTGTCATACATATTTAATATGTCACAAAATTAAATTTTTGCTATAAACTGTTTACCAATTTTGTGACTTGCGTGGAAGTGGATCTTCTTGTCTGGTTTCTGAACCTTGTGGAACTATACCTAGATGTTATTCCTTATATCCAAGCCGTTGATATCCAGTGGAGAATCCTAGCCAATTCTTATCCAAAATCCAGGGTAACAGTTGTCCATAAAATAGCATTCCACCTGTTGGCCTGAGTGCAAAACAGTAGGTGTGTGCATATTTGATGCCAAACTGGTGATTATACCTAATTGACTATTGCAGGGGTATGACTTTTATTTGGTAAACAACCTTCTCAGCATTTTAATGAAAGTGACCTGTCTTATAGAAAGCTTAACTGCAACATTATTGCACACATTTAAAGTCTAAACTACACTTTTAAAATTACATTGAATTATTCTTTTTTTCTCTGCAGCAAAACCTATGGTAATGTCTTGGTGCTGGATGGTGTGATACAGTGCACTGAAAGGGATGAGTTTGCATACCAAGAAATGATCGCAAATTTGACACTCTGCAGCCATCCTAATCCGAAAAAGGTAAAATTAAAAGGTATTTTACTTCTCAAAAGCCTTTGGGAAAGAAAAGGTCATTTGAAATTACTAGTTTAAAATAAGGTATTTGAGGAATGAGAGAGATCTCAATCCTTGAGATCTGATGACTTGTCTCAAAGTTTCAAAGAAAAATGGCTTTTGGACATGGTGGTTGTCATCTTCCCAAAATTCCATGGTTTCTTGAATTCATTCCACAGATTGGAAGATGGACTCCAGATGGCAGCTCTGGGATGGACTGTGGGTCCATTTATCTTGTACCTTTAATGGGATAAAGCTACAATCGGTTATTAAGGAAAACAATGGCATATGGGAAAGAACAGGATGGGGTAGAGTAAACATAAATTTTTGGAAGGTTAATTGTATCTAGCAGAATAAAAAGAGAGCCAATACATGTTGCAGAACAAAATGAATCGATACTATTAATACTCGATGTTCCATGCATGAGCAAGTTGCACTAAACCAGCTGATATTTGTCTATATAGAGCAATTATTTTTTTGTTTTCCAAAATATTTTGTTGCAATGTCTTCCATTCTGTCCATTACGATTCCATTCTCTAGCTGCATTGCAACTTTCCAAATGTCTGTTTTATTTAAAAGTGCATTTTCTGCCATGATTTTTCTGCACAGGAGCTTATTTTAATAACACCTATATAATAATTATCTTTGGACTGATTACACCTACAGTAAATGTGCTAAATAAAAATTCTTGCAGTTGATTTTCCAACTGCCCATGTAGTGTGCATTTACAATAGGCAGAACAGTGCAGGGGAGAAATAAGATGGGGTAATAAAAAGGAAATGGTGCACTTGGGGATGGTAGTTGAGAAGACGATTCGGGGGCATGGTGGTGGGGGAAATTATGCACTGGGATGGCTGGGGAAAGAGAGCAGGAGTTGGGGGGTTATGATTTAAATTCGGAGAATTAAATGTTCGTACCATTGGGTTGTAAGCTACCCAAGCAGAATATGAGGTGGTGTTCTTCTAATTTGCATGTAGCCTCATTCAGACCACGGAGGAGGACAAGAAAAGATTTGTTAGAATGAGAAGGGAGTTACATTGGTTAGGAGCCGAAGGCTCCAGCAGGCCTTGGAGGACAAAGCACAAGAATTTGACATAACGGTTGCCTAATCTATGCTTGGTTGAGCTGATGTAAAGGAGATGTAGAAGGTCGAGATGTAAAGGAGACCTCACCAGGAACAGAGAATGTAGTATATGAGGTGAGAAGAGGTACACATGAACTTCTGTCTCACCTTGAACAAGGTCCCTGGATGGGAAGTGAGAGAGGAAGTGTAGGAACGGGCAGTTGCGTCTTGCAATTGCATGAAAAATGCCACTGGACGGGACAGGTTTGTTGGGAAGGAATGTGCAGACTAAGGAGTTGCTGAGGGAGTGGACTTTGTGGAAAGTGGCAAGGATGGAAAGATGAGGTGGGTGGTGGGATCATGTTGAAAGTATCGGAAATGTCAGAGAATGATATGTTGGATGCAGAGGCTGGTTGGATGAGGAGGAGTGATAGAGTTTGAATAGTTCCATGAAATCTCTGGAAATGGTTAAGAGCTACAAGTTGTTTGGCATTAATATCACCAATGGAGTGTAGTGGACCAATTGCATTGATAAGACAGCCAAGAAAACACATCAACACCTCTGCTTCCTTAGGAAATTTAGCATGTCTCCAATGATTCTAACAAACCTCTACAGATCCACCATAGTTAGCACACAGCCAGGTTGCATCACAGCTTGGTTTGGGTACAGCTCTGCCCAAGACTACAAGAAATTATAAGTTGTATCCCAGTCCATCACAGAGCAGACCCACCAACATTGACTCCATCTATACTTCACACTGCCTCAGAAAAGCAGCCAACATAATCAAAGACTTATCCCACCCTGGTGATACAGAAATGTAGGATGGGTAAGGCAACGGATCTCAACTTCATCAGCACTTCCGCGCCAATCGGCTGGTCGAATATGCCCCCTGGGACCGGGGCTCTGAAGCTCTGCCAGAGCCGGGTGAGTGTTTAGGCTGACCTTTCCAGTACCATTGGACTCTTCCTGGAGGCCTGCGTCGGACAGCGGGGCCCGCCCTACTGCATTTGCAACAAATTTGGAAGCCAGTGCCCACATCGAGACTTCCAAGAGCAATGTGTTCGTTGACTGTCGTCCAGGCTGCACATACAAGAAATACGAGTTTTGCTGTAAAATTAATTTGCATTGAATATTTGTTTTATTTAATTTTCTAGCAGTCCATGGTGCTTTAGAGACACGGGATGCATATATTTATTCTATCATAATTACGTGATCCTGTTGGTCCGGGAAAATCAGATAGTATGAGAAGGCTCTGGAAAGAAGGGTGCTGGAAAATCGATGTTCGACCTGTACCTCCTTCGCCCTGCTCCCATTAGGCAAAAGACACAGAGGCGTGAAAGCACCACCAGACCCAGGAAGAGCTTCTTCCCCTCTGTTTCAGGCTTCTTAATGTCCCTTCCAAAAGCTAGGGTACGGTCTGAGTCGCTACTCCTGCACCTATTGTCTATTGTCTCGGAGTCAGGGGGTACGGGGAGAAGGCAAGAACGCGGTACTGATTGTGAATGATCAGCCATGATCACATTGAATGGCAGTGCTGGCGCGAAGGGCCGAATGGCCTACTCCTGCACCTACTGTCTATTGCTACGAACGCATTGGACTTTGTTTATGGAACTGATGCGCTACAATGCTGAGAACGTTATTCTGCGCTCTGTATCTTTCCCTTTGCTGTACCTATATTTGAGTTTGGCTCGACTATATTTGTGCATAGTATTATCTGATTGGATAGCATGTAAAATACGGCTTTTCACTGTACCTCAGTACACCTGACAATAATAAATCTAAAGCTAAGCCTCCTTGATGAGTGATTTAATTGTTTTGAGGAAATGCCATTGTGACATGTTCTCGAAGTATTTCACTGAAATGCTCACACTCGGTGGGTGCATAAAGTGTGGGTTGCTTCTTTCGTGAAGTTTTGCTGAATTGTTGGGTGTACAGATGCAGCATTTCTCAGGCAAGCTTAAATTGTTTAAGTTGCCTATTAGTAAATATTCTTAAATGTATATGGAATTTCTTGTTTATGTGTTGTTTGATTATCACTTTTTATATTTTAGGTCCTAATAATTGGTGGTGGTGATGGTGGAGTATTGCGAGAAGTTGTGAAACATTCCACTGTGGAGTCTGTAGCACAGTGTGAAATCGACGAGGTAATGGAGCACATCTCTACATATTGAATACATTTTGTATATCTTTAATGACACCTCGAAGGTATCACAAAATGCTGGAGTAACTCAGCAGGTCAGGCAGCATCTTGGAGGTGACGTTTCGGGTCGAGACCCTTCTTCAGACTGATGTCGGAGGGGCGGGACAAAGAGGATATAGGTGGAGACAGGAAGACAGTGGGAGAACTGGGGAGGGGAAGAGAGGGACAGAGGAACTATCTAAAGTTAGAGAAGTCAATGTTCATACCGCTGGGCTGTAACCTGCCCAAGCGAAATATGAGGTGCTGTTCCTCCAATTTCTGGTGGGCCCCACTATGACACTGGAGGAGGCCCATGACAGAAAGGTCAGACAGGGAGTGGGAGGGGGAGTTGAAGTGCTCAGCCACCGGGAGATCAGGTTGGTTAAGGCGGACTGAGCGAAGGTGTTGAGCGAAATGATCGCCGAGCCTGCGTTTGGTCTCGCCGAGCCTGCGTTTGGTCTCGCCGATGTAGAGAAGTTGACATCTGCAACAGCAGATACAATAGATGAGGTTGGAGGAGGTGCAGGTGAACCTATGTCTCACCTGGAAAGAATGTTTGGGTCCTTGGATGGAGTCGAGAGGGGAGGTAAAGGGACAGGTGTTGCATTTCCTGCGGTTGTAGGAGAAAGTGCCTGGGGAGGGGGTGGTTTGGGTAGGAAGGGACGAGTGGACCAGGGAGTTACGGAGGGAACAGTCTCTGCGGAACGTAGAAAGGGGAGGAGATGGGAAGATGTGGCCAGTAGTGGGATCCTGTTGGAGGTGACAGAAATGTTGGAGGATAATTTGTTGGATACGCTGGCTGATGGGGTGGAATGTGAGGACAAGGGGGATTCTGTCCTTGTTACGATTGGGGGGAGGGGGAGCAAGAGCGGAGCTGCGGGATATAGAGGAGGCCCTAGTGAGAGCCTCATCTATAATAGAAGAGGGGAAGCCCCGTTTCCTAAAGAATGAGGACATCTGATGCCCTAGTGTGAAACACCTCATCCTGGGCACAGATACGGCGTAGACGGAGGAATTGGGAGTAGGGGATAGACTTATTGCAACCTGATAATTGTACACCAGCCCTGAATTTGTCTTCACTTACAATGTGACATCCATTCCCCACAAAGGATCTTGTGATTTTGTTTCAAGAATTCTGTTTACCTGGCAGATATCTGTGCCAATGGATTTCTGGTGGCAGGCAGCTGATGTCATCAAGTTGGCTAAACAGTAGATCCTTTTAATGAATACCCCCAGCCATTTTTTAATTATTTGACATACAGAAAACTGTAACTTTAAATGTTCTAAATCACTAAAGATTGGAAGGCATGATTAAATTGAAATGCAAAATTAGTTTGAAATGTGCAAGGGCATCATGAGAAACATAGATAAAATTAGACTGGGACAGACTAGCAAGTCATGTCTTAATTTGCCTAAAATTTGTATGCTCCATAACAAGCATGATCTGATACCATTGCAGTGGAATCAGATCATAAACTGGCAGAAATTTAAACTCCGTAATTTCATTTTCATTGGGTTTATACACAAACAATTGCTGATTAATTGATCCATGCCAAGGTTTATGCCTCATCTATGCTGCTTCACAATCCTCTTAACATAATCTAATCCCTACTCCCTTATTTAGAGTCATAGAGGGAATCATGCCCTTCAACCTAGCGTGCCCACACTGGCCAACATGTCCCAGCTACACCAGTCCCACCTGCCCGTGTTTGGCCCATATCCCTCCAAACATGTCTTATCCATGTACCTGTCTAACTATTGTTTAAACGTTGGGATAGTCCCTGCCTCAACCTCGGTCATGTTCAGGATCTTTGTAGGTTAAATGATCATCTCATCCAAACACTGCCCCAGGGCTGAAAGCCAGCAGCTGACCCACAGCCCTGTTTGCCATTTGTAACATTGTATGTGAGCCATACCATTTGTTAAGTAAGTGTATAAACTGTGGTACACTTGCCTTACATGTTTTTTTAAAATCTTTAGGATGTAATAAAAGTTTCCAAAAAGTACCTTCCTGGTATGGCGGTGGGTTTCTCGAGCCCAAAGTTAAAACTCCACGTTGGTGATGGCTTTGCGTTCATGAAGGAGAACGAGGATGCATTTGATGTAATTATTACTGATTCCTCAGATCCAGTAGGTACGAAATCTGAAGAGTCCAGTTGGTAAAGAGTAAAAGTAACTGGCCGCTGGACTCCACCAGCTTTCCTTGGGTGACCAGGAAGAAGTGGAAATATTCTTAAATATTAATAAGGCACAAAATGCTGGAGTAACTCATCGAGACAGGCAGCATCTCTGGAGGGTCGAGACCCTTCTTCAGATGAGTCAGTGGAAAGGGAAACAAGAGATATAGACAGTGATGTAAAGAGATATACACTGATGAGCCAAAACATTGACCACCTGCCTAATATGCTGTTGGTCCTCCATGTGCCGCCTAAACAGCGCCGACCCGCCGAGACATGGACTCTACAAGACCCCTGAAGGTGTCCTGTGATATCTGGCACCAAAACATTAGCAGCAGATCATTCAAGTCCTGTAAGTTGCGAGGTGGATCTGCCGTGGATCGGACTTGTCGATCCAGCACATCCCACAGATGCTCAATCGGGTTGAGATCTGGAGAATTTGGAGGCCAGGGCAACACCGTGAACATTTCATCATGTTCCTCAAACCATTCCCGAACAATGTGTGCAGTGTGGCAGGGTGCATTATCCTGCTGAAAGAGGCCACTGCCATCAGGGAATACCATTGCCATGAAGGGGTATACCTGGTCTGCAACAATGTTTAGGTAGGTGACACGTGTCAAATTGACGTCCATCTTGACGTTGACAAGATAGACCACTCGACCCTGAATGGCCGGACCCAGGATTTCCCAGCAGAAATTTGCCCAGAGCATCACACTCCCTTCCCACAGTGCATCCTGGTGCCATCACTTCCCCAGGTAAACAGCGCACACGTACACGGCCATCCACGTGATCTAAAAGAAAACGGGACTCACCGGACCAGGCGACCTTCCAGTGCTCCAAGGTCCAGTTCCGATGCTCGCGTGCCCAATGCAGGCGCTATCAACAGTGGATAGGGGTCATCAACAGTGGATAGGGGTCATCATGGGCACTCTGACCGGTCTGCAGCTACGCAGCCCCATACGTAGCAGGGTGCGATGCACTGTGTTTTGCGACACATTCCTCCCGCGACCGCCATTAAACTTTTCTGTGACTTGTGCCACAGTAGACCTGTCGGTTCGGACCGAATGGGATAGCCTTCGTTGCCCTCGCGCATCGATGAGCCTTGGGCGCCCAACACCCTGTCGCCGGTTTGTTGTTTGTCCCTCCTCGGACCACTGTCAGTAGGTACACACCACTGCTGACCGGGAGCACCCCATAAGCCTTGCCATTTCAGAGATGCTCTGACCCAATTGTCTGGCCATAACAATTTGGCCCTTGTCAAAGTCACTCATGGTTTTTCTCCTGCATCCAACACTCCAAAGACGTACAAGTTTGTAGGTTAATTGGCTGGGCAAATGTTTAAAAAAATTGTCGCTAGTGGGTGTAGGATAGTGTTAATGTGCGGGGATCGCTGGGCGGCGTGGGCCGAAGGGCCTGTTTCTGCGCTGTATCTCTAAATCTAAAAAATCAACTTCAAGAACTGACTGTTCACTTGCTGCCTAATATATCCCACCCCTTGACAGGTGTCATTGTAACAAGATAATCAATGTTATTCACTTCACCTGTCAGTGGTCATAATGTTTTGGTTCATCGGTGTAGAATAAATTAATTAAAGATAAGCAAAAAAATAACAATGATAAAGGAAACAGGCCATTGTTAGCTGTTTGCTAGGTGAGAACAGGAACCTGGTGTGACTTGGGGAAGGATGGAGAGAGAGGGAGTGCCAGGATTACTTGAAGTTAAATAAATCAATATCATACCACTGGGTTGTAAGCTGCCTAAGAGAAATATGAGATACTGTTCCTCCAATTTATGATTAGCTTCACTGACAATGGAGGAGGCCTCAGACAGAAGGATCAGTGTGGGAATGAGAATGGGAATCAGTGTTTGGCAACTGGGAGATCAGGTAGGTCCAGGCGTACTGAACAAAGGTGTTCAGCGAAACGATTACCCAGTCTATGTTTGGACTCGCCGATGTATAAAATTGACCAGGGAGTTGCGAAGGGAACGGTCTCTGTGGAAGGCGGAAAGGGGTGGAGATGAGAAGATGGGACTCATGGGATCCCGTTGGAGGTGACGGAAATGTCGGTGGATTATGTATTGTAGGCAATGGCCGATGGCTGTTACGACAAGGGGGGAGGAGAAAGGGCGGAGCTGCGGGGTACCGAGGAGAAACGTGTGAAGGCCTCATCTATGATGGAAGAGGGGATGTCCTGGTATGGAACACCTCATCTTGGGCGTAGATGGAGGCCTTGTAATTAATTCATTTTCCATTTCCCTGTCCAGACCTTCTATTTGGTACCATTCATGGTTACCAAATTGCTAAGTAGTTGAAAAGCACAAAAAGTCACAAAGAAGTCAACTGTATAAATATAAAATATGCTTGTAGTATTTAAACATTTTTTTTGCTCCCCTTCCTTGTTTAATCCTTGCTGCGCTTGTCATTCTCCTTTGACTCCAAGGTCCTGCTGAAAGTCTATTTCAGGAATCTTACTATCAACTGATGAAGTATGCGTTGCGTGAAGGTGGGATCATCGGTGCTCAAGGTTAGTAGTTTGTATTTTTCCTTATAAAACTTGTATTTTATTCTGACTTTATAGCACTTTGAATTTTCTTTTCCCACTTTCCAACTTGAAGTAAAACGCATAACCAAAATTCCAATTAGGCGAAAACTTTATCTTATGGCTGAAGCTTTTATATGGGAACCCGAACACCAGTATATTAACCAATCAAACCCTCTCATCTAAATTTTGCTTATTCAGGGGTATTAGACAAGGATGTGCTCTCTCCCCGATGCTATCCGCATTAGCCATAGAACCACTTGCTGAGAGCATCAGGTCCCACCCAGGCAAATACGGATACAATACTGAACATACTACGAACAAAATTTCCCTTTACGCAGATGATGTACTATTATACATCACTAACCCCCGAACTAGTATCCCAAATTTACTATCCATTATAGACCAATTCGGCATCTTATCTGGCTACAGAATTAATTGGAAGAAAAGCGAAATTATGCCAATTATCGAACAAGATGTTACCCGGCTCCAACAGTTCCCTTTTAGAATTGTTACCGATAAATTCAGATATCTCGGAGTTTACGTTACCAGGAAATATTCACTCCTGTTTAAAACAAATTTCCCTCCATTAATTACAAAACTCCATACTTATATTCAATTTTGGAAAACACTGCCTATTTCCCTCCTTGGCAGATTGAATGCCTTAAAGATGATGCACAGGCGTGCATGGGAAGATGAGATGGGTCGACACATTTCCAACGATACATGGGACGAAAGCTTACAACATATCCATACTTGCTCCTTAAATGCCAGACATTGCCTGATACAGTTCAGTGCTGTACAGGTTATACTATTCAAAAACCAAACTGAACAAAATTTTCACCAGTGCTTCTCTTTGCGATAAGTGTCAATTCCAAGAAGCCACTTTAATCCATAGTTTCATACTATGTACAGAAATAGAACGTTTTTGGATGGAAATATTCAATGTTTTCTCCAATATACTGAAAATCCCATTAGAGCCAGACTCAAAACTGATAATACTGGGAATATCAGAAGCATGTAGTACATTGACTGTTTTTCAGCGACACTTTGTCGGCTATGGACTAATATTAGCAAAAAAACTCATACTTCAACTCTGGAAAAGTGTTGAAGTTCCTCCAGTGAAGATGTGGATTACAGAAATGACGGACACATTACATTTAGAGAGAATTAGGTTTATCTCGAATGACAAACTGAAGCAATTTTTTAAAGATATGGTCACCTTTTATTGATTTTCTCGAACAATACAATATTTGAACACAATTCAAAATCACTCGTAGGGCTGGGTGAGCGGGCACATGGGTGGGTTGTCGGGTATATCTCCCCTTTTTTCTATTTCTCTTTTTCTTTCTCTTTTTAATTAAATGCCCTTTTTGAAAAGTGTTAAAATTGAAGCTGTTCATAAAGCTACAAAATTCATGTTTTTTCACACAACTGCTTCCAATAAAACAAAAAAAAATTAAAAAAATTAAAAATGCATAACCAAATCTTGTTTTCTAAATAAACTAGTTTTATTTTCCTTAATAAAATATGGGCTTTTAATTTTAATGTGAATCCTTTTGTGTGTTTTGGGAGGATTTGAAACCATCCCTGTGTTAATTTTCAATTCCCCACTTGGTAGTTTAAGCTGCATCATGAATAGGCCAATAAAATTACATTTATTGTAATTTGTACGACCAGATCAATATAGTATTCTTGACTAGCAGGTTTTCTGACAGTTACTGCATAAATCAATTGTATATACTAATGTCCTTGTGGTAAATTAATGCTAAAACAATATACTAAGTGTTTTATACTTAATGTCTTTGTTAACCTCCCCAAAAGGCCATATTGAATTTTCTGTCTGTGTAATACTTGCATAAGAATATTTGACTTTCTACAGTTGTTCCTCATGGAAGGCATAAACTAAAAATCCAGTCTGAATAATTATCAATTTTTCTCAAGTAACAGTACCACTATATTTGTACTTCTGGCAATCCTCTTCCCAACACTTTAATTTGTTATTGTTGACTCTAAACCCTCTTAAATATGGACAAAAAATAATTCCAGCTTTGTTATAACGTTTGTAACTTTTAATGCTTGTTTTAGAAATTAAACATTTTGATCATCCAGTTTATATGGTGGTCCATATATTTAAAAAAATAGAGCAATACACAGGAACAAGCCCTTCAGTCCATGATGTCTGTGCCAGCCATGGTGCCAAATTAAACTAATCTATTCTGCCCGCACGTGATTCAAATCCATTCATTCCTTGCATGTTTACGTGCCAGTCAAAATGCTTTTTAAATCCCACTCGCTTTTGTTTCCACCAGCATATACCAGCCACTGTGTTGCATTTTTAAGGAGCTATTGACCTGGAAGGTTCAAATTTGATTCCTATCAGCTCAGTGACCCAATGATAATGGTTTTCTGCACTTAATCTAAGTTTCCTTATTTAAATAATGGCTGGACAGCAGGGGACCGTGTAAAATTTAGAGAGAAAATTTGCAAGTTGGCAACACCTTTTGTAAATGGGAGAACTGGAATTTTCTGATTTTTTCCCTCTGACTCTGACTTGTGTAGGTGAATGTCAGTGGCTGCACCTTGAGCTTATAAAGGAGATGCAGAGGTTCTGTAAGTCCTTGTTTCCAGTGGTTGAATATGCATACAGCACAATACCAACGTACCCCAGTGGTCAGATCGGCTTCATGCTGTGCAGTAAAAATTCTGTGAGTCAAGTGTTCTTCAATTTGTTCCTCAATTTCTAGATTGCTCTATCTGCTGCCTGTGAGTTGTGCTAAAGTTCATGTTCATCTTCATTGTCTGGCATTTGATGTGACCAGAGAATGCTCAGTGTCTGGTGAATTGAAGATGCTGCATCCTCCTTTGGTTTTGCTGGCATTGCTGAAGTACAAGTCGTTGCTAACGTTTCTTGCCATGAGGTTAAGTAAAAACAGGCTGTAGCACTTATGAAACCTCCAGTATTTTCATTTATCACTGAGAATTTTGATTTACTTAGTACTTATTTAATTGCACCTGCAATTTGGTATTGTTGGCCTGTGCAGATCTCTAAATATCTAAAGGATGCTGTCTGACCCGCTGAGTTACTCCAGCATTTTTGTCTTTCTTTGGTAAAACAGCATCTGAAATTCCTTGTTATTATCTATATACTAAAACTCTCGTTTGTTATCTTGTTTGTGACTGAACTTCAGCCAAAACGGTACTCGATAGCGCGACAATTTTAGGCCCACCTTACGCACCATTGTCACTTTAGTGATAATGCAAGTAGTTTTATTGAAATCAGTCTTATATTTTTTAAGTTATTCACATTTTAAAGTTTGAAAGGAGGGGGGAGTGGGGAAGAAGGGAGAGGGGGTTGAGGAGAGAGGGGAGAGGACAGGGTGCTGCACCAATGCAGGAGAGGTTTGGTCTAGTATTCTCTAAATATGGTGGTTATATG
Source organism: Rhinoraja longicauda (assembly GCF_053455715.1). Classification (NCBI taxonomy): domain Eukaryota; kingdom Metazoa; phylum Chordata; class Chondrichthyes; order Rajiformes; family Arhynchobatidae; genus Rhinoraja; species Rhinoraja longicauda. The sequence goes on along the minus strand of NC_135982.1, from coordinate 16,185,026 downwards.
AAATTGTGTTGTGACCATTAAACATATAGACAATAGGTGCAGGAGTAGGCCATTCAGCCCTTCGAGCCAGCACCGCCATTCAATGCGATCATGGCTGATCACTCTCAATCAGTATCCCGTTCCTGCCTTCTCCCCATACCCCCTCACTCCGCTATCCTTAAGAGCTCTATCCAGCTCTCTCTTGAAAGCATCCAACGAACTGGCCTCCACTGCCTTCTGAGGCAGAGAATTCCACACCTTCACCACTCCCTGACTGAAAAAGTTCTTCCTCATCTCCGTTCTAAATGGCTTACCCCTTATTCTTAAACTGTGGCCCCTTGTTCTGGACTCCCCCAACATTGGGAACATGTTTCCTGCCTCTAATGTGTCCAATCCCCTAATTATCTTATATGTTTCAATAAGATCCCCCCTCATCCTTCTAAATTCCAGTGTATTAAACTCAGAATATTTTCTTTGGAAATGATTTGCAAAAGATAAACCATGTTAGTTTGACAGGTCATATCGGTGGCTGCTTTGCTGGTGAAGAGCATTATTATTTTTAACAGCTTCACATCAATGTAAAATATAAGTTGGATGCATATCATTAAACTAAAAGTACAAGTACTTTATGAAATCTTTCTGCTTTTGCTACAGTAGAAACTAATTCGTGTGATTCATTTATAGGAAACAAATTTCCGTGAGCCTGTGCGGCAGCTGTCAGCTGAAGAAGTCAATAGGATGCAGCTAAAATATTATAATGCAGAAATGCATCGGGCTGCATTTGTTCTTCCAGAGTTTACTAGAAAGGTAAACCTTCCTGATATTTCTGCCACATTTGAAGTTTGGGATGGTTTGGTTTAGTGCTTATTCCAACAAGGTTTTTGCAAACTCTCTATTTTTCTACCACACCTGTCTCGATATTTATCTATTCTCTCTGCTATTCCCAAGCGGCACCATTTTACCTGTCTCTGTCTGCCTCCTTCATTCACCCCTCCTTGGTCCAGCATTCACCCAGTGGCTTCTGTTTCACCCCAACCTCTCTCTTCTTTATGCTGGTTATAATTTCACTCCACTTTCAGTCCAGATGGAATGTCTCCACCTGAACCATTAAAGATTTCTCCCTCTCCCTCTCTCTCTCGCTCTCTCTCTCTCTCTCTCTCTCTCTCTGAACCACCCCCCCCCCCCCCAAAGAGATGCAGTTTGTTTTTTTGCTCCAAATTCCACTATCTGCATTCTCTTGTATCTGGTACCATAGTGTGATAGGTGAACTAGCATGCAACTTCCAGAAATTTTCCAACGTTTCCAAGATTGCGATAAATCTCCCTGACGTTTGGAAAACTTTTTTTTTTAATGAATTCTTGCACCAGAATAAAATATTTCTGTTTATCTTGCAGGCTCTTAATGGTGAAAAAAAGTAATTCCAGTGCTTGCTGTTTGCTACCATCAGTACTGGAATGTGTTGAAAAATACTATAGTTGATTTATGGTGGAGCTGTAACCTACCATCCAGCTTATTAACCCTCTCCTGTCTTCAGGGAGGAAACCTGTAATTGGACTGTTCAGGAGACTAGAACATAATGATGCTTAATAGAAGATTGAATTTCAGTAGCTTTTTAAAGACCACCTGCCTTGTGATTTCTGCCAAAACATTTGGGTGATTTCTTGTGGAGTTGGTCAAGTTTCCTGTGGACTTCCTGAACCTTGTGTAGTCAACTGATTAATGAATTTGTAGATGCTTCACATGACAGTGGATTGTTGAAATCTTAATTGGTGATGGTTCTAGACTGGAAAAGATTTAAAATTTTAACAAAAAACTAAATAAAAATACAATCATCTAATGTCTAGAACTTGGAATTGTGTGGAAACATTTGACGATAAGTGCTTGAGTAATTTGAATCAAAAGGATGAAAATGCCACTTAATTTTGTCTTAACAGCATGCTTATTAATATGATGCAGTCTCCAATAGGATTCACTGCAGTTGTAGTGAAGTAGAAGCTCAAAACTATTGATTATGGAATGAATTGTGAATTTTTTTTCCCCTGTTTCTCCAAAATGTCAATTTTCTTTCCCTTTCACCTTGAGCTCTCGCTTCACATTGTCCGTGTTTTCCCCTCTGGCCGTGAATGCTTTTATATCATTGCAAGTAAGCTAAATTCTGTGGTATTTATCTCTAATTTTCCTTATTTGTAATACTATGTTGGCACACTATGCAACTGCAAGCCTTTTTGTGACGAAGCTATCCTCCATTCCTGCAGAACACATTATTTTATATATTGAAATGGGATGGATGATGTTTAGCCAATATGTGGAAGCATGTGTACTATTTCATTAAATCACTTGGGAGGAACAGATTCTTTGGATTGATTGAACTTGGCCGGCAAATTACTGAGGGGGGGGGGGGGGGGTGATAGAGGATGGCAACTCAAAATTATTCTCTTTGCCGAGTACAATAACATGTTGGCCAATGTTAAACTGTTTTCAGAAGGGACAAATTAATCCAGCATTTAATTGGGTTGGCTTGATACACCGGATAGTTTGATTTCTTGGCCTATAGGATAAAATTCTATAAACTTTTAAAATCTTGGACCATTAATTGCCCATCCTCATTGTAATTTGAGTTTCACTGTACCTTAATTGGTACATGTGACAATAAACTGACCTTTGAATCAAAGTCTCTAGGAATTTTTTATTATTACCCGTTGATAGCAATGTATTTAAAGTTCATAGAACAGCTACGCTACCAGGGCTATTTTAATCAGGTTAAAGTGGGATATAGGGGTTCTTCAGATAATATTATCCAACAATATAGTTTAACGGCTAGGATTTGTTTGTGAATGAAAACCTGCTGATTTCAGCTCCTCCCCTGTGCTTGACCTCAACAAAAGGGAACGTCCAACCACAATTTCATTGAATACCCTGAGGGCTCCAACCTCTGTCTAGTCTCCCAGTTGGTTTAAACAAAATGTGTTCCCACCAAAGGAACGTTTTTGTTAACTTTTTCTATGTAATGGTTTGTGAAAATGTCAACTTGGTCAACATTCAGCTAGAGATTTATTTTTCATTAGACTATTTGGAATAGGGAATAAGCTTTCCTTTTAAAAAAAAAAAAAGAATATTTCTACCTCCAAGAAAAGGCTATTGCTTTGGCCCTGCTAGCAGGTGTTATTTATAATTGTGATAATTTGTTTGAAACATGATATTATGCACGTTATCAGATCTTCAGTTTAATGAAAACTCTACGATTTCCCCATAATCCAGAAGGCAAGCTCTGGCATGCATGGGGATTTGATTTCTTATTGTCTTTGTTTAAAGTGAGCATCTTTAATCAGGTTTCTATATTATAGAAAATAATTTTGTCACTAAGGAAATGCTTTCATATTTCAGTATTTAACACTCCAGAAAGGGGAGATTTTCCCTACCCAGTCCCTACCTGCCAATCTAATCAAGCTAATATTTTAAGTTGGAAATCCATTTTGTTACACTTAATCAAATGCTTCTGTTCCGAAATGTTTTGTTTAATATTTCCAGGCCTAACCTTTAAGAGTTATTACAGAATGATAATGCAACCTGTACAATGATTCTGGCGTTCCAGCGACATTTCTTGTGGAACCCAATTGGAGAGTTGTATATACTTGCACAGTTTTGTGCATTTTGCACTATCATTTCAGAAGGGATACCATGAATGGATGAAATAATCGCTCTTCTGAAATGTGAACAAAATTAACTACCCAGGAACTTCATCTGCACTTATGCAACCACTTCATCAACCTGTCTATTTATTTCCTTGAAATCTATTCCTATCCCCTTCACTCATTATGCTTCCAAATTTTGTCATCTATGGCAATAGTCCCAGTTCACCATGTCTAAATAATTAATATTTATTATTTAAAGCAATAGACCCATGGATCCACAACATGTCTCTCTAGTCCAAACACACTATTATTTACACTGTTGTGGTCAATTTTCTGTTCAAGCTGCTACTACCTCTTCTATTTAATGACGATAAGAAGGATATTATGTGATAGTGCTCTGGTCGTCTTTTGGAAGCTCACGCTGCACATCAACCATGTTTCTGCTACTGATCCTCTATCCTCAGACAAAAAACAATAAATTATGAAGTTATCTTTAAGTTCTTTTTTTTTTAAATTGCTAATTATTTTGTGTGGTTGTTGTAAGACCTTTGAGGAAATTGCTTGATCCCAATGGAATCCAATGCCATTAGCTTCAATTTCAAGAAATGGCAGTGGGCGCTGCCTTTTTTATAAAGTAAAATTGGACATTCTGCGGTTTCTTTGTGACATTTAATATTTCTTGATTTGATGTTTTAACTGTTGAAATTCTGTAAAACAATAATTGTGGAGGTCTCAACCTGATTGCCTGGCGACTTTACTCATTGAAACAAGCTCCTACTGAAATAGTTGCCTTGTGCGAAAAGTGCATATGAAAAATCAACTGTCTGAATAATTGATACATGATGCTGACATTGCATATTTCAAGTAGGATAAATGTCTGTGCCTACGACGTCTTACTTCACCTTGAACACAATTGCCTAAAGTTTAAACCACCGTAGCATTGTGCGCAATTAATGGAATCAGCAGATGTTTCAATGTTGCTTAAAAATAGTAAGTTACCCTAAAAGGAAAAGGATGATGAAAATGAGGACCACTTCTGAAGAAAGTGACATTATTCTAATACAAGACCTGTGTAGAAACTGCATGAACAAATCACCAAAAACTGTTCATAAATCTTTAATCGGGGTTTATCCTTTTTTTTGGTACTTAATGTAAGTCAGTGTCTTGCTCATTTTTCAGTGGTCTTAAAGATCACTGTTACAGTTTTTGATGTCCCTTCACCCAGGTGATAAGTCGGTTCTTCATCGTAGGTCTCCAAATTTAACAAAAAGAGACGAGAGTTTCAATTTTCATAGAAGCATAGAAAATAGGTGCAGGAGAAGGCCATTCGATCCTTTGAGCCAGCACCGCCATTAATTGTGATCATGGCTGATCGTCCCCAATCAATAACCTGTGCCTGCCTTCTCCCCATATCCCTGGATTCCACTAGCCCCTAGAGCTCTATCTCACTCTCTTTAATCCATTCAGTGATTTGGCCTCCACTGCCCTCTGTGGCAGAGAATTCTACAAATTCACAACTCTCTGGGTGAAAAAGTTTTTTCTCACCTCAGAATAAAGGGGAGGCCATTTAAAACTAAGACTGTGGCCCTTGGTTCTGGACTCGCCTAACATTGGGAACATTTTTCCTGCATCTAGCTTGTCCAGTCCTTTTATAATTTTATATATTTCTATAAGATCCCCTCTCATCCTTCTGAACTCCAGTGAATACAAGCCCAGTCTTTTCAATCTTTCCTCGTATATCAGTCCCGCCATCCCAGGGATCAATCTCGTGAACCTACGCTGCACTGCCTCAATTACAAGGATGTCCTTCCTCAAATTAGGAGACCAAAACTGTGCAAAATACTCCAGATGTGTACAGATGTGATACTCCTTTCATTGCTGATCTTAGTTTTATTATAATCCCTTATGAACAGTTCCACTTAAACAATTCATGTAAAATCTACATTATAAGATGTGTTACTATTTTCACTTGCTGTGTTTGTTCAAGAAGTTGATTGTAGAAAGAACCAGAACCATGAGGTGAAATTTCTTCAAGGGACTTTGTGATATTTGCTCTCTGATATTTCACTGGTTAATATCAATATTACACTTCTGAACTAAGCAACTAATTTTATTAGATTTGCAATTTGAATGGCTGCTTCCATCTGGCTCTTTCATTTCATGAGTTAGGGACAAGGCCACAGTCCCATTACTCCCATGTGAACATTAACTTGATATCTCCAATGTGGTCAAAGCTGCAGGGATATTGTTTTTTGCTCCCTTATAATAAAATCTGAGAATCATGAAACAAATTGGCTTTACAATTAACTGTACACCAAGTGTATAATTTTCATGAATACTGGAATCACCTCAGTCACCATAGCCTTAACTTGGCATTGGAATGGTTGAACATCCAAATTTTATCAGTGGTGGAGTGAATGCTTTGTGGGAATTGTACAAAACATGACATAATATTTCCCCTCATTTAATTTCTGCTTTCCATCTGAAAATGTACTTGCAACCTCTAGCCATCGTGCTGTCAGATGGTTAATTGAACTCCTGTTTTTTGTTGTGCCACAATATAGTGGTTAGTATTTATTAAAATTGCCGATGTATAAATCTAACTGCACTCTTAATACTAAAGACCATGATACAATTATTCATTGAAAAATAAAACTTCAAAAAACACTTTTTCTAATTTAAGGTCACATTGTTTGGTTTTACTCTTTTTGCCTTTTGAACTTGACTGATTCCTTGCAGTTGCAAACCTTTTGAAAGTGATTCCTATCAATGCACTTACCCTTTTCTGCCAGTTTAAGTTTCAAAAGGTAATGATAAGCCAAAGAAGAAAAAGAAAAGAAAATACAATGAATCCTAGAAACCTGATTACGTGTAGAATTGATCTGAATGGATTTGGCTTGAGATCATTTGTGTGCTATTGTTGTGACCAACAAACTATTCATGTATGAGCATAACAAATAGGGTTTGGCCCTCTGAATCTGCTCACCTTTCAATAAGTTACTGATTAATCTGATCTTTTCCCACATCCCCATATCCCTTGACTCCCCAGTAATGATGAGGGTTTTGTCGTATCACCCTTTCACCAGAGTTCGTGCTGTTATTGCTATAAATCGAGAAACCATGGCTTTTGCCCCCCCCCCCCCCCCCCCCCCCGGACTAAGTGAAATCAGGCATTCTTCTTTCCAGTGGCTCAGCTGATAAAGCTGCTGCCTTAGCAGCAGAGACCAAGGTTTGACCCTAGCTCAGGTGCTGTCTGTGGAGTTTGCACGATCTCCCTGTTATTGCATGAGTTTCCTCCAGGTGCTCTGGTTCCCCCCCACATCTTAAAGACGTATGGGTTTGTGGGTTAATTGGCCTCTGTACATTGCCCCTGGTGTGTAGGGAGTAGATGCAAAAGAGGAATAACAGAATCAGTGTCATAGATTCAGTGTAATCAGAATAACAGAATGGGTGATTAGTGGTTGTCATCGACTAACTAAAGCCTTAACTAGATTCATGATAAATAAGAACGTGCTAGACTTATTCATTCATCCAGTAGTCAGTGACTTGACCAAAATATTTTGCATTGTGAAAAAGCATTTGGTTTTGTTGCTTTTGAAAACAATCTTAGAATTTTTAACCAAAAGTATCGTCTTGCATTCAGATGTATTTTCACCAATGCAATGCATGTTTATGCATATCTCCAAGAAGATTGCAATCCCTCACAATGCCATTTAATGGAATCTACTTTGTACATTCTGAACGTTTTAACGGATAGTATCCTATTTGCTTTAGCGTTGTATCACAGGTTGATTTATTGCAATCACAATGGTGCAGTTTTATACCTATCGCATTGAGAAGCTTAAAGCTGAGCACAGCTTTACACCTTATGGTTCAATTGTTTAGTTTATTGTCACGTGTACAGAGGCAAAGTGAAAAACTAGTTGCATGCTAACCCGTCAGCAGAAAGACAATACATGATTACAATCGAGCCATTCACGGAGTACAGGTGCATGATAAGGAAATAGCGTTTAGTGCCAGTAAAGTCCGATCAAAAATAGTCTGAGGGTTGCCAATGAGGTAGATAGTAGTTCAGGACTACTCTATACTATTTAGGACTTCTGATTGCTTAAAATGAAGCATTAAAACATTTCGCAAAGTAAGCAAAGAAGACATTTGAATTATGCTTCAGGAATTGGGGTTTTTTCCTAAAATAATTCCGAATAAAATATATATACAAAACAAGAACAGTGCAAAAACACATCTGACATTCTCAGCATCTATACATTCATTAGTGTCATCTTCAGTGGTGGTTGCAACTATCTTTAAACCAAGCACCCTTGCCACTCTGGTGACCCCCTCGGGTGATATCACTTCCCTTGTTTGAAGGATGTCCCCACTGGACCCTGCCCCTGAATTCTCTAGACTGGTACTCAGAAATTGGGTTAAAATCAACACGCATTGACGAGCTGAGGGCTCCCAGTAACTGAACACATGCAGGCTGTGATGCAAACCCCTGCCTTGCATTCCCAGCACTATAAAGGTCTGATGTGACAATGACATCAACAGCTATCTGCAGAGCAGGCAGGAACTTCAAAGGATCTAATCCTTTGAAGATTTGGCCCTGCCTTTAATAAAACCACACAGGCCTCTGTATCAGTGGGAATTAACTGAACAAACGGCTTTCTGTATGCAGTGATAACATCTGCAATCATTTCAGCCTCAGGGTAACATTATGAAGTAGTAGTCACTGGAGAATTTCTGAAAAGAATCAATTAGTTTAATAATGTCATCACACTGACAGCTCTGGAATCAAATTTATTCGCAGGAATTTGTGGGTAATTTACTCTTGCACTTTTGTGCTGAGGTTCCCAACAGGATTAACAGATTACCATTTATCAGGCTGCGGTTGCAAATTTCAGCACCAGAAATCCGCAGTGCACCCCACCATAATTTCCATTATCACAATCCCCCTCATTCCCAAAAGCAGGAGGCAACAGTGAAAGGTGTAGATAGCACTCAGAGCCCCGAGTCACAATCTCGGGATAAAGTGTAGGCCATTCAGAACTGAGGTCGGGAAAACTGTAGAATCACAGAAGATAGACACAAAAAGCTTCAGTAATTCAGTGGGTCAGGCACCATCTCTGGAAAAAGGAATAGGTGATGTTTCAGGTCGAGACCCTTCAGACCGAGTCAGGGGAGAAGGAAACAAGATGAAAAGGTTCAATGAAACAGAACTGCAGATGCTGGTTACACAATAGGACACAAAGTGCTGGAGTAACTCAGCAGATCAGGCAGCATCTCTGGAGAGAAGGAATGGGTGACGTTTCGGGTCGGTCTGTGTCTGAAGAAGGGTCTCGAACTGAAACCACCCATTCCTTCTTTCCAGAGATGCTGCCTGTCCTGCTAAGTTACTCCAGCATTTTGTGTCTGTCATGAACAGGTGACATTTCAGGGCCAGAGCCTTTGAGGTAACTCAGCAGGTCAGGCAGCATTTCTGGAGAACATGGATTTGTTTGAAGAATGGTCTCAACCTGAAACATTACTTGTCTACGTTCTCCAGGGATGCTGCCTGACCTGCAGAGTTACTCAGCATTTTGTGACCTTTTGAGGTAAGACGTTTCTTCGTGCAGAGGATGGTGAATCTTTGGATTCACCACTGAGGCTCTGCCGTGGAGTGAAGGCTTGACATTGAATTAATTCAAAACCGAGAATGGTAGATCCTGGATATTTTGGGATTTGTTATGCTGGAAAATGGTGCTGAGGTATCTTCAATCATGATGTAAATCAGACTCAAAGGACTAATTAACCAACTGCTTGTTTTTCCAACTATATCCCTCCCTCTGGCTTCACATTTTGTTCCTCTTCTCTTATGTGAAGACATCTTTTTGTCTTCTTTTCATCTCCAGTCTTTGTCCACCCATCTTCCGATCAATCCCCCCTCACCTACATCCATCTATCACCCTCCAAGCTTTGGCCCACTCCATGCTCTTTCCCAACTTTTCCCATCTTCTTCCAGCTTTCTTCTCCCACCTCCCCACACAATTAGTCTGATTGTAATGGGGTGGGGGGGGGGGAGAGAGAAAGCTGGAAAATAGGGACAAGGTCTGGGAAATGATAGATAGATATATGTGTGGTGGGGGTTTGAGTTTGAATGACAAGCATCCCGGCCTGAAATGTCACCTATCTATGTCCTCCAGAAATGCTGCCTGACCCGCTGAGTTACTCAAGCTCTGTTTTTCCTTTTTTGTATAGTTATGAATAGAATTCCCATTGAAATCCTACAGCTTGAATTAGTGAAGTGATTACCAGCAAGTCACCGTACAAATTGTGGTTTGAATCCGAGTTCAGTATGCTATGCTCTACGGCCCACAGTGAATCAGTTTCTCACTGTGGACTGAAGAGCGCAGCATACTGAAATCGGATTCAAATCACGATCTGTGCTGAGTCAGCCATTTCCCCAGGCACACTAGAGGAGAGCATAGGAAATCTGGTTTTCCAGCAGGTCATCTGTAAAATATAGTTACTTCTGTGAAGGGGCACCAGAATTCAGGTCCTCAGCCCATACACAAGATACTTTGCCAGGTCTTGCTCCTTCCTGATTCCCCATGAATCCCTTGAGGTGCACACAATGGAGCAAGCTCAGGCGGCAATGGTACGTACACAGGCAGCCATCAATTAACCAGGATCTTTTGTGAAGATGAACCGAGGCCGTAGAAACAGGTGTTTCTGCAATGTCTCTAATTAGAGTCGAGTTGCTGAAGCAAAGCAAAGTTGGCCTTCTGGCAGCAGGGATGGGCTGACTTAGACTCAAGGTTCCATAACTGCTTTTCCAATTTAGTTTCTGGTTCCAGCTTACTTCACTCTCCTGACTCCAAGGTCGAAGAATATATCACTCAGCAGCCAATCTCCACGCCGACCCGATATCTTAGCTCGAACCCAGAAACTGTTTACTCGGCTGCACAGAATCCGAATGAAAATATGTTCTTTTCTCCGTCCGATTATGTTTCTTGTTACTTTACCCTTGACACTATCCTTACCTTGGTCTATATTTATAGTCAATAACCTCCCATTTAATTTGAAGTTCTTTTTAAAAACTAACATGTTTTGGGGATTTATTGGTTGATTACTGTCACGTGTACTGAGATAGAGTGAAAGGCTTTGTTTGTATGCTATCCATAAGATAAGGCAAGACAGAGGAGTAGAATTAAGCCATTTGGCCCATCTAGGTTGCTCTGCTATTTGAACATGGCTGATCTATTTTTCCCTCAACCCCATTCTTCTGCCTTCTCCCCATGACCTTTGACGACCTTACTAATCAAGATTCTATCAATCTCCACTTTACACATGGGCAATGATTTTGCCCCCATCCCTGTCTGTGGCAATGATTCACCACCCTCTGGCTAAAGATATTCCTCCTCATCTCCATTTAAAGGAATGCCCTTTTATTCTGAGTCTGTACACTCTAATCCTAGACTCTCCAACTACTGGAAACAACCTCAGCACATCCACTCCATCTAGGCATTTCATTATTCGTGTCAAATCATACAATAAATGAGGACAAATCAAGCCATACACAAGTACAACAGGTAATGCAAAGGGTAATGCAAAGGGAATAACACTTTTTCAGTCAGAGAGTTGTGAATCTGTGGAATTCTCTGCCTCAGAAGGCAGTGGAGGCCAATTCTCTGAATGCATTCAAGAGAGAGCTGGATAGAGCTCTTAAGGATAGCGGAGTCAGAGGGTATGGGGAGAAGGCAGGAACGGGGTACTGATTGAGAATGATCAGCCATGATCACATTGAATGGCGGTGCTGGCTCGAAGGGCCGAATGACCTCCTCCTGCACCTATTGTCTAATGTTATTGCGTTACAGTTACTGAGAAAGTGCAGATTTTTTAAAAAGTGTAAGGCTGCAATGACATTAAAGACAGAACATTATTTAATGGGATTCAGTCTGTTTGCTCGTTACTAAGAATATTCATGGTTCAGACACTGAAACCGCTCACAATACATGCTTCATTAAATGTTACCAGAAATTACTTTCACAATCAGTAGTAAAAATAACCCTTAACATCAATACTGCTGTTTAATTTCTGCACTTGACTCTGAGCGAATGAATGACTTATCAGAGCAGGCTTGCAACAAGATTTTTATTGCCGAATGTAAACCAAGTTAATTTGAGCAAAATATCACATGCAAATCCTCTGTTTGTAAGCCCGTGGCTATGAATAAAAAGGGTCAGGTTAAATATAAACAAGTCATCATGAAGTGGAGAGGTTTGCCGGAGCAGTCAGTTCAGTGAAGGAGCTGTACCCTGGGGATGGTGGTGTAGGCAAACATCCTCTGAGGAAAATGGAGAGCAGGTTAAATGAGGGCTCAGTGTGGGAAACATGCTTGTCATGGAATGCAAGAAAATAGAAAATAACCATGTTTCTATTGTGCCTTTCGTTGGGTTACTGTTGTTTAAATTAACTAAATTATTGCATCGTATGGGAGGCGCATTCCCAATCTCGTTGTACCCCTGTACAATGACAATAAAGATATATTGTATTGTATTGTATGTATTGTATTTCACATCTCAGGACATTCTAATGAATTCCACAGCTGAAGAACATGCAGTAAAGAATTGTTGAACTACTATCTGACTGTTCAGAAGTTCCAATGGTGCATACTATGGCTCCTATTCACATACAAAGCGCTAAACGGGCTTGCCCCCCCATATCAAAAATCTTCTAACCCACCACTCTATCTCCAGGTCCCTCAGGTCGGCCGACTTGGGGCTACTGACTATCCCGCGGTCCATGCTTAAGCTCAGGGATGACCGCGCTTTTGCGGTTGCAGCTCCTAGACTGTGGAACAGCATCCCTCTCCCCATCACAACTGCCCCCTCCATCGACTCCCTTAAGTCCCGGCTCAAAACCTATTTCTACTCCCTAGCGTTTGAGGCCCTCTGAGGGGGCGCTGTGAACTGTTTATGTATGTGCTGTTATGTTTGTGTGCCATTGTATGTTCGTTCTTAGTACCTGAACTGATGTACAGCACTTTGGTCAATGTGGGTTGTTTTTAAATGTGCTATACAAATAAAATTGACTTGACTTGACTTGACATTGAGTGCTGACTCTTGCACTCTCTTTCAGTCACTGGAGAAGAACCTCGGTTTACAGAGTACTATGTTTCAATATTCCGTGGTGCTGCTGCAGGTAAGGATTTTGTTGTTCTGTTTGGGACATCTCTATACTAAAACTCTCGTTTGTTTGTTTGTTTGTTCCTGAACTACAGCCAAAACGGTACACGATAGCGCGACAATTTTAGGCCCACCTTACTCACTGTCTTCACTTTGGTGCTAATGGAAGAAGTTCCATTGAAATCGGTGTTATATTTTTTAAGTTATTCACTTTTTAAAGTTTAAATCCATCTCCTAGGGAGGAGGGAGGGAGGGGGGTAGAGGAAGGGAGGGAGGTGGAGGGAGGATAAGGGGGGTTGAGGGGGATGGAGTGGGGGGGGGGAGAGGGGAGGGAGGTTGGGGTGGGGGGGGAAGGGGAGGGAGGGAGGGGATGAGGAGAGGGGAGAGGAGGGGGGAGGTGAGGTGGGGAGGGGGGTTAGGGGAGGGAGGTTGGGGTGGGGGAAGGGAGGGAGGGAGGGGATGAGGAGAGGGGAGAGGAGGGGGAGGTGGGGTGGGGAGGGGGGTAAGGGGAGGGAGGGAGAGGGGAGGGAGGTTGGGGTGGGGGGAACGGGAGGGGATGGGGGAGGGGAGGAGAGGGGGGAGGTGGGGTGGTGAGGGGGGGCAGGGGGGAGGAGAGGGTGCTGCACCAATGCAGGAGAGGTTTGAGCCCAACGGGTCCACTTGGTCTAGCATGACAATAAAGCACTCTTGACTTTCTTGAGATTCTCCGTTCAAAGCAGCCAACCTACTTGATGGACACAACTCTGCAACACTGAATAGTTACTTTGTCCGGTCACTGTTAAGGTAGTGTGTGCCATCTATAAAATGCACTGCTTTTCCTCACTTACGCCACTCTAAAAACACCTTTTACTTGATGCTAGTCTTGTGAAGTGCCTTGAGACCCTTTAATTATGTTAAAAGTGCCAAATAAATGTGAGTTGCTGTTGTTGTTTTGGATATGTTACATTTCCGCGATGCTGAAATGAAGTCTGTGAAGCTATCTCTGGGGACTAAACATTGACTTGTGCTGCAAGCACTCTGCACTGCCTATTTGGTATGCACATGCATTTTTAGCAGAAATATTGCTGTGCTTGCTGTTGGTAAAATAGTCATGCAGGTTTCACAACAGAAGCCACCGATGGATGGGTAGGTACTAAACAAACCCTTTGGAGTCTCTCTTTGGAAAGGGCTTTGAAAATTTGAGTTGCCCGAGGCACTTTCAGCATTCTGCAATGCCAGCAGTTGCAGCAACAACAATAAATTGTATTTATTAAGGATCTTTAGCATAGAAAATGCCCCGAGGCGTATCGTGGAACGAAACAAAACCCTGCCGATGAATCAGGAGATATTAAAACAGGTGAGCAAAGGCTGAGGCAAAGACACACACCCAAAAACCTGACGATCCTGACAAACCTTTTCTCCAGAGGAAAGGAGAAAGCTGGGAGAAGTAGAAGGGGCAATCTCAAATCTTAGGGTCCAGAGAATTGCAAGGCATGGTCGCTAACCACAGGTGGAGCCAGAAATCTGGGATAGATTAAGATGGCCGGTACTGGAACTGTGTTAATATCGCAAAGACCCATGGGATGGAGAGGAGATGAGGATCCTTCATTGCTTCTACTCTGGGGCTGTAGAGAGCATCCTGTCCGGCAATATTACAGTCTGGTTTGGGAACAGCTCTGCCCAGGACAGGATGGCCCTGCAGAGAGTAGTGCGTTCGGCAGAACGCACCATGGGAACTACACTCGTCCCCCTGCAGGACCTATATATCAGGAGGTGCAGATCCAGAGCAAGCAAGATCATGAGGGACCCCTGCCACCCCAGTAACGGACTGTTCCAGATGCTACGATCAGGCAAACGCCTCCGCTGTCACGCTGCGAAAACGGAGAGGATGAGACGGAGCTTCTTCCCACAGGCCATCAGGACTGTCAACTTTTATAACCCCAGAGACTAAATTTTTGTCGACACTAATAGTAACTTATTAACTTTATTTATATGCTGTAACTGTAATTCTTTTTTGTGCACAACCCGCAGGCATTGCCACTTTCATTTCACTGCACATCGTGTATGTGTATGTGACAAATAAATTTGACTTGACTTGAAGAAGGAATTTATTTAGTCATAGGGTGGTGAACCTGTGGAATTCATTGCCACCGATGGCTGTGGAGGCCAAGTCAATGGATATTTTTAAGGGGGGGAATTGACAGATTCTTCATTAGGAAGGGTGTCAGGGGTTATGGGGCGAAGGCAGGAGAATGGGGTTGAGAGGGAAAGATGGGCCAGCCATGATTCAATGGCGGAGTAGACCTGGTGGGCCGGGATGGCCTAATTCTGCTCCGAGAACCTTTATGAACATGGGCGGGAAAAGCTAGAACAATGCAGGAGACACAGCGAGACTGCAAGGGCTGAAATCTTCAGCAAATAAACAAAGCTCTCCAGGAATTCAACAGGTCAGGCAGCATCTGTGGAGACAAATAAATGGTAAGGCAAGGCAATGTTGGAATTCAGGGGGAAAAAAGATGGGAATTTTAATATCAACGTACTGAATATCTAATAATCAGCTGGAGAAAATGCATGGTCCTCTGGTCTGGACTTTCATATGAAGAAAGACTGGATGGACTAGGCTTATACTCGCTGGAATTTAGAAGACTGAGGGGGGATCTTATAGAAACATATAAAATTCTTAAGGGGTTGGAGAGGCTAGATGCGGGAAGATTGTTCCCGATGTTGGGGAAGTCCAGAACCAGGGGTCACAGCTTAAGGATAAGGGGGAAGTCTTTTAGGACCGAGATGAGAAAACATTTCTTCACACAGAGAGTGGTGAGTCTGTGGAATTCTCTGCCACAGAAGGTAGTTGAGGCCAGTTCATTGGCTATATTTAAGAGGGAGTTAGATGTGGCCCTTGTGGCTAAAGGGATCAGGGGGTATGGAGAGAAGGCAGGTACAGGTTACTGAGCTGGATGATCAGCCATGATCATATTGAATGGCGGTGCAGGCTCGAAGTGCCGAATGGCTTACTCCTGCACCTATTTTCTATGTTTCTATGATATCAGACTTATTTATATCAGCCAGGCTTATTTTTACTCAACTTCAGTCAGAATTGAAATAGTTTATGGTGGCCGGTGGCAAGACTGGATGAGTTGTTGCCTCACAGCTTCAGAGACCCAGGTTCAAGCCCCAAATGTGCGCTATCTGTGTGGGGTTTGCATGTTCTCCCAGGGTTCTCTTCGTATGCTCCGGTTTTCTCCTGCATCCCAAGGACTTGCAGGGATGGTAGGGTGCTTGGGTGCTGTAAGTTGCCTCTCGTGGTAGCAGTTGGTGGAAAGTTGCTGAGAATGTGTTGGAGAGTAAAACAATGAGATTAAACTAGGATTAGTGTAAACAGGTGGTTGGTGGCGGGCACGGGCCAGATGGGCCGAAGAGCCTGCTTCTGTGCTGTATCTCTGACTGATGCTTCTCATTCCTTCAGCTCAACTTCTGTTCCAGAGTAATCCACCAGGTGTCGCAAGCGAGCTGAGGAACAGCTGCAAGCTCACAGGGTGCATGCAGCATGAAGCAGTCTGCTCTGGCCATTTCTTTAAACATCATTAAAGACGAGTAACAGGATGAATTAGTGCGACAAGCAATTAGTATAATTGGCGGTAGGTCACACCAAGGCGCAGTTGTCACGCACATTTGGCCAGTTGATGACCCTGGTTGTAACTCCTTCGGTCCAACTTGCCTGCACCATCTACACTGGTCCCACCTGCCTGCGTTTGGCCCATATCCCTCTAAACCTGACCTATCCATGTACCTGTTCAATGTTTCTTAAATGTTGCGATACATACAAAAGGAATACATTCAGTTCACTATGGAGTATTGTGTACAGTTTTGGTCTCCTAATCTGAGGAAAGACATTTTGGCCTTAGAGGGAGTACAGAGAAGGTTCACCAGATTGATCCCTGGGATGGCAGGACTTTCATATGAAGAAAGACTGGATAGACTGGGCTTGTACTCGCTGGAATTTAGAAGACTGAGGGGGGATCTTATTGAAACATATAAAATTCTTAAGGGGTTGGAGAGGCTAGATGCGGGAAGATTGTTCCCGATGTTGGGGAAGTCCAGAACCAGGGGTCACAGCTTAAGGATAAGGGGGAAGTCTTTTAGGACCGAGATGAGAAAACATTTCTTCACACAGAGAGTGGTGAGTCTGTGGAATTCTCTGCCACAGAAGGTAGTTGAGGCCAGTTCATTGGCTATATTTAAGAGGGAATTAGATGTGGCCCTTATGGCTAAAGGGATCAGGGGGTATGGAGAGAAGGCAGGTACAGGTTACTGAGTTGGATGATCAGCCATGATCATATTGAATGGCGGTGCAGGCTCGAAGGGCCGAATGGCCTACTCCTGCACCTATTTTCTATGTTTCTAGGTACCAGACATTGGGTATACTTGAAGCTGCAAACCTGTCCCTTGTGTACGAAGGAACTGCAGATGCTGGTTAAAATCGAAGATAGACACAATAAGCTGGAGTAACTCAGCAGGACAGGCAGCAGCTCTGGAGAAAAGGAATAGGCGGCGTTTCGGGTTGACACCTTTCTGGGTCTGAAGAAGGGTTTCAACCCAAAACGTCACCAATTCCTTTTCTCCAGAGATGCTTTTTTTTTAATATCAAAAAATATTTTATTCCAGTAATAAATATTTACAAAACATTTTATTTTCAAAAACTCCATCTGACATTCCAGGAGGTTACACGTTCAATACAGATATTCATTGCCAGATTTACACAGAATCCCTTCCCTTATTTGGAGGGATGTCTCCACCACACCCTGGCCCCCATGTCCAGCAGCAGAAGGTTGCTTTCTTCTACATTTTCCTTGATCTCCATTCCCTTTGTCCTGTTTTCACACTTTTCACTTCCTTATCTATGCACCTCCCACTCCCCTCTATCTTCCTGTCTCCACCTATATCCTTCCTTTGTCCCGCCCCCCTGACATCAGTCTGAAGAAGGGTCTCGACCCGAAACGTCACCCATTCCTTCTCTCCCGAGATGCTGCCTGACCTGCTGAGTTACTCCAGAATTTTGTGAATAAATCCACTCCCCTGACATCAGTCTGAAGAAGGGTCTAGACCCGAAACGTCAACCATTCCTTCTCTCCAGAGATGCTGCCTGTCCCGTTGAGTTACTCCAGCATTTTGTATCTACCTTCATTTAGACTGAGTTATTGGACAGAAATGCTAAATTCTGCAGAGGAGACAATGGAGAGATTGTGGTCATTTTAAGACTTCATCTTGGTTGTGCTGCACGTAAACATAAAACTGGTGCGAGTTTGCTGGAGGGCAGGGTATCAAAGTGACAAAAAGCTGAATTGGAACTATAACATTTCTAATTAAATAAGTAATGCTATATTAATTGAATAAATTTGTCATTTTAAATTGGCCTCTGCAGTGACGACTCGATTTTATAAGAGTTTTTTAAATAATTTGTTTTTCATGAAGTCTTATTGAACAAGAACATTTTATAGGCGTTCAGTGAAGTGATATTTAAAGTATAAGAGTGGGGATTATCCCTAGGTTAAAGGGGAAGGACTATTCCCACCTTCCCCTGGATATAGGGGATCGATGATCGACACAGAAAGCTGGAGTAACTCAGCGGGAAAGGCAGCATCTCTGGAGAGAGGGAATGGGTGACGTTTCAGGTAAAGACCCTTCTTCAGGCTCTGATTAGGGAGTGATTGTGACTTGGTTAAAGATAATCCCTTCCATTTTAATTAGGGGAAATTATAGTTTCAATTCAAATTATCCCCACCTTCCACTGGTTAAAGAATAGTGTTTATATTTAGCTTCCCCAGATTAAAGGGGTGGGATTATCCCCGCCTCATCCTAGTCAAAGAATAAGTATTAGCCCCACTTTCCCCCAGTTAAAGGGAAACGATTATCCATCTCTTCCGCTGGTTATGGGGAAGGGATTGACCCCAGCTTCCATATTAAACGGGAGAGAATTGTCCCAACTTCTCCCACCCAACGTCAGGAATCAGGTTGTCAAATTCATAGGATGATTAAATCTACACAGCACTCGTTTCCACCTGTACTGACACAAGTCAGAGCTCAAAGCTCCACGCATCGACCACTTGAGGTACAGTCTTAGTGCAACTAACAATGGTTTGTGGCTATTACCCTTAGTTAAAGGGTCAAATGACTTGCCAAACCACATCCTCCACCATAGTGAGTTAAACCACCAAGCAAGGCTAGGTTTTAGTTTTAGTTTTAGAGGGAAACCGTACCTTCGGCCCACTGAGTTTGTGCCGACCAGCGATCACCCCGTACACTAGCACTATCCTACACACCAGGGACAATTACACCAAAGCCAATTAATCTGCACGTCTTTTGACTATGGGAGGAAACTGGAGATAGACAATAGACAATAGGTGCAGGAGGAGGCCATTTGGCCCTTGGAGTCAGCACCACCATTCAATGTGATCATGGCTAATCATTCCCAATCAGTACCCCGTTCCTGCCTTCTCCCCATACCCCCTGACTCTGCTATCCTTAAGAGCTCTATCTAGCTCTCTCTTGAAAGCACTCAGAGAATTGGCCTCCACCGCCTTCTGAGGCAGAGAATTCCACAGATTCACAACTCTCTGACTGAAAAAGTTTTTCCTCATCTCAGTTCTTAAATTCTTAAACTGTGGCCCCTGGTTCTGGACTCCCCCAACATTGGGAACATGTTTCCTGCCTCTAACGTGTCCAACCCCTTAATAATCTTATATGTTTAGATAAGATCCCCTCTCATCCTTCTAATCAGGAGGAAGCCCACGCGGTCGCAAGGAGCATGTACAAAACTCCGTGCAGCCAGCACTTGTGGTCAGGATGGGACCCGGGTCTCTGGCGCTGTAAGGCAGCAACTCTACCGCTGCGCCACCGTGCCACAACACCAAAGGTGTGCAGGAGAGAGCAGCGTCTATCATATCTGAGTGGTGGGAAGCAGCAGGACCCGGTCGGTCTATCAAAGCATGGAGCAGGTGCAGTACTGGCCACAGTTACCGTCCCAAACTGGGTGACGATTCGAGCCCTTCTAACAGTAACGACTGCTCGTCCAGTCCCGTCCCATCCCGTCCCGTCCCATCCCAAGCTGCTCAATGTGCCCCTCGCGCTAGTCGTCTCTGGCAGCCCACATCAACTCATTACTTTAGACAAAGAAGGAGAGGTTGGTCAAATCAGAATGATTTTTCTGGCGTGTCAGGTGGTGAGGGGATACCTGACAGAAGTGTATAGAATGATGGGAGGCATGGACAGGGTGGACGGTCAGAACTATGTTGCCCCAAGGTAGAAACGTCAAAGGGTAGAGGTCACCCAGCGGTAGAGTTGCTGCCTTACAGCGAATGTAGCGCCGGAGACTCGGGTTCGATCCTGACTACGGGCGCCGTCTGTACGGAGTATGTACGTTCTCCCCGTGACCTGCGTGGGTTTTCTCCGAGATCTTCGGTTTCCTCCCACACTCCAAAGACGTACAGGTATGTAGGTTAATTGGCTTGGTAAATGTAAAAATTGTCCCTAGTGGGTGTAGGATAGTGTTAGTGTGCGGGGATCGCTGGGCGGCGCGGACCCGGTGGGCCGAAGGGCCTGTTTCTGCGCTGTATCTCTAAATCTGAAAAATAATAATCTCAGATCAGAGGAGCAAAGTTTAAAGGAGATGTGGGGGGCAAGTTTTGTACACAGAGAGCAGTGGATGCCTGGAACGCACTGCCACGAGTGGCGGTGGAAATACATACGATCATGGCTTTTAGATAGGCACGTGAATATGGAGGGATGTGGATTGCATAGAGGCTGAAGAGATCAATTTAACTTGGCATCATGTTCAGCATGGACAGTGTGGGCAGACGTGTATGTTCCTGTGCTGCACCGTCCCATGTTCTATGCTGAAGCAGTGCCTGGTTCCTGGTACTGCAGTGTATAGCCCAAGTGGATATCTTCTGTAATTTCTGGGAGGTCAGAACATCCCTCCCCACCTTGAGCCTGCAACACTTAAAAAATGTAAACAATTATATATAAATGTCTGAAGCTCAGAAATATTTTTTTAAAAACTATTACGAGCGTAAATAATTAAAAACTCAACATTATTAAAATGTGTAAAATTGTTCATCATAAACCTATTGAAAAACCTACAAATACATGATGACACTAAACTAAATTAAAATAATTAAATATAAATGTCCTTCCCCATTCTCCTGACCAGGAAGGGAACAATCCTTCTGATCCTATGCAGCCATAGTTTGTCAATCAGCCTCAGACCCCGTGTACACAGAGTATCCAAAGACGTACAGGTATGTAGGTTAATTGGCTGGGTAAATGTAAAAATTGTCCCTAGTGGGTGTAGGATAGTGTTAATGTACGAGGATCACTGGGCGGCACGGACTTGGTGGGCCGAAAAGGCCTGTTTCCGGCTGTATATATATATGATGATGATATCCTGGTGTGTGTACTGCAGTCACGGCAAGCAAGGTTTAGCCCAAATAACCCGCAAGGAAATTAACAGCGTGGTTCAATAAAGCAAAGCATTGCAGCTTTGTTAAAGCAATTCATGTTTGATTGGCCTGACATTGTTGGTTGAGAGGGACTGAGCAAAAGGGGAGAGATTGAGCAGGCTAGGACTTTAATCATAGAAACGTAGAAAATAGGTGCAGGAGGAGGCAATTTGGCCCTTCGAGCCAGCACTGCCATTCATTGTGATCATGGCTGATCATCTACAATCAATAACCTGTGCCTGCCTTCTCCCCATATCCCTTGATTCCACTAGCCCCTAGATCTCTGTGGAACCTATTTGGTTTTATTTAATCCTTGGAGCGCAGGAGGATAAGGGGTGATCTTATAGAGGTTTTCCAAATCAGGAGAGGAATAGATAGGGTGAATGCACTTTTACCCAGAGGAGAGGAATCAGGAACCAGAGGGCACAGGTTTAAGGTGAGGGGGAAAAGATTTAATGGGAACCTGAGGGGCAACCTTTTTTACACAAAGGGTGGTAGGTATATGAAATGAGCTGCAGGAGGAGGTAGTTGAGGCAGGTACTAACGCAACGTTTAAGAAACATTTAGACAGGTACATGGATAGGATAGATTTAGAGGGATGGGACTAGTGTAGATGGGGCATATTGATCGCTGTGGGCAAGTTGGGCCGAAGGGCCTTTTTCCACGCTGTGTAACTCTATGACTCTATGAGAAGCTGATAAAGGCTAATCAGTTGGTGCTGTGAACATGGACTCCCGATGAGTTTTGTTAAAAGCGACAGATTTTAGGCTTGTTGGCAAAGTCTACATTCGAGGGGTTGAACACAGAGTGCTGGAATTACACAAGTACTTTGTGTTCCATGCAAGATCCCAGCATCAGCAGCTGCTTGTGTCCAAGTCATGGGTTAGTAGGCCAGTGGTAGCCATGGACCCATCCATTCATTGCATGATTGATGTACTTGCCTTCATTATTCCACCATGATGGATATCAGTGATAATGGGTACAGTCCTTATCACCCATGCCGTACACTTGATATCTCATCTACATTTCATCCCTCACTTCTCAGTTAATACATCATGAGATGCAAGCAAGATTATGAGGGACCCCTGCCACCCCAGCAACGGACTGTTCCAGCTGCTATGGTCAGGCAAATGCCTCCGCTGTCACGCTGTGAAAAATGGAGAGGATGAGACGGAGTTTCTTCCCACAGGGCATCAGGACTGTTAACTATTATATCTCCAGGGACTAAAAATTTTTCTGTTAATTTAATTTTTATGCTGTAATTGTAATTTTTTGCACAATCCGCAGGCATTGCCACTTTCATTTCACTGCACATCTTGTATGTGTATGTGACAAATAAACTTGACTTGCCTTGGCTAATGAAACACCTTGGGTTTGGCTGGTTGCTTAATAAGTCAATTGTTTCTGCATTCTATTTGTTAGTTATTAGAAACATTTGCTACCCCTGTGTAAATTATCCCCATGCTTTTCATTGTTGATGTTCTAAGGGTCTTGTGTTTTTGTGCAGTCTCATGTGTTTTTAGGTTTAGTTTAGTTGAACAACACAGCACAGAAACAGGCCCGCTGAGTCACGCCAGGCCAGCGATCAGCCCGCACACAAGCACTGTCCTACACACCAGTGACAATTTACAATCGATACCGAAGCCAATTAACCTATAAACCTGTACGTCTTTGGAGTGTGGGAGGAAACCAGTGCACCCAGGGAAAACATACAGTCACAGGGAGAAGGTACAAACTCTGTACAGACAAGCACCCATAGTCGGGATCGAACCCGGGTCTCTGGCGCTGTGAGGCAGCAACTCTACCGCTGCGCCACCCCTTGAGGAATTGAATGGTGGTCACATGCCTCAGGACTTGGGGGCGGACTGGTGTCTGAGCGGTCTGCACGGAGAGAACCAGCAAAGGCCACCCGTCCGCAGAATGGAACAAGGTGCAATTCTGCCATTTACTGGGAACTAATTGAATTAGTTGAAGTAAAATGGATCGCACAAGCATCAGATTAAAACAAATGGGCATAAAAGGCTGGCATGGACATGGTGGGCTGAATAGCCTTTTCTGTTTCTGCGCTCTTAAACTCGATACAGTTTCTGATATTAATCAGGCAACTGAACTTTAATCAGGCAACTGAACCACCCTACATCAACCAGAGAGCAATGCTTTTTTAGATTTTTAGATTTAGAATTAGATTTTAGATTTAGAGATGCAGCGCGGAAACCGGCCCTTCGGCCCACCGAGTCCGCGCCGCCCAGCGATCCCCGCACATTAACACTATCCTACACACACTAGGGACAATTTTTACCCAGTCAATTGACCTACATACCTGCACGTCTTTGGAGTGTGTGAGGAAACCGAAGATCTCTACAGTTGTACCGGGCCCTGGTGAGACCGCACCTGGAGTACTGTTTGCAGTTTTGGTCTCCAAATTTGAGGAAGGATATTCTTGCTATTGAGGGCGTGCAGCGTAGGTTCACTAGGTTAATTCCCGGAATAGCGGGACTGTCGTATGTTGAAAGGCTGGAGCAATTAGGCTTGTATACACAGGAATTTAGAAAGATGAGGGGGGATCTTATTGAAACATATAAGATAATTAGGGGATTGGACACATTAGAGGCAGGAAACATGTTCCCAATGTTGGGGGAGTCCAGAACAAGGGGCTACAGTTTAAGAATAAGGGGTAGGCCATTTAGAACGGAGATGAGGAAGAACTTTTTCAGTCAGAGAGTGGTGAAGGTGTGGAATTCTCTGCCTCAGAAGGCAGTGGAGGCTAGTTCGTTGGATGCTTTCAAGAGAGAGCTGGATAGAGCTCTTAAGGATAGCGGAGTGAGGGGGTATGGGGAGAAGGCAGGAACGGGGTACTGATTGGGAGTGATCAGCCAAGATCGCATTGAATGGCGGTGCTGGCTCGAAGGGCTGAATGGCCTACTCCTGCACCTATTGTCTATTGTCTATCTCGGAGAAAACCCTCGCAGGTCACGAGGAGAACGTACAAACTCCGTACAGACGGCGCCCGTAGTCAGGATCGAACCTGAGTCTCCGGCGCTGCATTCGCTGTAAGGCAGCAACTCTACCGCTGCGCCACCGTGCCGCCATCTACTATCTAATGCTGAACTACTATCTACCTCATCGGGTACCCCGGGCTATCTTTGATTGGACTTTACTGGCTTTACCTTGAACTAAACCCTATTCCCTTAATCATGTATCTGTACACTGCGAATGGCTCGATTCTAATCATGCACTGTATTGCCTTTCTGCTGGATGGTTAGCACGCGACAGAAGCTTTGCACTGTACCTCAGTACATGGGACAATAAACTCTGAACTAAACTATAAATTTGAAGAACAATCAGTCTGAAGAAGGGTCTCGACCCAAAACGTCACCCATTCCTTCTCTCCTGAGATGCTGCCTGACCTGCTGAGTTACTCCAGCATTTTGTGAAATAAACTATAAATTTGATGAGATAACTCGAAGAAGACTTGATTTAAAGAAATGAACAAAGAGAGAAGGTGCAGAGAAGATGCTGTTGATGGAAGTATTGGTTACCAACCCTTAATATTCACAATGATATAGTCCCTGTGATGCCTAATCCATTATTTTTTTTTACAGTAGGATGCATCATGTGGGGTTTTTTTTGCCAATCCTGCACAATTAGTGTAATCTCCTGCTGTTGCAGCAGTGTAGAGTCAATGATCGTGCCGAAGACAAACTCTTGTTTATCACTGAAAATGGGGAAATCAGCAATGATGAATTATAGCGATTAACAAACCCGCAGCCCTAATGCAAGCATTTACATCAGCGCCTTTTCTGTCTGGTTGGTTACTGCTCTGCCACGGGTTGTAAGGTTCCCTACTTCCTCAAAGTGCAATTGTGTTTTCCTGTTTTCAAAGGTTAGGTCACTTGGTGGCTTGCAGACTACAGTTGTGCAAAACCAACACTGGTAGACCAAAGCTGCCAAGGGAGAAGCCACGCTGGGAAATATTGTCATCATACCTTGAATGAGAAGCCAAGGTCACCCCACAGAACGGCACCCAGTTTGTGACAGGAATTGAATGGTGGTCACAAGATAAGTCGGGCTCAAGATATTTAAATGGGAGTGTGGGAGAGCCACATCAGAGGCGAGGGGCGCACAGAGGGTGGATGGAGCCCATGGAGAACTTCCCTGCATGGTGCGGGGTTTAAAATATATATATTGGAGGGGCTTGGAATAATGTTGAAATAAATTGCGTTGAATGTGTGAAGACTTTACACCGGCTGAAATAACATGAGAGCAGCTGAGCTGAAAGTGGCGTGCAAGCAAACTCACATTGCTTTCTGAATATGTAACGTGGCTTTGTGCTGTCTCCTGACTACTTACCCGGTCTCACAGAAACATCTAATGCACGCACTTCAAAGCTGGACTGACAGATGATGGGCAGGATTTCTGTGCTTTGAACTAATCGCATGCACTGGATGTCTTCATTAAGCCCGGGCCCCATGTGTATATGTGTGTGTGTGTATGTGTGTATGTGTGTGTATGTGTGTATGTGTGTATGTGTGTATGTGTGTCTGTGAGTGTGTGTGTGTGTGTGTGTGTGTGTGTGTGTGTGTGTGTATGTGTGTCTGTATGTGTGTATGTGTGTGTGTGTATGTGTGTGTGTGTGTGTGTGTGTGTGTGAGTGTATGTGTGTTTATGTGTGTCTGTGTGTGTGTGTGTGTGTGTGTATGTGTGTCTGTGTGTGTATGTGTGTCTGTATGTGTGTATGTGTGTGTGTGTATGTGTGTGTGTGTGTGTGTGTGTGTATGTGTATGTATGTGTGTGTGTGTGTGTGTGTGTGTATGTGTGTGTGTGTGTGTATGTATGTGTATGTGTGTATGTATGCGACGCTGTTCATTATTCACACATACATCGGGACTTAAACTATCAGCTTTAACCAGCTCGCTTCAAATCGTGCTGGGAATTCAGAACACGTTTCTCTCCCCCCTCCTGATGGATATGAGCGCTGGCCTGCAAAGTGTTTTGCTTTGTTCCACAGCTTGTCATTTGCTATAACGCCGGCCAGAGAGAGGAATGTCGTCTCCAGCTTCTGACTCTTCATTTTGTCTTTGAAACACATTTTCAGACGGTGAAATTAGAGGTGTGAGACCACTAAGCTGTATAGCCTGTTGTTCTCGGTGAGTTATCTGCACAGGCTTGATAAATATTACAGTCTGAGTGAAAAGCAGCTTTAATTACGGATTTTGGTATCAATAATTTAAAGGCTGGCTTTAACGCTGGGCTAAGATCACCAAAGCCAGGAGACCAGGCTAATTATAACACCTGCCTTTATTGTTGGTTGGAGGGGCCCTGACTAGGATTCTTGACTAGGTCGGTGCCAGGGGTTTTGAGGAGAAGGCAGGAGAATGGGGTTAAGATGGTAAGATAGATCAGCCATGATTGATTGAATGGCCCAATTCTGCTCCTATCACTCACGACCTTATGACAGGGAGACCACACCATGACACAGACTAGCTTCGCACAGCTGGACTTTACATGGAGTTTACATGCACAGTTTCACTTTTATCACAAAAAAATAATCCTCACCAGCTTCTCCCTCTCCATTAGTTCACACTGATTCTGCATAAGTCTGTAAAGTGAGGGGGGGGGGGGGGGGGAGAGGGAGGGGGCAGTGGAAACGAGCAGGACATCTACTTAGCTGTGGCTCAAAACATCATTTCCGCACAGCAATCCGCCATCTCAGTAGGATGGTGTGGGGTAGATAATCCAACAGGGAAAGGGTCAGGGCATTCAACGCTCATATGAAATGTTCCTTCTGATGTTGCTCTGCATTATTTTATAGACAATTGACAATAGGTGCAGGAGGAGGCCATTCAACCCTTCGAGCCTGTACGCACCACCATTCAATGTGATCATGGCTGATCATTCTCAATCAGTACCCCATTCCTGCCTTCTCCCCATACCCCCTGACTCCGCTATCCTTAAGAGCTCTATCTAGCTCTCTCTTGAATGCATTCAGAGAATTGGCCTCCACTGCCTTCTGAGGCAGAGAAGTTGTTCCAGCTCTCTTCTCACTTCTCTTTTCCAGCCACACCTGCACTATCCCTTCATGTAAGAACATGTAACACAAAACTTCAAGGTCAAATCTACTTCATTTTAATGCCAGAGTATTAAACTCTGGTGGGCATTTCACGATTGCTACACTGCAAAATAACTCGCTGCTTTGATTTGCAATGCCACTATCAGAGAAAATTGGAGCATACACCACAGGTTAAGAATAAGGGGTCTGCCATTTAGGACTGACACGAGGAAAAACTTTTTTCTCCCAGAGAGTTGTGAATCTGTGGAATTCTCTGCCACAGAAGGCAGTGGAGGCCAATTCACTGGATGTATTCAAGAGAGATTTAGACATAGCTCTTAGGGCTAACGGAATCAAGGGATATGGGGAGACAACAGGAACAGGGTACTGATTTTGGATGATCAGCCATGATCATATTGAATGGCGGTGCTGTCTCAAAGGGCCGAATGGCCTACTCCTGCACCTATTTTCTAAGTTTCTAAGTTAGAATCATAATTTCATACAGCATGGAAACAAGCCCTTTGGCCCATGCCAGCCAACATCCCCCATCTACACGAGTCCCACCTGCTTACGTTTGACCCGTATCTTTCTAAACCTTTTTGAATCATGTACCTGTCCAAATGTTTTGATAGCATCTGCCTCAACTATCGCCTCTGGCAGTTCGTTCCATGTACCTACCACCCTTTGTGTATAAAAGTTGCCCCTCAGATTCCTATGAAATCTTTCCTACCTCAACTTAAATCTATGTCCTCTGGTTCTTGATTCCACTACTTTGGGTAAAGGATTCTGTGCTTTTACCCTATCTATTCCTGTCATGATCGCCCCTCGTCCTGCTGTGCTCCAAGGATGGTTTGATTTAGTTAAATATTGAACATTTCATCCAGAAATACTCGTTGGTCTGGGGAGAAGGTATATTGAAAATAAAAGCAAAAGTTTGGAAAAATTAGATTTGGAACCACAACCATTTAGGTGTTAATCAAATTCTTCCTTGAATGGACTTTCTTTGTGGCTGTGTGTTCTCAGTACTGGTCTAATGTGATATCTAGGTATTTGCCTAGTCTTAATGGTGGAAGATTTTCAATGTGAAATTAAATGCATATTGATTTTAACCTGGTGCTTACTTTGCTCTGTGTATAATGATACTTTATGTGTTGCTGTCTCAAACATGGAATATACATAAATAAAATTCAGCCTGCAAATTGCCTCAGTTGTCTTAATTGGTTTGCTGGTAAATACATAAATCTTGCTTGCAAGAACTCAGATCCAACTGTGTGATGAAGCAGTGTTTATGAACCAGAATTGTAACCATTTTCACCACTTTAATGATGCAGATTCTTTGCCCGGTTTCTTTTTTTTGCTTCGATGCTCGTCGCATTCTCAAGGCTCTGTTTTTAGTCCTGCAGGACTAATTATTCATGCGTAAGGTTTGATGACAAATGTTGGTGGGCTACTTTAACAGCAAGATCTAGAGTGATCATTATCTCTCACAATTATGACATTATACACTTCGAGTAGGTGAGTGAGGAATAATAAGTCGCCTTTCAGATTTCCCACTACCTGAGGGGAGAATAGAGTATGACAGACGCAAAAAGCTGGAGCAACTCAACGGGTCAGGCAGCATCTCTGGAGAGAAGGAATAGGTGACGTTTCAGGTCGAGACCCTTCTTCAGACAGATTCATGGGAAACGAGTGATATTGACGGTGATACAGAGAGATATAGAACAAATGAATGAAAGATATGCAAAAAGTACCGATCATAAAGGAAAGCGGCCATTGTTAGCTGTGAGCTTGGTGGAAACGAGTTACAGACAATGAGACAACAAGACAACTTTGATGCTCGCATGTCTTGGGAGGGGGAGAGATGGTGAGAGGGGGAGTACTGAGATCAAACTGAAACTAAGGTTAGACGAGGTGAACAAAAGTTGGGCAGAAGTATTGAAGGACAGGATAGATATGGAAGGAATGGTCTACTGAGCAGAGGCTGCATGAGAGTGGTGGCGGATGTGGCTCCACACTTCATTATAACTAAAGAAGATTGTTCATTGCTTTAGTATAAGTGTGCAAAGGGAAGTGCCTTGTTTCCACGGGGAAGCCAGTGTTACGATGTTGCCGGAGTGAATTGATTCCAGAATGTTGAACATAGAGCACAGAACAGGAACAATATTAGTGCTGAACATGATGCCAAGTTACACTGATCTCATCTGCCTGCATGTGATCCGTATCCCTTTGTTCCCTGCACTTCCATATGCTTATCTAAAAGCCTCTTAAACGCCACTATGGTATCTGCCTCCACCACCACCCCTGGCAATGCGTTCCAGTCCCCCACCACTCCCTGCGTAAAAAAACTTGCCCGCACATCCCCATTAAACGTCCCCTTCTCGCCTTTAGTGTTGGACATTTCCACCCTGGGCAAAAAGTTCTGGCTGTCAACCTTATTATCTGTGCCTCTCATAATTTTATATACTTCTATCAAGTCTCCCCTCAACCTCTGTCATTCGTTGTAGAGAAGGGAAACTGAAACAAACGTTGGCTTATTACTTTCCACAATTAAATATATTCAACAAACCTCAGCAGAGACACCAGCATATTAGTTTATGCACTGTTAGCATTGTTCGTCTAGGAAGGACCTTGATTCAACCGAACCAATATCTTTCAGTCCCGGCATGCGAAACAAATGTGAAATATAGGACAATAGACAAGAGACAATAGACAATAGGTGCAGGAGTAGGCCATTCAGCCCTTCGAGCCAGCACCGCCATTCAATGCGATCATGGCTGATCACTCTCAATCAGTACCCCGTTCCTGCCTTCTCCCCATACCCCCTCACTCCGCTATCCTTAAGAGCTCTATCCAGCTCTCTCTTGAAAGCATCCAACGAACTGGCCTCCACTGCCTTCTGAGGCAGAGAATTCCACCCCTTCACCACCCTCTGACTGAAAAAGTTCTTCCTCATCTCCGTTCTAAATGGCCTACCCCTTATTCTTAAACTGTGGGCCCTTGTTCTGGACTCCCCCAACATTGGAACATGTTTCCTGCCTCTAATGTGTCCAATCCCCTAATTATCTTAACATTTTGTGAATAAATCGATTTGTACCAGCATCTGCAGTTATTTTCTTATACTACTGGTTGCTCCACTGCGATTTCTCTTCGAGGTATGTCCACTTTGAAGAAGTTCTCCTCCTCTCTTCGACAAGAGTTTAGCAACATGCTCTCTCGCTGCTCCCCCTCTGTAATTTCTCCTGCCCTCCTACTCTACGCTCCTCTGTCCCTCCCTTCCCCTCCTCCTTCCCAGATCTCCCTCTATCTTCCTGTCTCCACCTATATCCTTCCTTTGTCCCACCCCCGACATCAGTCTGAAGAAGGGTCTCGACCCGAAACGTCACCCATTCCTTCTCTCCCGAGATGCTGCCTGACCTGCTGAGTTACTCCAGCATTTTGTGAATAAATCCCCTAATTATCTTATATGTTTCAATAAGATCCCCCCTCATCCTTCTAAATTCCAGTGTATACAAGCCTAATTGCTCCAGCCTTTCAACATACGACAGTCCCGCCATTCCGGGAATTAACCTAGTGAACCTACGCTTCACTTGGACTAACTTTCACCTTGCCCTGAAATTCACCTGGATTTTGACTGCTCAATAATTCTAAATGATTAGGAAAGAAAACTGCAGATGCTGGTTTAAATCGAAGGCAGACACAAAATGCTGGAGTAACTCAGCTGGTCAGGCAGCATCTCTGGAAAGAAGGAATGGGTGACGGTTCGGGTCGAGACCCTTCTTCAGACACCCATTCCTTCTCTCCAGAGATGCTGCCTGACCCGCTGAGTTACTCCAGCATTTTGTGTCTACCTCAGTACAAAACAATACAATACAATACAATATATCTTTATTGTCATTGTACAGGGGTACCACGAGATTGGGAATGTGCCTCCCATACGATGCAATAGTTTAATTAGCTAGTCAGTATTAATTTAAACAACCCAATAAAACAAATTGTAACTCTAATTCTAAATAATCATTTCATAGGAATACAAGCTCAATTTAAGTTCTCTTTTCTTAAAATGTTTTGCTTCTCAACACGGCCTAACTATGCATGGAACACGGAACATAGAACAGTACAGGAGTAACTCAGCGGGTCTGGCAGCATCTCGGGAGAAAAGGAATAGGTGACTTTTTGGATTGAGACCCCTGTTCAGCTAGAAGAAGGGTCTTGACCCGAAGCGTCACCTGTTCCTTTTCTCCAGAGATGCTGTCTGACCCGCTGAGTTACTCCAGCATTTTGTTTCTATCTTTGGTTTCAACCAGCATCTGCAGTTCCTTCCAGCATATAGAACGGTACAGCGCAGGAACGGGCCCTATCGACAAATGTTGAAGTGCTCTGGTAAAATGGATTGGCTGTTTTTAGAAAGAGTTGACAGGGCCGGTGTGGTCTGTATTAGCAGCTTGTTACACAATAGCCCAGAGAGCAGCCGTGTAACTGAGACAAGATAATAAACTTTATGCATGCCTTGTCAGATCAGCAAGGCTTGGACATGCCTGGGTAGATCAATAGTACACAGTTATCAAAGGCTCAACTTGCTGCAGAACAGCTTTGCATTTTAAACATTGCGAGACATTGGATTTTAAGATGAATGTTCTTTCAATCTTCACCCTCCACTCCTCACCCTCCACTCTCACTCCCCACCCCTCACCCTCCACTCTCACCCCCCACCCTCACCCCCCACCCTTACTCTCACCCCCCACCCTCACTTCCACCCTCACTCTCCCCCCCACTCTCCCCCCTCACTCCCCACCCCTCACTCTCCACCCCTCACTCTCCCCTCTCACCCCCCACCCTCACTCTCCCCCTCACTCTCCCACCCCTCACTCTCCCCCTCATTCTCCACCCTCACTCTCCCCCTCACTCACCCCCCTCACTCTCCCCTCTCTCCCCCTCACTCTCCGCCCCACACTCGCCCCCCTCTCTCTCCGCTCCTCACCCCCACCCTCACTCTCCACTCTCACTCTCCACCCATCACTCTCCACCCATCACTCTCCACCCCTCACTCTCCACTCTCACCCCCACCCTCACTCCCCACCCTTACTCTCACCCCCCACCCTCACTCTCCCCCTCACTCCCCACCCCACTCTCCCCCTCACTCTCCCCCCTCACTCCCCACCCCTCACTCTCCCCCTCACTCTCCACCCCTCACTCTCCCCCTTCACTCTCCCCCTCGATCTCCACTCCTCACCCCCCTCCTCACTCTCCACCTCTCCACTCTCCAACCTCACTCTCACCCCTCACTATCCCCCCCTCACTCTCCCCCTCACTCCACACCCCTAACTCTCCCCCTCACTCCCCCACCTTCATTTTCCACCCCTCACTCTCCACCCTCACTCTCCCCTCTTACTCTCCCCCTTACCCTCCATTCTCACTCTCCCCCTCACCCTCCACCCTCACTCTCCCCCCTCACCCTCCACCCTCACTCTCCACCCTTCATCCCCCACCCTCACTCTCCACTCTCACTCTCCCCCCTCACTCTCCACTCTCGCTCTCCACCCAACAAACCAAAACACCCCATCCTTTATTCCAACACACCCACACTCTTTGGTAATGGCCCAAAAGTAGCAGTGTCGTGTTTCTAATGTCTATTATTTCTGTCGTTTTTGGTGATATTATGTGCTAGTTCAGCTGATGACAGCCGTTCTACAATCCCATTGCCATAAATGGATTGGGCTGTGAAATTGGTTTGAAACAGTTAATCTATTGGTCCTTGCTGAGCAGTGACGCCTCTGATTGAATAGCAACTCTGACCCTGTATTCCACAGATTTCCCTGCCACATATATCCCATCTGGATGTAATCTAGTCCTTAAGCTTTAGCTCGTGTTTGCATTAATAAAAGGGTGCTGAGTTTCCAAAATCTGGGGAGTAAACCAAAACTAATAGGCGGCATGAAATTCCACCCCTTCTCATTGAACTTATTAATATCATTTTCCCAGAAAATACTACGCAGAAGTGCACTGAGCTGTTCGGCAAGCTGGGTGGCAGGAGCGGTCTGTAGACAGCGTTTGCCTCACACTAGTGGCCTAAGGGACAGACAGGGGGCTAGAGTTGCTGGCACAGAGGGCTTTTGCTTGAAGCTACCCTTGCTTTGTGAATCAGAGTGTGACCGAGTTTCGATTCGGATGTTGGATGGTTGGGCCAGTCTTCAGCCAGATGCCAGCCGGCGGTAGAACCAAAGAACTGCAAACGCTGGTGGATGCCAAGGATAGACACAAAGTGCTGGAGTAACTCAGCGGGTCAGGCAGCATCTCTGGAGAATAAAAGATAGGTGACGTTTCAGAAGATGGGTGACATTTCCCAAACTGTTCCACATCTCCCTCTCCACCCTAAGTCTCAGTGAGGGGGGGGGGGGGTGAGGGTGGAGTGTGAGGGTGGAGTGTGAGGGTGGAGTGCGAGGGTGGAGTGTGAGGGTGGAGTGAGAGGATGGGGGGTGAGGGTGGAGTGTGAGTGTGAGGGTGGAGTGTGAGAGTGGAGTGTGAGGGTGGAGTGAGAGGATGGGGGGTGAGGGTGGAGTGTGAGTGTGAGGGTGGAGTGTGAGGGTGGAGTGTGAGGGTGGAGAGTGCGATGCAGAACAGTTTAAAAGTATTGTCGCCCATCACGACCTGAAAACGTCACCTATCCTTTTACCTCAGAGATGTTGCCTGAACCGCTGAGTTACTCCAGCACTTTGTGTCTCTCTTTCGCCAGCAGTGGACGCCATTCTGGAGAGTCACAAGCCACCTAACCCACTTCTGACAATTTGTTGCATGTTCCTCAGTCTCCCACTTGGTAGTGCAACACTCTGATGTCGGAAATAGGACTGGCAGAAAGTTGTGGTGCCGGGAGATGGGATAAGGATTCCCACTAGATGCTATCTAGTGACCATCCAAAGTCCTCCTCGTAAGTCAATGGAGACGGGTTTCCATTTGGGAGATTTTTTCCCATATATAAATCAAGGAATGGCATCACCTTATCATGGTGAAGAGTATTGGACTGGGACTGCAATAGGTGGTGAGAGGGAACATCTGCCTCACAAAAGGTGTACAAAGTAACTTCAGATGCTGGTTTATACCGAAGATAGACACAAAAAGCTGGAGTAACCTAATTCCTTTTCTCCAGAGATGCTGCCTGATCTGCTGAGTTACTCCAGCTTTTTGTGTCTACCCGCCTCACAAGCTACCTGCTCTAGACGCATCTTCCCATAACGCCCTTGGTAGGACTGAAAAGAAACTGCTGGAGGAATTCAGGCAGCATCTGTGGAGGGAAATGGACTCAGGTTGAGACGCCTCACCTGAACTGAAGAGGTGAAGGGGAGACGGCTGATATGGAGAGATGAGGGGAAGTGGTGGGACATGGGCTGGCAGATGGCAGGTGGGTCCAGGTGAGGAGGGGTTGATTGGCCGATGGGTTGAGGAAGAGGTAGAAACAGTGGCAAAGGCTCGGTGGTGATAAGTGGAGGCAACAAACGACTGCTGATTATAGAATTTCATACAAAAGGAAGTGTGGTACCAAACAGGGACACTGCTGGAGGAACTCAACAGGTCAGGCAACATGTATGGAGGGAAATGGACAGACAACAATCTGGGTCTGGACCCTCAGCTGTTCCTAATTCTTCAGGGTATCAGCAATTCCCCCTGACCATGTGTCCTATTTCTATGGTATCGTGTTGATCTATAGCTCATAAAAATGTCTGCGCGTAGATTAGTGTGAAGATGTAGACAGTCTTCCACAAGTATACTCTTAACTCGTGTAAAACACCGTGGACTAAGGCTTCACAGGGTGCTGGGTCAGACCACATTTGGAATATTGTGAGCAGTTTTGGGCCCCATATCTGAGGAAGCGCTGGCTTTGGAGAGGATCCAGAGGAGGTTTACGAGAACGATCCCAGGGATGACTGGGTTAACATACGAGGAGTGTTTGAAGGCTCAGGGCCTGTATTCGCTGGGGTTCAGACGAATGAGGGGGGATCTTATTGAAACCCATCAAATAATGATAGACCTAGACAGAGTGGATTTTATTTTTTTATTTTTTTATTTTTTAGAGATACAGCGCGGAAACAGGCCCTTCGGCCCACCGAGTCCACACCGCCCAGCGATCCCCGCACATTAACACTATCCTACACACACTAGGGACAATTTTTACATTTACCCAGTCAATTAACCTACAAACCTGTACGTATTTGGAGTGTGGGAGGAAACCGAAGATTTCGGAGAAAACCCACGCAGGTCACGGGGAGAAAGTACAAACTCCGTACAGACGGCGCCCGTAGTCAGGATCGAACCTGAGTCTCCGGCGCTGCATTGGCTGTAAGGCAGCAACTCTACCGCTGCGCCACCGTGCCGCTCCAGGACCAGAGGGCACAGCCTCAGAATAATAGGCCATGCTTTCACAATGGAGATGAGGAGGAATTTCTGTAGCCAGAGGGTGGTGAATCTGTGGAATTCATTGGCACAGATGGCAGTGGAGGCAAAGTCGTTGGATATTTTTAAAAGGGAGATCGGCAGGTTCTTGATTAGTTAGGGTATCAAAGATTACAGTGAGAAGGCAGGAGAACAGAGTTGAAAAATAGATCAGCTATGATCAAATGACAGTGTAAACGTAAGAGACCAAATGGCCTAATTCTACTCATATGTCTTGTTAACCATTGCCGCAAAGACGTCTGTTCTGAACTTCTCAAACAGCTAAGAGGTAGTCGTGAAGAGCCTGTTTACATGAATATAGAAACCATCTCCGGGTACTCAGAATATGACTATCACCAAGAATTTATAACACATCAATAATGAGTGTGATGCTAAGATGCTGCTTCTACAAGCTTTTGACAAACATCATAATTGTCACTGGAATTATATACATTCGCCAGGTTTTCAGAATTGCTCAGACATATTTTCACTGAAGCATCTTCACTGTGCTTGTGACCAGACATAAAATGCTCTGCGTGGAACAGTTCAGGGTGTTGCAGCAGGCTAACAGGTTGATGACAGTCAGAAGTGGTTGTGGTTGTGGGTGAGGGGGGTAGAGTGCGGGTTACTTTAGTTTACAGATACAGCATGGAAACAGGCCCTTCAGCCCACCCAGTCTGAGGCAACCAGCGATCCCCGCACACCAACACAATTGCACACACGCTGAGGACAATTTACAATTTTACCAAAGCTAATAAACCCACAAACCTTTATGTCTTTCGAGTGTGGGAGGAAACCGGAGCACCCGGAGCAAACCCACGCAGGTCACGGGTAGAACCTGCAAACTCCGGACAGACAGCACCCGTGGTCAGGATCGAATTCAGGTCTCTGGCGCTGTAAGGCAGAAACTCTAACGCCGTGCCACCGTGCTGCCCCAAAAGCTGTTTCAATCACTACCATGTGTGGATTATAATGTTGGAAGGGTTTAGGCAAACGATGGCAATTTGCAAGGAACAGAACTGATTACCTCTACAGAGTCCGAGATTTAAACGCGAGTAGAGATTACGGTTAAGGCTTAAACCGTAGATCGACACAAATTGCTGGAGTAACTCAGCGGGCCAGGCAGCATCTCTGGAGAAAAAGAGTAGGTGACATATCGTGTCTGAAACATCACCTATTCTTCATCTGCAGAGATGCTGCCTGACTCACTGAGTTACTCCAGCGTTTTATGTCAATCTTTGGTATAAACAGGGCCGTCTTAACGCATGGGCCTGATGGGCACTTGCCTGGGGGCCCACGAGCATAGGGGCCCCATGCTGATCTGTGTATGTTAAGTGACTTGCAATAAATAAATACTACTTTAAAAATGTAGGTTCAATAAGTGCTTTTTTCGCAACATTTTCGGTCACTAAGTGCTTCTCACAGCGATCTGTAAGTAACAATGTAGCACCCTAAGTCCATCGCTAAGTGCTTTTCGGTAAGTGCTTTTTGCCGGCACGACAGGGGGGGGCTGGTAGGGAAAGGGGGGTGGGGGAGAGTAATGGTAGGAGCCCCAGTACACTGCTTTGCCCGTACTAGGTATGAAGTATAGAAGGCATATAAAGTTTGCAGCATTTTATTCCATATAATTTTTGATAATTCTGTAAATTACTTTATGTTATGTTTTGTTTGCCTGTGGCATTTCCTCAGTTTTAATGGACATTTTAAAATGATCTTGATTGTGTTGATCTGTAAGTCTTGACTAGTTTCACACCAGCTACATGGGTTCATGTTGAACTCAGAGGACTGGCATGATTTTTTTTAACCTTCAGTAGGTGTAACAGTGCAATACATTAAATTGGAGGATAGTCTGAAGTGTGGAGGAACAGAGGAACCTCAGAGTGTATTTATTCACAAAATGCTGGAGTAACTCAGCAGGTCAGGCAGCATCTCAGGAGAGAAGGAATGGGTGACGTTTCGGGTCGAGACCCATCTTCAGACTGTACACCTCAGAGTGTACACCTACAGAACTTCAAAGGTTGCTGTTCAAATCAGAGAGGAGCATTGGATACTATCTTTTATCAGCCAAAACATAGAATATAATCATCATAGGGAGATTTGGTTAGAACTATGTACAATGTGAGTGAGCCCCCAGCTTCAGTTCTACGTGCAGTTCTGGTCATAACACTACAGTGCAAGGGGTTTTCTGCGCCGAGCTTTCGCCCGACCTAAGGTCCCCGTGCCTTGCTCTGATCCCTTGACCAGGCCACGCACACTGGTTCCCCGTGAGTGGTTCGACCCACTCACCCCCTACGGTTCTAGACACTGGACTTAGATGCAGGAGCGTTGATAGTGCAGAAAATTCAACCAGACCAGATTTGAAGACCAGGGTTTAAATGGAAAAGGCTTTTATTGAGCACTTGGGACTATTGTCCATGAATACTTATACACAGTTCTATTAGACATATGCATAACTACACGAATACTTAGACACAGTTCTATTAGACATATTCTTGACTGTAAGATGGGAAACGTACGACACATCGCAAAATTGACCAACACATATTCATTTACACACCCACGTTTATTCAAACCACCCTCCCCTCTACACTAAACTATGTCCAGGATGTGCAGGATCGGGGTACATGCTCACCATGGGGCTATTACTGGGGTTACTGGCTGTTCGTGCTGCTTCTCCGCTGCTTTCCGTGAGGGTCGTGCTTGTCCCCTGAGTTTCTTCCTTCCGTTTCTTGCGTTCCTGGCCAGTCGTTGCGAGCATTGCTGTCCCTGCTGCGAGCGTGCCTTTTTTGCCTGTCTTTTCGTCTTCCTCCTGGCTTGCGTTCCTTGCAGGTTTTCTTGCAGTATTTCTTCTTGCCTTCCTTGCAGGTTTCTTCTTGAGTTTAAAACCCAAAAGTCGTGGCCAGTTATACTAATTCTGGCCCGTCCTATCTCCCGCCAGATCTCGGGATCTCTTTGTTTAAAAGATATGTATTGAGTTTTCCCTTTGATCTGCACTTATGTCCGGGGGTACCGGGGATGGCCAGACGGTGTTAATTGGTATTTCGTTGCGAGGTGATGGGTTTAACTGGTTTCCCATCACCTACCAGGTAGTTTTCTATGGGCTATTGTGCCCCCTTAACGAGATTAACTGTGTAGGTCGGCTTGGGGCATTGTGAGTATGCTGATGTCAGCTCCCCAGTGTCTGGACTTCGACCTGGTTTCGCAGGTTTCTGCATGGCCAATATCCATCCATTGTTCTGGCCGTGGCTTTGCAGAAACCTAGAGACTGGGCTGTAAGGTTTTTGCTTTTGTGGCTGGTCACGAGGTCCTGCGGCCATCTTAGGACCCACGGATTGTGACATCCCTTGGTAAACTGACCGCAGCCTTTCTCCGCTATCAGCCCCAGTCTCCCGTTTAAAATGTCCAAACTGCAGCTCTTTGGTTTGGTGTTGCTTGCAGAATGAGGGAAAACTTCTCAAATCTTACAACAGGAAAGAAGTGATTGCATTGGAAAGAGTGCGAAGGAGATTTACAGTATTAAAAATGGTTGGAAATTTTTAGGCGTAGGAAAACATTTGATAGACTGGGGTTATTTCTTTTGGAACAGAGGAGTCTGAGAGGAGACTATGCATAAAACTATGTATGCTCCAGATAGAGTAAACAGGGAAAATGTATTTCTCTATTTCTATTTCTAATG
The DNA here is from genome assembly GCF_053455715.1 of Rhinoraja longicauda. Taxonomy (NCBI): domain Eukaryota; kingdom Metazoa; phylum Chordata; class Chondrichthyes; order Rajiformes; family Arhynchobatidae; genus Rhinoraja; species Rhinoraja longicauda. The sequence goes on along the minus strand of NC_135982.1, from coordinate 16,145,628 downwards.
CTGAATCTATTTCTCTTGGCGGAAGGGTAAAAAAACGAATGGACATAATCTTAAAGTATGAGGATTCCAGGCATTATCAGGTATAAGGATTAAAGGCAGAGGGATTACAGTGGAGACGAGGAAACACTTTCTCACCTCGCAGGTGTTTGGGGTTTAGAACGTGCTACCTCAAAGGCTGGGAGAGGCAGAAACCCTTGTCACGTTTACCTGGATGTGCAGTGGATAAGCTGTGACCTGCAGGGCTGTGATTCTGGTGCCAGAAGGTGCGATCAGTATTGATTTGCACTTTTATCAAACCGGGGCAGACTCGATCGGCCAAATAGCCTCCGATAGTGCCGTAAATCTTCCGCAATTCCTCGAACCGAGGCGTGGTTGCTGTGAGTGCTACCTTCTCCGAAGGTAGCTGTGAGTGAATGTGTGGGTAATTACCGAGTGTGTGGAGCATGTCCCTACTGTTCTGACCTGAGACTTGTTAAACAGCCTGCACTGAACATTAATTACACTCCTGTGAGCAATACCCTAACGTTAAGCGTTAATGGGCATTAGACTCTAGGCGTTCCATGACCTCTCATGTCACATACATGGAAACGTGGGCTGATGGTTTCATAAAGGTCAGTTGTACTATTTGCCTGGGTTGATGAGCAGTGGCTGATAAGGCTGTGAAACGCTCATGCCCTGCCTCAGTCTTTATGAATGGACTCATTAGAATATAATCAATGACTGCACAAGTTTCTGCACACAGCCAGTTTAATTTCTCTCATTCCAACAGGTCACTTGGGTCAATCATTTCAATCATTTATATCAACGGGTCAATTATCCCTTGATAATCCAATAAACTGCAGATGCCGGAAATCTGAAATAAAAATCTAAACTGATGGAAACACTCAGCAGGTCAGAACTGGGTTCTGATGAAGGTTCTCAGATCCGGAACCTTAATTCTGTTTCTCTCCACGCAGATGCTGCCTGACCTACTGAGTGTTTCCTGCAGCTTCTGTTGTTTATTACATCTGCTGGTTTTTGCAGAGGTGAGAGGGGATTTCACTGTGGGATGCTGAGGACTCAGTGCAGCTGCAACAAACACGATGCCACTGGTATTCTGAAGGTGGTCACGATACCCGAGGAATAGGGCAACTGAAATACCCGAGGAATGTCGGTGGCCCCAAAGACCCTCAGGAGGATGGCGTCACTGATCCAAGCATCGTATCTTCAAAAGCAAATGGTGAGATGCTGCAGTCTAACGCTGAGCTGCTGAAGGTTTAGACCTTATCATATATCATATCATATATCATATCATATCATATATATACAGCCGGAAACAGGCCTTTTCGGCCCTCCAAGTCCGTGCCGCCCAGCGATCCCCGTACATTAACACTATCCTACACCCACTAGGGACAATTTTTACATTTACCCAGCCAATTAACCTACATACCTGTACGTCTTTGGAGTGTGGGAGGAAACTGAAGATCTCGGAGAAAACCCACGCAGGTCACGGGGAGAACGTACAAACTCCTTACAGTGCAGCACCCATAGTCAGGATCGAACCTGAGTCTCCGGCGCTGCATTCGCTGTAAAGCAGCAACTCTACCGCTGCGCTACCGTGCCGCCCGAGACGGTACGAGACACAGCGCGGAAACAGGCCTTTCGGCCCACTGAGTCCGCGCCGACCAGAGATCCCCGTACACTAGCACCGTCCCACACAACAGTAACACTGCCCAGTACACTAGGGCCAACTTACAATATTACCTAAGGCAATTAACCTACAAACCTGCACGTCTATGGAGTGTGGAGCAAACCGGAGTCCCCAAAGAAAACCCACACAGTCACAGGGAGAATGTACAAATTCCATGCAGACAGCACCCGGAGGGAGGATCAAACCCGGGTCTCTGGCGCTGTGAGGCAACAACTCTACCGCTGCACCACAGCGCCGCCCAGTTCTCCCTGAGGACCATTTGCAGACACAGAAGGGATGTCAGTTGTCAATGAAATAATTCTGATTTGATATATTAATGTAGTTTGTAATGCCAATTTGTGGTTGTGAATCTTATTCTAGTCAACACACAGAGGGAAAGTAAAAGGGGAAATGTATTATGGATTTTGATTCCACTTCATTTGCTATTGGACAGTGTGTGTCTCTGTTATCTCCTACCGGGTCAACAATTAGTGAGCACCATAAATTACCCTGGAGCTGATTGGAGATGAACCACTTGCATGGCCCATTGCAGTGCAGCGGTGAAGTTACTCCTGAGGGCTATCAGGGTAGGGGCTGCAGGAGTCTGCCTCACAGTTGACAGCCTTGTGACATGTCTGCTTGTGACACACAAACCCTCACATACCAAAGGCACTCACACACACGCCCGCGCAAGCACATGCATGTACACACACACACATACACATACATACATTCACACACACACATACATGTACACACAATCACATGCACACACACACACAGATACACACGCAAGCACATTCACACACACACACACACATGCGCATAGGCGCATACACCAGACATGTGCACAAACATACACACACATAGTCATGCACACAGACATGCACACAGAGAGACAGACATATATATATAGGCTTTAGAGATTTTAGGCTTTAGAGATACAGCACGGAAACAGGCCCTTCGGCCCACCGAACCCGCGCTGACCAGAGATACCCGTACGTGTATATATATATGTACACACATGCACACACACCAGACACACCAGACACGCACACAAGCACGCACACATGCATATATGCACACACACACACACAGAAACACACGCACACACACTCACACACACACACACACACACACACACACACACACACACAGAAACACACGCACACACACTCACAAAAGCTGAGTTACACAAAATACCACACAGACTCACAAACGTAGACACGTCACTGCGAAAATGATGACAGTAATTTCAGAGAGGGTATAAAGCAGTCCCACAACAATTTAAGTGTAACTAGTCCATTCATAATGACCAATGATATTGATATTTTCATTAATCTGCTTTCCTTTCCATGTTCATGAGAATATAATAAAGCAGTTCAATATGCAGATTTAATAAGCTGTATAATTATATCTATTTGTTGAGAGTGGGGCCTTACTGATATCAGGCAAATTATATCATCCCCAGACACCAACACACTTGCAGCAATCCTGACTCTGGGTTTATAGGATGGACTTCATGTCTCTCTCCAGAGATTCAAAAACAAAATCTAAGTCTCCAAAGTGCAAATGCAAAATGCAGCAAAAATTGGAAGTACAAAATAAACACAGAGTTGCTGAAGATGCATGCGTGGGAAGGAACTGCAGATGCAGTTCGGCTAACCGAAGATAAGCACAAAATGCTGGAGTAACTCAGCGGGACAGGCAGCATCTCTGGAGGGAAGGAATGGGTGACGTTTCGGGTCCAGTCTGAAGAAGGGTGTCAACCTGAAAGGTCACCCATTCCTTCTGTCCAGAGATGCTGTCTGTCCTGCTGAGTTACTTTTGTGTCTGTGCTGAAGGTACATGTCAGGTTAGGCAGCGTGTGCTGAGAGTGGAATAGACTTCCCTTATTTGACATAGTAGAAGTGGAAGAAGAACCCGAGGCTGTGGTCCACCCTGACAAAAGCTTCATGGCGGCTGCCTCGAGCCTCAATGCATCTCTCAGCACGTGCTCCTGGAGGCAGGAGGACCAGGAGTTCACAGTTCCCACAAACAATGTGTCAGAAAACTGCTCCCTGCGTTGAGGACTGGCGTTGTGTTCTTCCAGTGATCGCGTTGAAGTGGTGGTGGTGCCAACATTTACCTGTTGATACTTTGTGAGACCCAGTGCAGCATTGGGTTGCTGCATTTCCCGAATTATTCCTGAAGTTCTCTGTAATGCGAACGTAGATAAGATGTTCCAAACACGGATGCTGCAAGTTTTTAGATTGTAGATAGGTAGAATCATAGAGCAGGGAAACAGGCCCCTCAGCTTGACTTGTCCATGCCGCCCAAAATGCCCCATCTAAGCTAATCCACAAAGGGCAACATTTGTCCCAGTTTAAGCTAAAGAGAAAGACACAAAATGCTGCAGAAATTCAGCGGGTCAGGCACCATCCCTGGATCACATGGAAAGGGGCATCTTGGGTCAGAGGATCTCCCACATAGGAGATTGGTGTACAAACTTAAAGCACACGGTATTGAGGGTTGAGTGTTGAGGTGGATAGAAAATTGGTTGGCGGACAGGAAGCAAAGAGTAGGAATAAACGGGTCCTTTTCGGAATGGCAGGCAGTGACTAGTGGGGTACCGCAAGGCTCAGTGCTGGGACCCCAGTTATTTACAGTGTATATTAATGATTTGGACGAGGGAATTGAATGCAACATCTCTAAGTTTGCGGATGACACGAAGCTGGGTGGCAGTGTTAGCTGCGAGGAGGATGCTAGGAGGCTGCAGAGTGACTTGGATAGATTAGGCGAGTGGGCAAATGCATGGCAGATGCAATATAATGTGGATAAATGTGAGGTTATCCACTTTGGCGGCAAGAACAGGAAAGCAGAGTATTACCTGAATGGTGACTGATTGGGAGAAGGGGAGATGCAACGTGACCTGGGTGTCATGGTGCACCAGTCATTGAAAGCAAGCATGCAGGTGCAGCAGGCAGTGAAGAAAGCGAATGGTATGTTGGCATTCATAGCAGGAGGATTTGAGTTTAGGAGCAGGGAGGTTCTGCTGCAGTTGTACAGGACCTTGGTGAGACCGCACCTGGAGTATTGTGTGCAGTTTTGGTCTCCTAACCTGAGGAAAGACGTTCTTGCCTTAGAGGGAGTACAGAGAAGGTTCACCAGATTGATCCCTGGGATGGCGGGACTTTCATATGAGGAAAGATTGGATAGACTGGGCTTGTACTCGCTGGAATTTAGAAGGCTGAGGGGGGATCTTATAGAAACATATAAAATTCTTAAGGGGTTGGAGAGGCTAGATGCGGGAAGATTGTTCCCGATGTTGGGGGAGTCCAGAACCAGGGGTCACAGCTTAAGGATAAGGGAGAAGTCTTTTAGGACCGAGATGAGAAAACATTTCTTCACACAGAGAGTGGTGAGTCTGTGGAATTCTCTGCCACAGAAGGTAGTTGAGGCCAGTTCATTGGCTATATTTAAGAGGGAGTTAGATGTGGCCCTTTTTGCTAAAGGGATCAGGGGGTATGGAGAGAAGGCAGGTACAGGTTACTGAGCTGGATGATCAGCCATGATCATATTGAATGGCGGTGCAGGCTCGAAGGGCCAAATGGTCTACTCCTGCACCTATTTTCTATGTTTCTATGTTTCTATGTCAGAACCCTTCTTCAGACCTATAAGGAGTTTCTGACCCACTGAGATACTCCAGCATTTTGTGTCTTTCTTTGGTATCAACCAGCAAATGGTATAAACCAGCACCTGGTATAAACCAGCATCTGCATTTCCTTGTTATCAGGATCAAAAGACATTTTTTTTCCAAGCAAATGCAGGATGGGGAAAAGGTCAGAAAGGTGCCTTGGCTGGTTGATTGCTTCCTTCTCTTTGTCTTACGCACAGGGTCACCCTAAACATGTTCACCTCACTCTGATACGGGCACCAAGCTCATACCCCTCTACATGCTGATGGGCCATAGGTTTCTCGATAGCACAGTGAGTGAGTGGATCAATCCAATCTATAATTCAGGCTGCTAGATGGCAGTCTGTCCCACAAGTTCACTGCTCCAGCTTCACGGCTTAGATGGAGGTGTTGTACCTCTAAACTAAACTTTACCTCACAGTATCCCAGGACAAGCAGCACCTGTGGAGAGAGAAACAGGGTTAGTGTTTTAAGTTGATAACCCTCAAATTTGCTCTGCCTTTCAATAAGATTGTGGCTGGTCTAATTTTATTCTGGAGCCTATTGAAATGCGTTTGAATAATCTGTAAAGTTAATCTTTATTTTCTGCATGAACAAGAGAATCGTATCACAAATCGCGCGGTGATAATGATAAAAGAAAGTGTCCTTTTTGATATATGGTACACACTGACAATTGCTATAATCAGAACGTTAGCTGGAGGGCTGCCATTGTGAGGGTAATATTTATAGAACATAATAAATCACAGACTAAAACATAACCTGAGAGTAAAAGAAGTAAAATGCAGTCTTTGTTAGCACTTTAATTCTGACACATCCTCCTTTCTTTCATGTTTTGATGAACTCTTGGGTTCTCACCACCAACATCGGAATGTAGACTGGCCTAAGACTTTTCTTGCACTGACCGGATCCTCCTGCACAATTAGTTTAGGTTAGCTTAGAAATACAGCACAGAAACAGGCCCTTCGGCCCACCGGGTCCGCGCCGGCCAGCGATTCCCGTACACCAGCGCTATCCTACGCACGAGGGACAATTTAGAATTTTTTACTGAGGTCAATTAACCTACAAACCTGTATGTCTACGGAGTGTAGGAGAGGAGTGTGAGAGGGAGAACGTGAAAACTCCGCACAGGCAGAACCCGGGTTTCTGGCGCTCTAAGGCAGCGACTCTACCATGGTGCCACCGTGCCACCTGTCCCACTGTGCCACAACTGCGGCACCAGCTCTTCTTGGGGTACAGCTTGATTTTACTCATGTACAGTACAATTTGATTGGATGGGACGCAAAGAGGTTTTACCACTGCATCCCAGTGCAGGTGATAATAATAAACCAAAACCCCCAATATTAATACGAATACAATGAACGGTTACAGCACAGAACAGCCCATTGGGTTCATGTCAGCTCGATGCATGAACGATTCTGATGGTTTCTATCCCCTTTAGCCTTCCAATGTCTTTCCCAAAGATACTAGAGGAGCAAGATGAACCACTCCGTCAAAATCGCGTATTCTGAAGTGTAGTACGCAAAGGAGAGTAACGTCGGCCATTTTAGTAGGCAAAACCCGCCGTTCGCTATGCCTCTCGCAGTGTGATCAGTGTTTTGGGGGAACAGTATGTGTGATGATACCATTAAAATGCAGGATATATCACATCTATCAATTCACAGATTTTTGTTATTTTTCTTTTTAAATGTTTCTGCAAGTTTCTGCCTACTAAAATGGCGCCATGACATACTACGGTCTTTAGGTTCGAGTGGTCTATCTTGCTCTGCTCTACTATCTTTGGTCTTTCCTATCAGAGACTTATTTTGCTCCCTTTTGAAAGCAGCAAATGAACCTGTCTTCGCCCTGGCAGTGCAGCCCAGATGATAACCGCTCAATGTCTTTCAAAGTTTTGCCTCACAACACGCTTTCTTTTCACCTTACTTTTCTGTCCCTCAGTTTCTACCCCTCTATCTGCTCCATCTCAGGCCCCCACCATGACCACTGCTGCTCTGAGGGGAACAGCCTCGGGACATGAGCCTCTCGCCAGGAGGTATCGCCATACCCTGACATCGGCTGGTGAAATCACAGGTGAATTCTTCAGCCTCAGCTTCACCAGTCTCTCCACCGAGCTAAAGTCCTTCATTCTGCAGACACTTCAGTAGCTCTCTGCTGCAACCTCTCTAAAAGCATCACACCTTTCCGAAACTGTGACACCTAGAACTGGACAATTTTATTTGCACGTTCTCTGTAAATGTAAGGTTATAATGTCGTGGCACTCTTTGTGGCACAGTGGTATTTTTCTCCTTTCCTACCAGTTGTCCTTGGGTCTGTATTGATTTTTTCTCATGTATAGTATAATTTGACTGGATGGAATGCAAACAGAGTTTTACCGCTGTATCTTAGTACACGTGATAATAGTAAACCAATACCAATATTAATGCCAGCATCAATAGTGTAGTGTAGTGTAGTGTAGTGTAGTGTAGTGTAGTGTAGTGTAGTGTAGTGTGTAGTGTAGTGTAGTGTAGTGTAGTGTAGTGTAGTGTAGTGTAGTGTGTAGTGTAGTGTAGTGTAGTGTAGTGTGATGTAGTGTAGTGTAGTGTAGTGTAGTGTAGTGTAGTGTGTAGTGTAGTGTAGTGTAGTGTAGTGTAGTGTAGTGTAGTGTGATGTAGTGTAGTGTAGTGTAGTGTAGTGTAGTGTAGTGTAGTGTAGTGTAGTGTAGTGTAGTGTAGTTTAGTGTAGTGTAGTGTAGTGTAGTGTGTAGTGTAGTGTAGTGTAGTGTAGTGTGATGTAGTGTAGTGTAGTGTAGTGTAGTGTAGTGTAGTGTAGTGTAGTGTAGTGTAGTGTAGTGTAGTGTAGTGTAGTGTGATGTAGTTTAGTGTGATGTAGTGTAGTGTAGTGTAGTGTAGTGTAGTGTGATGTAGTTTAATGTCGTGTAGTGTAGTGTAGTGTAGTGTAGTTTAGTGTAGTGTAGTGTAGTGTAGTGTAGTGTAGTGTAGTGTAGTTTAGTGTAGTGTAGTGTAGTGTAGTGTAGTGTAGTGTAGTGTGATGTAGTGTAGTGTAGTGTAGTGTAGTGTAGTGTAGTGTGATGTAGTTTAGTGTCGTGTAGTGTAGTGTAGTGTAGTGTAGTGTAGTGTAGTGTAGTGTAGTGTGATGTAGTGTAGTGTAGTGTAGTGTAGTGTAGTGTAGTGTGATGTAGTTTAGTGTCGTGTAGTGTAGTGTAGTGTAGTGTAGTGTAGTGTAGTGTAGTGATACAGTAAGGAAACAGGCACTTCGGCCCACCTATTCCACGCCAACCGACGTTCCCCATACAGTAGCACTATCCTACACACTAGAGACAATATACAATTTTTACTGAAGCCAGTTTGGGCGGCACAGTGACGCAGTGGTACAGTCACTGCCTTACAGCACTTTCAGTGTCGGCTACGCGGGTTCAATCCTGTACGTTTGTACGTTCTCCCCACGACCACGTGGGTTTTCTCTGAGATCTTCGGTTAATTGCAGGTTTGCAGGTTAATTGGCTTGGTATAAATGTAAATTGTCCCCAGTGTGAGTAGGATAGCGTTAATGTGCGTGCGGGGATCGCTGGTCGGTGCGGACTCAGTGGCTTTATCCGCGCTGTATCTCTAAATTAAACTAAACAATTAACCTACAAATCTGTACGTCTTTGGGGTGTGGGAGGAAAACGGAACACCAGGGGAAAACCCACACGGTCACGGGGAGAAGGTAAAGCTCTGTACAGACAGTACCCGTAAACGGGATGGAACCCGGGCCTGTGGCGCTGTAAGGCAGCAACTCCACTGCGGCACCACCGTGCCACCCGCTGTATCCACGTTGTTTCCCTGAAGTCCAAATTGAGTGGAAGTAAGCAGACTGATTTTACATTTCTCCGGCTTCCTGGGGACAGGCCAAACCTGGATGTGTATCCACAATGTTGGATAAATGCCATTGTTATCACTGGACTGAAAGAGCTTGGCCAGAGGTTGGCTCGTTATGGAGCCCAGGTCTTCAGTACTGCGTACAAGGTGCAGAAAAGACCTGCAGATGTTGGTATATACTGAAGTTCAGCACAAAGTGCTGCAGTAACTGAACGGGCCAGGCAGCATCTCTGGAGAAAAAAAGATGGATGGCGTTTCGGGTCGGGGCCCTTCTCCAGACTGTCGAGCTACTCCAGCACTTTGTGCCTTTCTTCAGTAATGCAGCCGAGCAGTGGCCAGGGCTTTTCTCTCTCCAACACTTCCAGTCATACCTCAATACCATGCGGAATGAATCAAATCAGTTCATGGATAGCTTCTGTGAAGCTGGGGATCTTCGGAGGAAGCCAAGTCAATATTTTCATTCAATCGAAATTGATCCTTTTCCAGCTTTTATCTTAATGCTCTACAGCTATTCTGAAATATGATCGGAGATTCGTGCACATTCACCCAGAGATACTTGCTCCACTTAGCTTTCCTCACTCCACAGAATGAAGTCAAACAGTGCCCCCCCCCTCCCCAACCACTTCCCCACCGCTCCACTGAATGTAAATCCTCCACTCCCCTCTGCCAAGAATCCCAGTCTCCCAGACTTTGATCTCTTTGTAAAGGAACATAAGTTCTTCCTGTTCACTTTATCAAAATCTCGGAAAGCTCCGTACATTACAGTTAAATCTGCAAGGCCTCCCTCCTCTTTCCCTGTGAAAAGGACTTGCAATATAAACAATCTTTCCTTGTAGTGTGACACTTCATCCCCAACCCTGGCCATATAACCGGGCGTCTCCTTCACACCCTCCCTGCTGCAATCAGTTGTGTGGTTCCAGCAACCGTGTCCAATAACTCCAGCTCTGACCACACTTTGTGTTTATACAGAGTTAGAACATCCCCCCTGCTCTTATATTCCATGCATTACAAAGGCAGGAATTCCACATGGCTTCATAAAGCAAAGGAAAGATTAAACGCTCGCCCCGAGGTATCAGACATGGAGCTTGGGATATGAAACACATACCTGGGACATGAAATATCAGGTGCTGGGTCAGCCAAGTCATGCACATTATGAGAGGGATTGATGAATTCTGACTCCTGATAGGTTGGGTTACAGTCGTGAAGAAGTCCATCTGACCCATGAGGACCACATTGACTCGTTGAAAGAGCCCCTTAATTTCGTCTCACTCCATCTCCGCAGTCCCGCCATCTTAACTCCAAAGTTAGCCGGGCTGCCTTGAGTCGCACAGTCCACACCGGCTTCCTTGGGAATTTCTTTTCGCCCGACATGAATCGTTGGAATCTTCAATTATTTTGCGGCACGATCCCAGGCGGCCGGCCGGCCGACCGACCGAAGGTCCCGGGGAACAAGCAGAGCAAAAGCTTGTTCTGGCTCCAATGAGAATACGGAGGAAGTGGATGTCTGATTTAGATTTAGTCGGAGCTTCGGCCAAGTTTATGCCTTCAAAGCAATCTTGGACCATTGTAATGGAAAGAAATTGGTCCAATGGGACCGGCCACCTGTTCAACACAGGATTTTCATAACACAGCTCAATGTGAGCCAATTTCTTCACTCCATTTTATTAAAACATTTCCTTTGGATCCATGACTTACATTTACTGCTTTCTCCACCGTTGCACTATTGATATTAATTGTTTCCATTGGGTTCAGTTCAGTTTATTGTCACGTGTACTGAGGTGCGGGGAAAAGCTAATATGCTGGTGTGCTGTAATATTAACTGCGTAACATTAAGCAGGAATGACTATCTGACATCAGGGTCGGCTTGATTTACTAGATGCAGCATTGGGACAACGGACATACATTATTAATTGGCAAGCTTTGAAGCATCAGTCGAAATATTGCTGTTTTAGGTGCCTTTACTTTTTAGGATCAAAATGTTCTGATTTTTGGGAAAATGCATTGGGTTCGACATTCTGTGGCTGCGGCAATTTCTCTCCAGCACTGAACCAGAGGCAGACTTATTGGAAGATATGTTATCAGCTGCCTGAGTGAAAGTCGTGGAGATGCGTCCAGTGATGGCGGAGTACCTTTCACTCCACGGTTAGACTGAAGTCTCTGCAGTGTCACATGTTTGCTCCAAGGTCTACCAAGCCACTGAGCGGTCCAGACCACTCACTTTCGTAGAGTGATACAATAGACAATAGACAATAGATGCAGGAGGAGGCCATTCGGCCCTTCGAGCCAGCACCGCCATTCAATGTGATCATGGCTGATCATTCTCAATCAGTACCCCGTTCCTGCCTTCTCCCCATACTCCCTGACTCCGCAATCCTTAAGAGCTCTATCCAGCTCTCTCTTGAATGCAGTCAGAGAATTGGCCTCCACTGCCTTCTGAGGCAGAGAATTCCACAGATTTACAACTCTCTGACTGAAAAAGTTTTTCCTCATCTCAGTTCTAAATGGCCTACCCCTTACTCTTAAACTGTGGCCCCTTGTTCTGGACTCCCCCAACATTGGGAACATGTTTCCTGCCTCTAACGTGTCCAACCCCTTAATAATCTTATACGTTTCGATAAGATCTCCTCTCATCCTTCTAAATTCCAGCTAAATTCCAGATACATCCTGGAAACAGGCCCTTCAGCCCAACTTGCCCACACCGGCCAACTTATCCCGGCTTCACCAGTCCCACCTGCCCGCGTTTGGTCCATATCCCTCCAAACCTGTCCTATTCATGTACCTGTCTAACTGTTTCTTAAATGCTTGGAACGTCCCAGCCTCAACTACCTCCTCTGGCAGCTCGTTCCATACACCCGCCACCCTTTGTGTGAGAAAGTTACCACTCAGATTCCAATTAAATCTTTTCCCCTTCACCTTAAATCAATGCCCTCTGGCAAGTCAGGCAATGGCAGGTGTTCAAGTAATCAAAGGACGCTGCACAGTGGTGCAGCGGTAGAGTTTCTGCCGACAGTGCTGGAGACCCGGGTTCGATCCTGATGACGTACTGTCTGTACGGAGTTTGTACGTTCTCCCTGTGACTGCGTGGGTTTCTTCTGGGTGCTCCAGTTTCTTCCCAGACAGAAAGGCCTTTATGGGAATGGGAATGGGAGTTAAAATGTTTTGCAACCGGCTTATCTAATAGGTCTTGGCAGTCCAAGCGCAAGTGTTTGGTGAAACAGTCGCCGAGTTTACACGTGGTCTTGTCACAATTCACATCTCTTCAATCCTGTGGTCTCACGCCTTCTGTCTTTTCATCCCTGGCCTTTGTCCAACCATCTGCCTATCAATGCCTCCCTCCCTCACCTGTATCCATCTATTACCTGACAGGATTTGTCCTGCCTCTCCTCTCTTCCTGCTTCCCCCCTTCCCCCCCCCCCCCCCCCCCCCCACAATCAGTCTGAAGAAGGGTCCCGACCTGAAACGTCACCTGTCTAGTTTCTCCAGAGATGCTGCCTGACCCGCTGAGTTACTCCAGGCACTTTGTGCCTTTTAAAAAAAATTGTAAACCTGCATCTGCAGTTCCTTATTTCCAAAGTATATATTGGAGATACTTCATGGTCAATGAGCTGTGTTTGCCATGTAATTTCTACAGGTGTTTTGAGCAAAAGATAAACATCATGTAGAATATAATGGAAACCTCCCTTGCTGATTTTTGACCAGTCCCGCAGAATCTTTCATATCCGCCTGGAAAAACAAGCTTCCGTTCATTGTGGAACCCCAGCCACAGTTGTGTTGATACATGAACATGTCTGCCTTCACTTGCTTTCTCCATAAGATATATTTCTTCCATTAAAAATCTTTTTTTTTTGTTCTCCAGCTGGTGATGTGAACAGAGGAAATCCATCCAGTGTAGCTGATTTGATTGTGGACGGTGGGAGGTGGGGAGAGGAGGGGGAGAGGGACGGGCCAATTGTGTGCAGTGCAGTGCAGATAGAGACTGATCAACTCTCTGCTCTTTCCCTCTTTATTTCTATCTCCTGCCCTTGGGGTTGAGCGACCATGCACAATGGGACAGCTAAAGCCGGTCGGTGCTCCTCGCGGTAAGTAATCACACACACTGACCTGTGGCCTCTCAGCCTGAAACACAGTAGATTGAAGATCCTGCACCATATTACAGTAGCAGGGCAGGTTGACAGAAAAGTCCTTCCACTTGGGGAAATAAATCTCTGCAAGGGTTTGTTCATTCATTATTCAGGGTGGTATTTGATACACGTTATTCCCAAGACACGAGGAGATGGCAAATGATGTCTGTGTTACAATAAGGCGAAAATCGGCGAAATTGAAGCTAAAAATAGCGTGGCCTTGCACGGTGGAGAATTAAGAATGTTTGTTCTTTTTATATCACTGGACACACAGGAATGGTGTCAGCCTTTTTGCACCTCACTGAATTTATTGTGACTCATATCAAGAAAAATGTTATTTGACTCACCTCCTTCATTATTAGGGTTTGCGGACGTGGGTGTTGTCTTGTCTAGCAATGGCCTCCTCTGGGGATTCAACAATAAGACGACCATATCATGATTCTTCACGGCTCCTCTCCAGTCAGAGTTACACACTAACATCCTCCACTGATGAGGTGCTCAGCAACTGAGCTTGGAAAGACATCAGGGTTTAGCAGGGAACACTCAAGACTCGGCGAGCACCAAATGCCCCTGGCACTTAGTTTAATTTAGTCTAGAGATACAATGCGGAAACAGGCCCTTTGGCCCACCGAGCCCGCGCAGACCGTAGCGAACACTACCCTACACACACTAGGGCCCATTTTACATTTACGCCAAGCCAATTAACCTACAAACCTGTACATCTTTGGAGAGTGGGAGGAAACCAAAGATCTCGGAGAAAACCCACGCAGGTCACGGGGAGAACGTACAAAAACTCCGCACAGGCAGCCACACGTAGACCACACGTAGTCAGGATCGAACGCAGGTCTCTGGCGCTGTAAGGCAGTAACTCTACCGCTATGCCACCGTACCTGTGCCGCAACTGTTTGTGCGACCTCCTGTCAACTAATCATGCTTTGCCATGGCAGCTCAAGGTGAGCTGACTCATAGCGTGCCACACGCCAAGAAATACAATCCTCTTTCAACAGATTGTTTGAAACTTGTCAAGTAGTGTAATCAGACAGATGCAAGTTGACACTCTTTAAGCATTTAATGACATATCGGAGCACCTTAGGGGATTTCATACTAAAATGCAGCCCAAATTAGAACAGTATAGCACAGGAACAGGCCCTTCGGCCCACAATATTTCAGTAGGCAAGTAAGCAAGTGTAAAATCTCAACCATCAAAGGTTAGCAGGGTAATAAAGCTGTGGAGAATCATATACGCAATGTATTGTTTTGTAATTGAGGCAGCCAGCCTTTGCAAGTGTGGGATTCCACTTGGTTAGTCCCTTTCTGCCTGAATAAAAATGGTTTGACTAAGTGGCAGTGAAGAGGCAGAACGTTGAGGGCAGAACTGGAAGGTATAGATTGCAGCAACACATTCCTGTTGTCATCCAATGGAATGAATGGTTTGCTGCACTACCTGCGCTGTAGACTATACAGGAACAAATTTCTAAAAAAGTTTCTGATCTGATCCTTTCCCAGAACTGAATCCAGTGAGCTTATGTGGAGAATGGGTAGTAGTTCGGGCGGCACAGTGGCACAGCTGTAGAGTTGCTGCCTTACGGCGCCAGAGACCCGAGTTCGATCCTGACTACTGGTTCTGTCTGTACGGAGTTCACTAGGTTAATTCCCGGAATGGCGGGACTGTCGTATGTTGAAAGGCTGGAGCGATTGGGCTTGTATACACTGGAATTTAGAAGGATGAGGGGGGATCTTATTGAAACATATAAGATAATTAGGGGATTGGACACATTAGAAGCAGGAAACATGTTCCCAATGTTGGGGGAGTCCAGAACAAGGGGCCACAGTTTAAGAATAAGGGGTAGGCCATTTAGAACGGAGATGAGGAAGAACTTTTTCAGTCAGAGAGTGGTGAAGGTGTGGAATTCTCTGCCTCAGAAGGCAGTGGAGGCCAGTTCGTTGGATAGAGCTCTTAAGGATAGCGGAGTGAGGGGGTATGGGGAGAAGGCAGGAACGGGGTACTGATTGAGAGTGATCAGCCATGATCGCATTGAATGGCGGTGCTGGCTCGAAGGGCTGAATGGCCTACTCCTGCACCTATTGTCTATTGTCTATTGTCTATTGTCTATTCTCCCCGTGACTTCCTGTTTGTCGTTTTCTCCGGGTTCTCCAGTTTCCTCCACACTCCAAAGAAGTAGATGTTTGTAGGTTAATTGGCTATGGTAAAAAAAGAGTGAATTATCCCTAGTGTGTGGCATAGTTTTGGTGTGTGTGGTGACTGGTGGTCAGCGCGGACTCGGTGGGTCGAAGGGCCTGTTCCCGCACTGTATCTCTAAAGTCTAAAGTCTGAAATCTAAAGTGGTCCGTTAGGAACTCTGTGACCATTGTTTTTGGGAAAGCCAGGAAGGAGATTATCTTTTGTGATCCTAAACTGTTAGCCACTGACTCCTGCTGTCTGTCCATGCTGGGTTTGATCATCCTAGACTGTTGCCAACATTCACCGCTCAGGGATATGACCACTTGATTAAAATACGATTGGATAAGTGGCACTTTGGTAACACAATAAGGAGAGAAATGCTTTCATGGAGTTGACTTGATATGTGCAGCTTGCCTCCGATGAATGGCAACCTACTTTTGTGGTGGATACCCAGCTAACCAAATATAATCACCCTAATACTGGGTTAATTGACTGGGTAAATGTAAAAAATTGTCCCTGGTGTGTGTAGGATAGTGTTAATGTGTGGGGATCACTGGGCGGCACAGACTTGGTGGGCCGAAAGGGCCTGTTTCCACGCTGTAGAATCTAAATCTAAAAAATCTAAATACAGCAAATCTACTCAGATCGAAGGTATTTATTCACAAAATGCTGGAGTAACTCAGCAGGTCAGGCAGCATCTCAGGAGAGAAGGAATGGGTGACGTTTCGGGTTGAGACCTTTCTTCAGACTCAGATTGTGTCTTCATGCACTTTACACACCCATCGCTTGCTGGAAACACCGGAGGACTACGTTCCTGAGAATGCAAGTAGAATTTTTTTTTTTTTAATTTAACTATTTTCAGGTTTTAAGAGAACATTAAAATACTGGATGACTTGTTAAGAGGAATCAGCTGCCATAAAATATTTGAGTTAAAGCAAACCGCTTGAGGAAGGCTGGATTGCAGCTGTGCTTTTGATGAAACAATCTCTGGTTCATAATCCCAGGATGAGGAATGAAACCACCAATGGACAAAGTAATGTGTTGTTGCAGTTCACAGTGGAGATTACTCAGCTCGACGGTGGGAGGTGGCGGTGTGGGAAGCCTCTTGCCAAAGTAAATTGGAAAAGCCTCGTGAAAGTTACACATCTATATACTAAAACTCTCGTTTGTTTGTTTGTTTGTTTGTTTGTTTGTTCCTGAACTGCAGCCAAAACGGTACAAGATAGCCCGACAATTTTAGGCCCACCTTACTCACCGTCGTCCCTTTGGTGCTAATGGGAGAAGTTTCATTGAAATCGGTGTTATATTTTTAAAGTTATTCACATTTTAAAGTTTAAATCTATCTCCTAGAGAGGGAGGGGGAGGGAGAGAGGGAGGGGGGGAGGATAAAGGGGGTTGAGGGGGATGGAGTGGGGGTAGGGGAAGGGGGGAGGGGAGGGGAGGAGGAGGGAGGGAGGGTGGAGGAGGAGGGAGGGAGGGGGTGAAGGGAGGGAGGGGGAGGAGGAATGGGGGAGAGGAGAGGGTGCTGTACCAATGCAGGAGAGGTTTGGTCCCAACAGGTCCACTTGGTCTAGTATAAGCTAAATGCCAATCATCACTGTTGACAGAAGGCAATGGCAACATCAAGATCATCCCAAAGCTTGCAATTGTCACATAGTCATAGAGTCTTACAGCATAGAAATAGGCCCTTCAGCCCAGCCTGCCCACACCGACCAACATGCCCATCTACACTAGTCCCACCTGCCTGCATTTGGCCCATATCCCTCTAAACTTGTCCTATCCACACACCTGTCTAAAGGTTTCTTAAATGTTACAATATTACCTGCCTCAACTACCTCCTCGTTCCATACACCTACCTTGTGAAGTAGGTGAAAAAGTTAGTGAAAAAGTTCCCCCTTAGTTCCCAATTAAATCTTTCCCCCCTCACCTTACATTATGGTGCACATGAAAGCCTAGTCTACCTACAATGAGCCGGTCGTAGCATCTCTCTAAACTAGGGACTCCCTAACTAACCTCAGGCAAGCACCAACTCTGGGTCCACACTGGGACTCCCAGCCTGTCCCACCTCCCGTGGATCTGGTTAGTGTTCCAGCCCTCAAGGCCACCTGGGAAGACTGAGATTTTGTGTTCACAACTCCATTAAGTAGCAACAAGGAACTGGTTTACAAAACAGGACACAAAGTGCTGTGTAACTCAACGGGTCAGGGAATAACCCTGGAGAGCATGGATAGGCGACATTTCACGTCAGGACCCTTCTTCAGACTATTATATTTATCTATTATATTTGGTCATCATGATCAATGGCTAACTGCAAAAATATCCTCCATAGAAACAGGTAAAAGGACATCTTAGTGAATGTGCTGAGAGAACTTCAGGGGAATAGAGGGCAGGGAGAAAGAAACATCTTTGCCATTCAATTCTTGCTTTTAACACTGAGTGTCCAAATTGTGTAATTGTGTGCTCCAACACCAAGTATAGTCACATGTACATTTTGCTGGCTCTCGCACTAGGCCTGTGTTTTCCAATGGGCCTCTATATCCTAATGTTACTTGTTGAATCATGAACTCTATGTAATGGCTGTGTGGCCATGTGAGCTGCAGCCATTATCATTGTCTCAGCTCCCCGCATGGAGCTAGCTTATTGCAGCCAGGCCTTTGTGTTGGCATGCAGGGGAGAGAGTTTGAGAACTCAGTTTAGTTTAGTTTAGAGATACAGAGCGGAAACAGGCCCCCTTGGCCCACCGAGACCGCGTCAACCAGCGATCCCCGCACATTAGCGCTATCCGACACACACTGGGGACAATTTACAATTTTACCAAGCCAATTAACCTACAAACCTGTACGTCTTTGGAGTGTGGGAGGAAACCGGAGCTCCCGGGGAAAACCCACGCAGGTCACGGGGAGAGCGCACAAACCACGTACAGACAAGCACCCATAGTTAGGATCGAACACGGGTCTGTGTCGCTGTAAGGCAGCAACTCTACCACTGCGCCACCGTGCCGCCCCAAACCTAACAGCTAACAGCCTTAACAGCTGCATCCGTAACCTAAAATATGAGGCACAACCTTGGGATATATCTCAGCCGGGCACCAGGGACTCATGGACTCTTTGTTCTCACACTGGCCCTATCGTTTGCACTTTTTTTGGCCATTGTGTGTGAAGGCCGTGCCCATCAGATGCCCTGCATTGCGGTCGTGAGACCGGGTTTATGCCAACTGGAGATGGCAGTGTTTTCCACCGACCTATACCCAGCTTCGATGCCAAAAACCATTTCCAGCTGAGTCCTGTGTTATCTTGACTTGTTTAACTAGAACTGCCTCCCGCCTTACAAAGGGCAGGTGCTCTGGCTGTCCACCAAGATGCGGCTGCCAAGGGGATGAATACCATAAAGTGACATTTCCTATGTTAGACCAGTGTTGTTCCACATATACCTGCCAGCCTTTGAAACTCTCGTCTCTGTATGATTTTGTGAGGTGTGACGCTGCTGGAGGGAAGGTGTAAAAAACGATTTTGCACCAAATTAAAATATCTTGAGTTCCAATTCCAATTTCTCTGCAAGGCTGAGGAATATCTGGCAGGGCCCCTGGGAGAAAGCCCTTAGCCGGGAATGTTGACGGGCGATTAACAATCTCCGCGCCATCTCCTGGATGTCCCAGCCTCCCTTTCTGTTGGGAAACCCTCGGCAGGGATGCTATAACTTCCAGGCCCGTCAAGATCACTAATTGACTTCCTCCAGGATCCTCCATGCTGGGGAGGTGGCTCTGTAATGTTGTGTTGAGCCCTGCCTTGTGTTGGCAGATGGAAATGGCCTCTTGGGTGCCTGGCTCCAGATGTGCGAGAGGATATGATAGGCTCTCCAGCTGAAACGAGGAAAACTGAACTGTTTGGAGACTGTTCCCGGGGCAACGTGTACGAGCGTAGCAAATGTCAGATCTGATTATTCCAGTCCGCCAGAGGAGCCAGAAAGCTCTCTTCCCTCTTCAGATCTTCAAACTGCTTCTAAATCATTTGGCCCTGGCCGATTTACATATTTTAATTCAGATCTACCAAGTTCCAAAAGTTGCGCTGTTGGAGAACCACACCACGATCTTCCGCTAGATCCCACAGTTCCTTAGGTTGGAGAATTGTCAATTCCGCTCCACAGTTTAAGAATAGCAGAGATGAGAAACGTCCAGTTCCGGGCCTAGTGTCAGGAACTGTCAGAAACCTCCAGTTCCAGGCCTGGTGTTGTCTGTGCGGAGTTTGCACGTTCTCCTTGTGACCGCGTGGGCTTTCTCCGGGTGCTCCGGTTTCCTCCCACACTCCAAAGATGCGCAGGTTTGTAGGTTAATTGGCTTCTGTAAATTGTCTCTCGTGTGCAGGATGGTGCTAGTGAAAGGGTAACCATTGGTCGGCATAGACTCGGTGGGCCGAAGGACCTGTTTCCACGCTGGTTCCCTAAACTAAACTAAACTAAACTAAACTGAACTAAACTAAACTATTAGCCTGACATCTGGTGAGAGGAAGTTGCTGGAATGTGCAATAAAGGACAGACTGATGGAACATTTGGATCAGAGAGCCAACCAAGCGATGTACAGGAGATAGACAGGAAAAGCTGGAGTATCTCAGCGGGACAGGCAGCATCTCTGGAGACAAGGAATGGATGACGTTTTGAGTCGAGACCCTTCTTTAGATGTAAGGAGAGATGTAAAGGATCGATCTCTCTCAGGAAAAAGATTTGTTTCTGAATGTGGTAAACTGCTCAGCCAGTGCCTGAACATACCAGGTCACTTTAGGATGAGAATCCACACCAGTGTGACAGGATACTGATGTACACTGTGGGTAGATGTGTGTCTGAGGAAGAGTCACAGGGCGCAGGGATTTTTAGAGATACAGTGTGGAAGCAGGCCTTTTGGCCGACAGAATCCTTGCCAACCAGCGATCACCCCGTACACCTGCACTGTCCTGCACAGAAGGGACAATTTTCAATTTACAGAAGCCAATTAACCTACAAACTTGTACGTCTTTGTAGTGTAGGGGGAAGTAGAAGCACCCGAAGCAAACCCATGCGGTCAATAGACAATAGACAATAGACAATAGACAATAGACAATAGACAATAGACAATAGACAATAGACAATAGACAATAGGTGCAGGAGTAGGCCATTCGGCCCTTCGAGCTAGCACCGCCATTCAATGTGATCATGGCTGATCATTCTCAATCAGTACCCCGTTCCTGCCTTCTCCCTATACCCCCTGACTCCGCTATCCTTAAGAGCTCTATCGAGCTCTCTGTTGAATGCATTCAGAGAATTGGCCTCCACTGCCTTCTGAGGCAGAGAATTCCACAGATTTACAACTCTCCGACTGAAAAGGTTTTTCCTCATCTCCGTTCTAAATGGCCTACCCCTTATTCTTAAACTGTGGACCCTGGTTCTGGACTCCCCCAACATTGGGAACATGTTTCCTGCCTCTAACGTGTCCAACCCCTTAATAATCTTATATGTTTCGATATGATCCAGGTCGCAGGGAGAACATACAGGCCCCGTGCAGACAGCACCCCCAGGCAGGACAGAAGTGGTTTTCTGCAGCTGTACAGCAACAACTCTACCGCTGCACCACTGTGCCATTCATTCTTGAGGAATTAGTCTTGGGGAATGAGCCCATCTCAAACTGGTGGTGGGTGTTGGAGACTGGAGATACCACCCTGAGAAAGTGCAACTTATGATACCTTTACCCTGTGAGGTGAAGGAGGGGGAAGAACAATGAACAATGGAGGACCCGGCATAGGGGGGGGGGGGCTGCTGGGAGGAGGGGAGAACAAAGGAGGAGCCAGCGTAGGTACTTTGCAACTTCGTCAGCGCCCTCTAGGTGGCGACCATTTGCATACCTTGGGTACGCAAGCGAAGAATTTCACTGTGCCTTGTCACAAGTGACAATAAAGTATTCCATTCCAATAGGGAAAGATCACTCGAAGGAACAGCAAAGTGTGGCAATGCTGCTGTTATGGAAGATTCTGTAGCTGGGGGGGGGGGGGGGGGGGGGGAGGGGTCAGGCAGCTGCTTCTGTAATTGTCTGCACATGATGCGTTGCATTCCCAATACCAAGGTGAAGGGCGTCATGGAGAGGGTGTGGAATATTTGAGGAGTTTAGTTTAGTTTAGTTCACTTTAGAGATACAGCGCAGAAACAGGCCCTTCGGTGCACTAATTCCGCGCCGACCCAACGATCCCCGTACACTAAAACCATCCTACAAACCAGGGACAATTTACAATTTTACTGAACAAATTAACCTCGACGGCACGGTGGCGCAGCGGTAGAGGTGCTGCCTTACAGCGAATGCAGCGCCGGAGACTCAGGTTCGATCCTGACTACGGGCGCCGTCTGTACGGAGTTTTTTACGTTCTCCCCGTGACCTGGGTGGGTTTTCTCCGAGATCTTCGGTTTCCTCCAACACTCCAAAGACGTACAGGTATGTAGGTTAATTGGCTGGGCAAATGTAAAAAATCGTCCCTAGTGGGTGTAGGATTGTGTTAGTGTGCGGGGATCGCTGGGCGGCACGGACCTGGTGGGCCGAAGGGCCTGTTTCTGCGCTGTATCTCTGAATCTAAAAACAATCTAAACCTACAAATCTCTACGTCTTTGGAGGAAACCGGAGCACCCGGAAAAAACCCACGCAGGTCACGGGGTGAATGTACAAATTCCGTACAGGCAGCACCCGTGGTCAGGATCGAACCTGGGTCTCTGGTGCTGTAAGGCATCAACTCTACCGCTGTGCCACCTAGGTTGTGGTATGTCAGTGCATACCACATGAATAGGGCAAATATTGGGGGGGTACACAGTCAGACTTTCAGTAGTCAGGCGATATAAAATGTAGGACCTTGAAATTAGTAAGCTCTAGATATATAATATCATCCAGCAAAACACGACATCTTTTTTGACCTACACATACTTTCCGCTGTCAGTAAAAGGGCCTGTGGAGACTCCTTCTCAAGTTTTGGCTGGAGTTTGTCTCCATCCATTTGGAACAGAGGCCACGATGTTAACCAGACTCTGCAGAAGGATCCCGATTGAAAAGCCACCTATCCATGTTCTCCAGTGATGCTGCCTGACCCGCTGCATTACTCCGGCATTTTGTGTCTTTCCTTTGTAAACGAGCATCTGCAATTCTTGGTTTCTCCACTCTCCATACAAACCGTGCTCTCTCTTCATCTTCATTGCCAGGGGAGAGGAATTGAATCCAGCCCCTCCAAATGGAGAAAGTCAGTAGCCTGTCTCGGGTAACCTAATGGATGACATGGTGGCACAGCAGTGGAGCTCCTGCCTCACAGCGCCAGAGACCCTGGTTCGATCCTGACGATGGGTGCTATCTGTACGGAGTTTGTATGTTCTCCCCGTGACTACGTGGATTTTCCCCTGGTGCTGCATTTTCCTCCCACACTCCAAGGATGTACAGGTTTGTAGGTTAATTGGCTTTGGTTAATATAAGATATTATAAATTGTTTTTAGTGTGTAGGATAGTGCTAGTGTAAGTGCTAGTCCATGCCAGCATGGACTCGATGGGTCGAAGGGCCTGTTTCCGAGTTATATCTCTAAACTAAACTAAATCTCATGCCACAGTGAAGGGCAAATGGAGATGGAACAAATACCTTCAACCCCAGTCACTATGAAAGACTTTTGCTCTGCAGGTTTGGCCTGTGTCGAGACTGTGGTGTTGGCTGGAGAGGGGAGAGATTTCAGGGAAAACCATTACTGAAGGGTGGGCATTTTATGTGTTCTTATAGTCGAAATGCTCCCTGTTCACAGTGGGTTAATGGGGGTCTCAACCCGAAACGTCACCCATTCCTTTTCTCCAGGGATGCTGCCTGACCCGCTGAGTTACTCCAGCCATTTTTGTGTCTGTCTTCGCGGGTAAATAGGGTGCAGTTCCCTCTACTCCCCAGCAGCTTGTCTGGCTATCTGTGCCACCTCTTCCAGACACGCTCTATTCCGAGCAGAATGCCTACTAATACACCATGTCTGAGTCGCTGGTTTATTAGAAGACCGGTCAGTGGAAATTGCTGAGTAATCCTCTCCAAATGACCTTCTGTAAATTGATTCAACTCAAGGAAATAGCGAATACTACGGAACTGTGGCAGCAGAAGTGAAAAAACAGGAATTGCAACTGACTTGCAAGCAGTTGATGATTCCTTTAAACAAGGCCAGTTGTTACCTGAGTCAGAGGATGGTGAAGTGTACTGAACTTGATAAGATTACGGGAGGCTATTGACCAATGCTGTCAATATCAGCGTCAGTAAATATTTCATATTGTGTAGGAAAATAACTGCAGATGCTGGCACAAATCGAAGGTATCACAAAATGCTGGAGTAACTCAGCGGGTCAGGCAGCATCCCAGGAGAGAAGGAATGGGTGACGTTTCGGGTCGAGACCCTTCTTCAGTCTGAAGAAGGGTCTCGGCCCGAAACGTCACCTATTCCTCTCCTGAGATGCTGCCTGACCCGCTGAGTTACTCCAGCATTTTGTGATACAGTAAATATTTCATACACTGTTTCAGTGACCTCCCACCTCAGTAGCAGTTGAATTGACGCTCAGAATTGTGTGTTTAAGAGAAGGTTAGAGCATTGTACATCAAAATAGCAGTGCTGGTGTGGTGCAAGAGTTTCACCCTGATTAGTATCACTGTTCCAGTTCTGTGTGCTTCCAATGACCCTACAGTAGGGTATCACAGTCTGAAGGAGGGTCTCGATCCGAAACGTCACCGGTTCCTTTTCTCCAGAGATGCTGCCTGTCCTGCTGAGTTACTCCAGCATTTTGTGTCTATCTTCATAGAATGTAATGTTGCCTCCAATATATCCACTGGTCGGTGAGTCCAAAAATTTGAGCAGCTTCAATACGCACGATCCAATGCTCCACGCTGACTAACTAACACATGCAGAATCACTGCTGAATGCTTCTAGCCAACCAATATCAATGACTTGCACCTTGTTGCTGGAACAGGGTTCACCACACACCCTGAGAACTGTAGAGCCAGGGAGCCAGAGAGAGAGGAAGCAGGAACGAGAGTCAAGTCAAGTCAAGTCAATTTTATTTGTATAGCACATTTAAAAACAACCCACGTTGACCAAAGTGCTGTACATTTGATTAGGTTCCAATAGAAAAAAAAATGAAAACATACAGTAGCACGCAAACAGTTCACAGCGCCTCCTCAATGAGCCTCAAACGCTAGGGAGTAGAAATATGTTTTGAGCCTGGACTTAAAGGAGTCGATGGAGGGGGCAGTTCTGATGGGGAGAGGGATGCTTTTCCACAGTCTAGGAGCTGCAACCGCAAAAGCGCGGTCACCCCTGAGTTTAAGCCTAGACCGCGGGATAGTGAATAGCCCCAAGTCGGCCGATCTGAGGGACCTGGAGTTAGAGAGGGGGGTTAGAAGATTTTTGATGTAGGGGGGGGAGTGTCCATTTAGGGCTTTATACTTTGGAACAGGGTTCACCACACACCCTGAGAACTGTAGAGCCAGGGAGCCAGAGAGAGAGGAAGCAGGAACGAGAGGATGCTAGACATCCTCAGCAAGGTGACGTATGTTACTGTGGGTCAAGGGCTGCATTCATGTGAGAGCTCCATAGGGATGCCAACTCTGGTTTGCACTCTTGCTGCAAGTACTTGCGAGGAGCTGTGGTTGGCACAACCTAGAGACCTTGCCAGTGGGGTCGTTATGGACATAAGACCAGAGTAGAAATGGGCTTGTGGAAGGCACCACACTGCCACTGGGCCGGAGTTAGCACATCTATATACTAAAACTCTCGTTTGTTTGTTTGTTTGTTTGTGATTGAACTACAGCCAAAACGGTACACGATAACGTGACAATTTTAGGTCCACCTTACTCACCATCATCGCGTTAATGGCAATGCAAGTAGTTTTATTGAAATTGGTGTTATATTTTTTAAGTTATTCACATTTTAACGTTTAAATCTATCTCCCAGGTAGGGAGGGTGGGAGGAGGGAGCATAAGGGGGGGGGTGAGGGGATGGAGTGGGGGGGGGAGGGGGAGGGAAAGGGGAAGAGGGAGGAAGATGGAGGGAGGAGGGAGGAGGAGGAGGAGGGAGGGGGGTGAGAGGGGGAGGAGGGAGGGGAGGAGGGAGGTTGAGGAGGGGGGTGGAAGGGGAGGGGGAGGGACGGGGGGGAGGAGGGAGGGAGGGAGAGGGAGGGGGAGAGGGGAGGGGGAGGGAACGGGGAGGAAGGGAGCGGGGAGAGAGGAGGGGGGAGAGGGGAGTTGGGGAGGAGAGGGTGCTGCACCAATGTAGGAGAGGTTTGGGCCCAACGGGTCCACTTGGTCTAGTAAGTCCATAATTTCTCGGAGCAGAATAGGTTCAATAGCCCATTGTAAATTACTTCTTCAAGTAAACGTGTGGCAAAAATCAAAGGGAGATTAGTGGGTATATGTGAGAGAATATGTTGTAGGAGCACAGGAGAGTAAGGGGGCGGATGGGACTGATGGTATTGCTTTGCCAGCAGCTAGTATTAACTCAATGGGTTGAATGGTCTTTTCTGTGTAGGTTTTAATTGTAGCCAAAGTTTCCTAACACATTATCGACAACACAGTGGCGCAGCAGTAGAGGCGTTGCCCTACAGCGCCAGAGACCCAGGTAACGGGTTTGATCCTGACTACGGGTGCAGTCTGTACAGAGTTTGCATGTTCACCCTGTGACTGCATGGGTTTTCTCCGGTTTCTTTCCAAACTCCAAGAGACATGCAGGTTTGCAGATTAATTAACTTCTGTAAACTTGCTCCCAGTGTGCAGGACGCAAAACAGGGATAACATAGTACGGGCGATTGTTGGTCGGCACGGACTCGGTGGGCTGAAGGGCTTGTTCCCACACTTGTATCTCTAAACTAAACCAAACCGAAGTAATTATCCTCTCATTTCTCTGTGCAGCTGTGTGGAGCACCTTAGGTAACAGTGAGTGGGATCTTTTGAGAGTTTGCAGACTGCCAGATATTACTGGCTTGTCTTAAAAACGTCAGCAATAAAAGCGTTTTCTCTTGTTTTGCCACATCACCTGTTCACTGTTATTTGTGGGCAGGTTAGACAGATGATGAGCAATGACTGCGAGGAACACGGCTTAATTTCCCCAGATCTCAGCCAGAAAAGCTGTACTTCATTAACTTTAACAGTCCGGAGTTGTTCGCAATAAAACTAATGGTTGAAATATGAAGACAGAGGAATTTAAATGGATGGTGAAATGTATCATATATCAATAGGCTGCAGATCAAGTTACAGGAAGCTGGTGAGCAATTGTGTCAATATCAGCATCAATAAATGTTTCAGGCCCTGTTTTATGAACAATCGCCGTCTTTAATAACTTGTCAAACTTGAAGTGCCCTCTCTCCTGGTCTTGCTCCTGCTTACCCAATGATTTCATCATCTTAAGAATCCTGAGACCTCTCTGTCTCTCCCTTCCAAACTCGGACTTCCTCCTCAGTTGCTGCATTAAATATTTAACTCACTGGCCAACATGGCGGCGCTGCCCTAGCAGCTGCGGCTTACCTACGGTCCATTTGTCTTTGTGTTTTGTTGTTTTTTTTGTGTCTTAATTGTCGATGTGATGTCGTGTTTTTGTGTTTGTGTACTATGTGTGTATGTGGGGGGGAGGGGGGGAACTGTAAAATTGTAATATGTGTCCCTTCCGAACGGAGACCCGACCTTTGTGTTCTGGGTCGTGTCTCCGTTCCTGCTGCGGCCTACCATCGGCCCAACTCCTGGAGCTGGCGGCCTCCAGGGCTCTGGTTCGCAGAGCCCGCGGACCGGACTCACCATCAGCGGAGCCGGCCGTCTTCGGAGGCTGCGGGAGCGGCTGCGACTCGCCTTGGGCTCGGGCCGCGTGGATGCCGACATCGGGAGCTCCGGCAGCGGCAGCGTGTTCGCCCGCCCCGGATCGGACTTATCATCGGCGGAGCCGGCCGTCTTCGGAGGCTGCGGGAGCGGCTGCAACTCGCCTTGGGCTCGGGCCGCGTGGATGCTGACATCGGGAGCTCCGGCAGCGGCAGCGTGTTCGCCCGCCCCGGATTGTGGGGCTTGGGTCGCGGACATGTCGCCGTCCGGCCGGGATTTTTCTCTGCTGGGCGGAGGCTTCAATGTTGGGAGCCACGACCGCCCCGACCGCCCCGACGTGCAGCAACAGCGGCAGCGGCAGCGTGTTCGCCCGCCCCGGATCGGACTTATCATCGGCGGAGCCGGCCGTCTTCGGAGGCTGCGGGAGCGGCTGGGACTCGCCTTAGGCTCGGCCCGCTGCGGACCGTCCGGCGCGGCCTGCAACCACAACAACCTGACCGCGGGAGAGGACGGCAGGAGAAGGGAAAAGACATTGTGGCCTTTCATCACAGTGAGGAGAGGACTGGAGGAGACTCACTGTGATGGATGTTTTCTTGATGGATGTTTCTTCTTTTGTGTGTTTTTGGGGTTGTGTAATTTTAATGCCTATTTTGATGCTTTTGTTGTTGGACTGTGGGTGACATAATTTCGTCCAATTTGGATGACAAATAAAGCTATCTTGATCTTGATCTTGATTGCAAAAGAGAATCACTTCAACACGCGATCATTATTTTACACACACTTTCCATCTTTCTAGTTTTCTCATTTGTCCCCGCTTCAGGTGAAATGGTGGGGCGGTTAGTCAATACTCCAGGACCAGATGAGGCTCCACTCCAACCGCTTCCCAGAATGGAGTGGATGTTAATTCAGCTGTGATAATTATTTCATGTAGAAATAATCACTGCAGTATAAATTTATACTGATTAGCTAATTAATTTATTGCATCGTATGGGAGGTGCATTCCCAATCTCGTTGTACCTACCCCTGTACAATGTCAATAAAGATATATTGTATTGTATTGTATTATATTGTAGAATATATCAGAGCAGATATAATTATCACTTTCATATGATGTTCGGATAGATACATGGATAGGGTTTCATAAGGTCATTAGATCATAAGGAATAGGAGTAGAATCAGGCCATTCGGCCCATCAAGTCTAATCCACCATTCCATCATGGCTGATCTATGTCTCCCTCCTAACTCCATTCTCCTGCCTTCTCCCCATAACCCCTGACAGCTGTACTAATCAAGAATCTATCTATCTATCCCTGCCTTAAAAATATCCACTGACTTGACCTCCACAGCCTTCTGTAGCAAAGAATTCCACAGATTCACCACCCTCTGACTAAATAAATTTCTCCTCATCTCCTTCCTAAAAGAACGTCCTTTAATTCTGAGGCTATGACCTCTAGTCCTAGACTCTCCCACTAGGGGAAACATCCTCTCCACATCCACTCTATCCAAGCCTTTCACTATTCTGTACGTTTCAATGAGGCCCTCCCCCCCCTCATTCTTCTAAACTCCAGCGAGTACAGGCCCAGTGCCGACAAACGCTCATCGTAGGTTAACCTGCTCATTCCTGGGATCATTCTTGTAAACCTTGATTTACCTTGGTTTCGAGGGATATGGGCCAAATACAGGCACCAAACCCAGAATGCCAACTTGTCGGGGCAGTGTTCCACAGATGCTACTTGGCCTTCTGACTTCTTCCAGCCCCGTTTTACCTTTATTCTTCTCTACAACTGTTCCAAATCAACCCCTTTAATACTTCTATCTGCACAGAGCAGCGTCCCCGAAAAATAAATACACATTCTCCCCACTGCCCTCTTGTTGCCTTGGTGGTGGTGAAGGTGTGGAATTCTCTACTCAGAAGGCAGTGGAGGCCAGTTCGTTGGATGCTTTCAAGAGAGAGCTGGATAGAGCTCTGAAGGATAGCGGAGTGAGGGGGTATGGGGAGAAGGCAGGAACGGGGTATTGATTGAGAGTGATCAGCCATGATCGCATTGAATGGCGGTGCTGGCTCGCAGGGCTGAATGGCCTACTCCTGCACCTATTGTCTATTGTCTATTGTCTATTGCCACATTCTGGCTAAATTGTTCTGAGTTTGGTTTTGGAATCCTGTTCCATCTGCACATTTCACAATGATGACACCTCGAGTAACATTCATGTTCATAAGGTCATAAGTGATAGGGGCAGAATTAGGCCATTCGGCCCATCGATTTACTCCACCATTCAATCATGGCTGGTCTATCTCTCCCTCATAACCCCATTCTCCTGCCTTCTCCCCATAACCCCTGACACCTGTACTAATCAAGAATCTATCTATCTCTGCCTTAAAACATTAATTGAAGTACTATGGCGAGTCCGAAACTTGCTAGTTGTAGACGAAGTTTATTGCAGCCGCAATACACGAATACAGAATCAAAACAACAAGTTACAGGACAACCAATATAAACTTACTGTCTTCCTTGAAGACTTCGCCGAACTGGCTAAATCGGGCGCCAAACGCGCACCTGACATCGCTGGCCAATCAGCGATGTCGTTTGCTGGACCAATCCTCATGGTCGCGTTCCCACGTGACCTCGCTGGCCAATCCGAGGGTTCGACGACCTGGACCATTCTCTATGGTCGCTACATGACCCCCCCCAGAACCCGAGGTGCGGAACCTAGCAGGGAGCCGGATTTCGCGACCATAACGAGTACGGAGAGGGACAGCCTGAACCACAGGAGCCGGAGGTTCCGGACTTGGTGGAACAGCCGGAACGGGAGGTTCTGGAGGAACTACCGGAACGGGGGGTCCTGGAGGAACTGCCGAAACAGGGGGTCCTAGGGGAACTGCCGAAACTGGAGGTCCCGGAGGAACTGTCGGAATGGGGGTTTGTGGACTGGGCGGAATTAACGGAGGTCGGCCTCTTCTAGGGGTTTGACCGACCAGGACTGGTTGATCTGGGTCCAAATGGGCAGGTTTGAGCCGGGACACCGAGACGAGTTCACTCTTGCCGCCCATGTCTAAGGTGAAAGTAGCCGTTCCCTTACGTAAAACCCGAAACGGCCCTTGATAGACCCTCTGCAACGGGGCGCGATGGGCATCTTTACGCAAAAAAACAAACTCACAGTCCTTCAGGGAAGACGGTTCATGTACCATGGGACACCCATGACGTGAAGTCGGCACTGGAGCCAGGGAGCCCACCCGTTCCCGGAGAGCTGCTAACGCTGATGGGACTGTAGGGAGCAGGGCTGAAGTGTCCGGAAACAGATCTCCAGGTACTCGAAGGGTCGAGCCATATACCAGCTCTGCGGACGACGCACCGAGATCTGGCTTAGGAGCCGTCCGGATGCCCAACAGAACCCAAGGGAGTTGGTCTACCCAGTCTGGGCCTTCAAGCCTTGCACTGAGGGACGCCTTAAGTTGGCGGTGGAACCTTTCTACGAGTCCATTTGCCTGGGGGTGATATGCAGTTGTGGGTTGCAATTTGGACCCGTACAGTTCCGCCAGCGCGGCCCAGAGGGACGAAGTGAACTGTGGTCCTCTGTCAGTTGTAATAACTGCCGGGACCCCGAAACGAGCTACCCAGTGAAGGGCCAAAGTCCTAGCACAAGACGCTGACGAGATATCACACAATGGGAAAGCCTCTGGCCACCGGGTGAACCGATCCACCACCGTGAGGAGGTGGGTGTAGCCCCGGGAGGAAGGCAAAGGCCCGACCAAATCCACATGGATGTGGAAAAAACGAAAAGCCGGGACTTCGAAATCCTGTACGGGGGGCTGGACGTGGCGCTGGACCTTAGCGGTCTGACAGGGCACGCAGGAACGTGCCCATCCCGCTACCTGTTTCCGCAGGCCATGCCAGACAAACCTCGCTGCCACCAAGGCAGAGGTGGAGCGGATGGACGGGTGTACCAGCCCATGAATGGCATCGAAAACCCGGCGCTGAAGGGAGGGCGGTACTACCGGCCTGGGGCGAGGAAGAGAAACATCGCACCAGACTTTCGTGCCCTCCGACCCACAAGCTACCTGGGCCAACTTCAATCCCGAAGTGGTGGACTGGTACGTCGAAACGGTATCCGCCAGGAGCTGTGCCTCCGCGAGCTCCTGGGGATCCACTTCGCAGTCCACCGCCGAAATAGGGGGAAAAGCAGGTCTAGACAGGGCGTCAGCAACAGCATTCAGCTTACCCGCGATATGACGGACATCTGTGGTAAATTCTGAGATAGCAGTCAGGTGCCGCTGCTGGCGGGCCGACCATGGGTCAGACAATTTCAAAAAAGCAAATGTTAATGGCTTGTGGTCCGTAAATGCCACAAATGGGCGGCCCTCGAGGAAATACCTGAAATGACGGACAGCTAAATGGAGAGCTAGAAGCTCTCGGTCAAATGCGCTATATTTCAGCTCGGCCGAATTTAGTTGCCGGCTGAAAAACGCTAAAGGCTGCCAATGGCCACCAACCTGCTGCTCCAGAACCCCGCCCACTGCCACGTCAGAGGCGTCAACCGTCAGGGCCGTGGGGGCGGAGGGGCTCGGATGGACCAGCATGGTGGCGTCTGCCAAGGCTGCCTTAGCTGCCGTAAAAGCCGACTCTGCGGCCGGGGACCACAACAACTCTACCGGATTACCTGCAAGGCATTGGAAAAGTGGGCGCAGGACTCGCGCCGCCGCCGGAACGAATCTATGGTAGAAATTAACCATGCCTACGAACTCCTGCAGCCCTTTTACTGTGGTAGGCCTGGGGAAAGCCCGGATAGCCTCCACCTTCTCTGGCAAAGGGACAGCGCCGGCCGAGGTAATTCTGTGACCTAGAAAATCGAGGGCAGGCAGTCCGAATTGACATTTGGAGGGTTGAATAATGAGCCCGTGGTCTTGGAGCCGCTGGAACACGGTCCGCAAATGGGCCTGGTGTTCTTGCACTGAGGGGCTGGCTACCAGGATGTCGTCTAAATAAATAAACACAAAAGATAAACCCCTGCCCACGCGGTCCATCAGTCGCTGGAAAGCCTGTGCCGCGTTCTTTAAACCGAAAGGCATACGCAACCATTCAAACAACCCGAACGGAGTAATAGTTGCAGTTTTTTGTATGTCCTCCGGTCGCACCGGAATCTGATGGTATCCTCGCACCAAATCGATTTTGGAAAACACCACCGCTCCTTCCAGTCCAGATGAAAAGTCCTGTAGGTGCGGTATGGGGTAGCGATCAGCCGTGGTGACAGCATTGAGACGCCGATAATCGCCACATGGCCTCCACCCCCCAGATGCCTTGGAGACCATGTGTAACGGCGAGGCCCACGGGCTGTCAGACTGACGAACAATTCCCATTTCCTCCATCTTCCTGAACTCCGCCCGTGCCACCACCAGTTTGTCTGGCGGTAGTCTCCTGGCCCGAGCGAAAACGGGAGGGCCTTCAGTGCGGATGTGATGGACTACACCGTGCTTAGCTGAAGGTGCGTCAAAACGTTGGACGAGCAGCTCTGGGAACTCTGCCAGAATCGCAGCATACGAGTCGGGGGCCGCGACGACGGCCTGGACAGTAGGGCTGGGCGAGGAGGCGATTGCCGGAGCGACGTGCTCGTCTTCAGCAGCGGGTCGGAGGTCGTTACCGCGGACATCAGGAACCAGTGAAAAAGCCCAGAGAAAATCTGCGCCCAGGATCGCTTGTTTGACGTCGGCTATGATGAATGGCCATTCGTACGTGCGGAGGCCTAAAGCAAGGGACATCTTCCGTGTGCCGAAAGTGCGAATTGGGCTGCCGTTAACCGCGATGAGGGTGGGACCTGTCTTACCCGATCTGGTTTCGAGGTCGGTCGGCGGCACTATGCTGACGATGGCTCCGGTGTCTACCAAAAATTCTGTGTCCGTGAATCGATCATGGACATAGAGGCGCCGGTTCTGGCCAATCGTAACTGCCCCTATGTACGATCGGCCGAGGCATTTCCCGCGAAGGTACAAGGCAAACGACAGTTGCGGGATTCGTTACCCCATCGTAGGTGATAATAGCACCAGCCGCGCTTGTGCGGATCTTTTTGGCGGGCTTTCGGGGAATTGGCGGGAGATGTGGCGCCATCTTTCCGTCGCTGTGGCGTGGTCACCGATGTCGAGACTTTGTTGATGGACTCACTGGCCTTGTTTTTTCCCGCTATGAGCGCGTCCGCTTTCGCTGCATATGCTTCGGGGTCCTTAAAAGAACAATCCGTAAGCAGCAGTCGGACATCCTCGGGAAGTTTCTCGCGGAATGCCTGTTCAAACATCGGGCAATCCGTATGCTCACCGGCTAGCACCATCATTTCAGCCATGCGGACGGAAGGCAGTTGGTCTCCAAGCTCCGGTAGGTGCAGAAGTTTTGCCGCACCACCATGCTTATTTAACCCGAAGGTTCGCAGTAATGCCTTCTTCATGGTTTCGTATTTGTCTTCCGCAGGTGAAGTTATGATAAACCGCATCATGCGCTTGGTTGTGTCCGGCGATAGGGCGCTGACGAGGTAGAAGTACTTCGTGGAATCGTCCGACACCTTCTTTATGTGGAATTGAGCCTCGGCGTGGATAAACCAAGCTTGCGGTGCGTACGTCCAAAATAACGGAAGATGAACGCCTGCCGCGCCTGACTCCGGTGTGCCCTGCTCGGTCATCGTCAACGAGGCGTCGGGTTCCTGCTCAGTTGGTGATCGTCCAGATCACGTTCGGGGTCACCAATATGGCGAGTCCGAAACTTGCTAGTTGTAGACGAAGTTTATTGCAGCCGCAATACACGAATACAGAATCAAAACAACAAGTTACAGGACAACCAATATAAACTTACTGTCTTCCTTGAAGACTTCGCCGAACTGGCTAAATCGGGCGCCAAACGCGCACCTGACATCGCTGGCCAATCAGCGATGTCGTTTGCTGGACCAATCCTCATGGTCGCGTTCCCACGTGACCTCGCTGGCCAATCCGAGGGTTCGACGACCTGGACCATTCTCTATGGTCGCTACAGTACCAATTTATTTCTGTCTGAAGCTGTTTGCACATGTCAGATATTGCGGTATGGTTGCACAGCAGTCGAGGTGCTGCCTGACAGCGCCAGAGACCCGGGTTCGATCCTGACTGCGGGTGCTGTTTGTATGAGTGGGTTTTCTCCGGGAGCTCTGGTTTCCTCCCACACTCCAAAGATGTACAGATTTGTAGGCTAATTGGCTTGGTAAAATTGTAAATTGTGCCTAGTGTGTAGGACAGTACTTGTGAGCAGGGATCACTGGTCTGTTTGGACTCGGTAGGCCGAAGGGCCTATTTATTTCTGTGCTGTATCTCTAAACTAAACTAAACTAAATTTTCCTGTAAATTTTCTCTTCCATCAACCTTGGACTGTTTGAAGACACTTCCAGCAGTCTGATTGCCTTTTTAAAATTCTTTCAAACCTTACAGATTCATTTGATGATCTTTCTAACATTCTCACATCTGTGACTGCTTCTTGAATCAACATCGCTGTCACAGGTGTCAGAGGGTACGGGGAGAAGGCAGGAGAATGGGGTTAGGAGGGAGAGATAGATCAGCCACGATTGAATGGCGGAGTAGACTCGATGGGCCGAATGGCCTAATTATACTCCTATTCCGTGTGACTTTGTGACCTTATGATCACTGCTCCTTTTTCTTTTGAATCCTCCTCTCTGCAGCCAGGAAAGTTGATCCACTGGTTTTGCCCCTCGTTAACCCTTGTTTCTGACGGACTTCCCTCTGTGCTCTCTGCTCTCTTCATTAAACGATTAGTTCTAATATAAGATACGAGCCAGGCATTTGTCAGAGAGCTCCTCCGAGGATTTCCTTCTCAAGGCTACGGGTTAATTTATTTCACGAACTCAGGAATCTGTTTACAGGGGGAGCCCTCTTGACCTATGATGTCCTGTGTGACATATTGTGTTTCCTTGCTTCCTGCGGCAGCATTTGACCCACTCCTCTGCTCTTTACCCATATCCCTAGATTCATTTTCCTTTCAGAATGTGTCTGATTTTATTTTTCTGAAAGATAATTTAATCTACCTCCACTCCCAATCAGTCAGTGCAGTTGAAACCCCTATAATGCTGCACTGACAAAGAACAACAATGCTATTCCTTACCTTTCTTTCACTCACTTTAAACTTGTATCTTCCAACTATTCACACTTTGAAAAAACGTTTTCCCAATGTTTTATCTAAACCTGCCTGATTTTGAACACCTGGCTCTTCTCACATGAATAGAGAGAGAGAAGAGAGAGAGAGAGAGAGAGAGAGAGAGAGAGAGAGAGAGAGAGAGAGAGAGAGAGAGAGAGAGAGAGAGAGAGAGAGAGAGAGAGAGAGAGAGAGAGAGAGAGAGAGAGAGAGAGAGAGAGAGAGAGAGAGAGAGAGAGAGAGAGAGAGAGAGAGAGAGAGAGAGAGAGAGAGAGAGAGAGAGGCCCTTCAGCCCACCAAGTCTGCGTCGACCAGCGATGATCCCATACATAAGTACTATCCTACACACTAGGGACAATATACGGCAGCCAATTAACCTACAAACCCACACGTCTTTGGAAAAAAACCAAGCGGTCACGGGGAGAACATGCAAACTCCGTACAGACAGCACACGAGGTCAGGATCGAACCTGGGCCTTTGGCGCAGTAAGGCAGCAACTCTACCACAGCGCCACTGTGCCACTCCCATGAGATAGTGAGAGAATGAGGTAATGAAGCATTGATGTACCGCAGAGAAAGACGTGCGTGTTAAACAGGGGCAAAGGGGCAAAGATGGATTTAAAATTGATCTAGAAACCAATGGATTAGACCGAAGCTTTTGCCACATCTAGCTATTGAGAGTGGCAGATAACTAAACAGTTAATAGGAGGGTGAAATGCAAAGAACAACCCCATTTTCAATGATGAAGGAATCCGGTATATGAAGGCGAAAGGTAAGCCTGAAGCACTTGTTACAACCTTCAGCCAGAGATGCTGAGTAGATGCATGACTCCACTTTCTCCAGGGTTCCCCATTAATGCAGAAGCCTGCCTTTGGGCGATTTGATTCATTTCGTGTACATCTTATTCCAGCACATTTACAAATCTGGCCTCTTTCTCCCAACATAGAAAACATCCATGCTGCCCACGAAAAGCAGATCAAATCAATCTCGGCTAATAATCTAAGTGGCGCCATTGGGAAGATCCAACCAAACCTGGGTCACCTCCTACCCAGGTATAGGCCAATGGTCCAGAAGATGCCTGTGACCACAAGGTCAGTGAGGAGGTGGTCACAGGAGGCCTGTGACACTCCACAGGGCTGTTTTTAGGTCACAGACTGGGACGCACTCTGCAGCCCCCATGGAGAGGACACTGATGGACTCACGGATTGTGTTACCAATCACATAAAGTTCTGGGTGGATAACATTGTCCCCGAGGAGACTGTACACTCTTTCCCCAACAACAAGCTCTGGGTCACCAGTGACATAAAGGCCCTTCTCAACCAGAGAAGAGGGCCTTCAGAAATGGTGACAGGGAGGAGGTGAAATCGCATCTGTAGTGTGTTTATGGATCTTGCTCCCCAATAACTACCTATTAGATTCTCGAACCATCAGGCTCTTGAACTGACCTGCAAACTGTAATCTTGGTTTATGCAACACTATGGACCACCTCTTGGAGGGCCGTGGACTTGTTTTCTGATTGTGTATTTGTGCTCCAATGTTTTGTTATATTTTGCAGTCATTTTGTACAATTTACAATAATTTACATTTTTGCGTGCTGCTGCAAGCAAGGTTTTCATGGCACCTGCACCTCACTGTACATGTGTACATGTGCACAGTTTGTGTGTGTAATTGCTTATTTTTATTGCTCTTATTGTTGGACTGTGGGTGACAAAATCTCATCCAAAAGACTTGTTTTTAAGGATGACAATAAAGGTTATTCTGATTCTGATTCTGATTCTGACATGATAAGAAACTCAACTTGACTTGGCGATGTTCACTTTAACATCATCAATTCCCCAACAACCCTCACCAACATCTACAGATGCGCCACAGAAAGCACATGCTCTTCTCCCCTCTCCAATCAGGCAAGAGGTACAAAAGATTGAAAACCCACACCAGATTTAGGGACAATTTATTCCCCGCTGTTATCAGGCAACTGAACTGTCCTCTCACCACCAGAGAGTGTCCTGATCTTCCACCTACAATTATTACAATGAAATTTATTAGCCAAGTATGTAAGAAGAACATACAAAGAATTTGATTTGCCATTTTCAGTCATACCAACGCACATTGCCGCACTGGTGGGTAAGGCTAAGCAGCGCCTTTACCACCTTAGACAACTGAGGAAATTCAGAGTGTCTCTGAAGATCCTTCATTGCTTCTACTCTGGGGCTGTAGAGAGCATCCTGTCCGGCAACATTACAGTCTGGTTTGGGAACAGCTCTGCCCAGGACAGGATGGCCCTGCAGAGAGTAGTGCGTTCGGCAGAACGCACCATGGGAACTACACTCATCCCCCTGCAGGACCTATACATCAGGAGGTGCAGATCCAGAGCAAGTAAGATCATGAGGGACCCCTGCCACCCCAGTAACGGACTGTTCCAGATGCTACGATCAGGCAAAAGCCTCCGCTGTCACGCTGTGAAAACGGAGAGGATGAGACGGAGCTTCTTCCCACAGGCCATCAGGACTGTCAACTTTTATAACCCCAGAGACTAAATTTTGTCGACACTAATAGTAACTTATTAGCTTTATTTATATGCTGTAACTGTAATTCTTTTTGTGCACAACCCGCAGGCATTGCCACTTTCATTTCACTGCACATCGTGTATGTGTATGTGACAAATAAATTTGACTTGACTTGACTTGACATACAACGACAAAAAATTTAACATAAACATCCACCGTGATGGAAGGCAATAAAGTCTTATCTTCTTCTTCCCTCCTTTTTTCCCCGCGGTTGGGGGAGTCGAACCATCCATAGTCGGGGTGATCGAAGCTCTGGCAGCCGGCGATCGAAGCTCCCGCGTCGGGGCGATCGAAGCTCCCTCGATCGGAGCGATCGAAGCCCTTGCGGCTTGGAGCTCCCGAAGTCAGTCCCTAACCAAGGAACCGCAAGCTCCCTGATGTTAACATCCGCAGGCTCCTGCTGTTGAAGCTCCCGAGGTCGTTCCACGACAGAGACCGCTAGCTCCACGACGTTGAGTCCTGCAGGCTCCTGCGGTTGGAGCTCCCAAGGTCGATTCCCAGCAAGAGGCCGCCAGCTCCTCGATGTTAGGTCACAGTGCGGAGGGAGATACGACACGGAAAAGGTCGCATCGCCGTCGAGGAAAGAGATACAAAAGTTCCCCCCACCCCCCACATAATACAAAACTAAAGGTACACTAACACATACAATTTACAACAAACTAAAAACAACAAAGAAGGAAAAAGATGAGACTGACTGTTGGCAAGGCAGCCATCGTTCAACACCACCTGGTAGACCTCTTTGGAGACCTTCAAACTATCTTTAATCTGACTTTACTGGATTTTAGCTTGCACTAACGTTCTACCCTTTATCTTATATCTGTACACTGTGGATGGCTTGGTAGTAATCATGTATAGTCTTTTCGCTGACTAGTTAGCACGCGACAAAAAAGCTTTTCACTGTACCTCGGTACACGTGACAATAATAAACTAAATTGACAAACTAACAAGCTAACTAACAGCCCCACTTTATTCAAACCTCCATCGCAATCGCTGTGGTGGGAGAGAGACTGCCCTTGACATCTAGGCTTTAGGCAACTATTTGTGGGCCTTCATAAGGCTGGAGGCAATAGAAACACAGGGGAATACTCACCAACAATAAATCCAACAAAGGGAAAAGTAGGCCTAGTGGTTGGCAGATGTCAAGGCAAGCCTTAAGGTACCAGAACTGTTTACATCTGCATCTTAGCCACTCACTGCTTCTTCATCAATGTCCTCCCATCCAACCAAGACTGGGGTTGCTCGCTGGAGATTGCACCGTGTCCCTTTGAAAATCTCCAGATAATAAAACTATCCATACTGACCCCCAGCAAGACGGAGTGAACTACATAGCTTTTCATTATACCTCAGCGTACGTGACAACAATAACCTAACTAAAATGACAAAATAACTAACACCCCACTTTATCCAAACCTCGATCGCAATCTCTGTGATGGGAGAGAGACTGCCCTTGACATCAAGACTTCAGGCAACTATGTGTGGGGCCTTCATAAGGCTGGGGTCGATAGAAACAGAGGGGAATGCTCACCACTAGCTGGTGTTATATCCAACAAGAGGAAAGGTAAACATAGTGGTCGCAGGTTGTCCAGACCGTGCTTCGAGGCACCGCGACTGTTTACATCCCAGCCATTTGCTGCTTCTTCATCAATGTCCTCCCATCCAGTCAAAAATGGGACTGCTCGCTGGAGATTGCACAGTGTCCCTTTGCAAATCTCCAGGTAATAAAACTATCCATACTGACGACCAACAAGACAGAGTAAACATTTAGGCACGGGCTGATGAGTGATAAGGAACATTTGTGGAACATGTCAGGTAGTAACTGTCTGCAAGTAGAAAGGGTTTAACTACCTACCATTGATATTCATTACATATACCCTACCATCAAAGTGTTGAGGCCATCACTGACTGGAAGTTAACTAAAATTGGCACATAAATACAGCCACAGCAGCAGATCAAAGGTTGGGAATGCTTTGTGGTAAGTGATTCACCTCTTGACTTCCACAAAGATCGCTGTGAGTATGATGGAACACTCCCTACTTTTCTTGACGAATGCCACAAGGGATTGACATTAATAGCGAACGTTTTTTTTCCTTTAGAAAACTGGTAAGAAGATGCAGCCAAAACCATAATGAACAAGAAAATGTCAAATTTAGTTTAGTTTAGTTTAGATATACAGTGCAGAAACAGGCCCTTCGGCCCACCAAGTCCACACCGACCTGCGATCCCCACACATTAACACTATCCTACACACACTAGGGACAATTTTACATACTATACACCAAGCCAATTAACCTACATACCTGTACGTCTTTGGAGTGTGGGAGAAAACCCACGCGGTCACGGGGAGAATGTACAA
Source organism: Rhinoraja longicauda (assembly GCF_053455715.1). NCBI lineage: Eukaryota > Metazoa > Chordata > Chondrichthyes > Rajiformes > Arhynchobatidae > Rhinoraja > Rhinoraja longicauda. Next base: position 16,105,249 of record NC_135982.1, on the reverse strand, counting down.
ACTCCGTACAGACAGCACCCGTAGTCGGGATCGAACCCGGGTCTCTGGCGCTGTAAGGCAGCCACTCCACCATGGCCAATTTATGAAAGCAGTGAAGGAGAAAACAGCATAAGAAGGAGAAATCAGCAATGAATCATTTTTCGAGGGCATTTTGGATACAACACAAACACAGAAGTGGAAATGGAGAAAATATTGGAACTTAAAATAAAGAAATCTCAAGACCTTGTTGGCTTTTATCGAGGATAGTCAATGAGAAAATGGCTGTTTAAACCATCGTTGTGCAAATCTCTCATATTTTCAGAATTACGCCGTTAAATTAAACATTCTGGTATGCTAATGGAATTTAAGAAGAGTGAGAAGAGAAACAAGCCAATATATTGTATATTCTGGGTAAACTACTGGAAATAGTTAACTGGTAAAATGTGATTGGATTGACTGTTTATACAACTTTCTTCAATGTTTTCCCACTTGAATGTTTCGAGGGGATGAACAGGGTGTCTGTCTATCGATGCTATCTTTCCGCATACTGTCGATCCTATCTATTTGAGTTCTGGAGATTTGAAATGGTTCTTTTTGAGCAATAACTGGCTAATCATCATGGTGCACAGATTTAGAGATGTCGTCTTCTTTGTGTACGAAACTGGTTGGTGACAGGGAACAGTCTATTCTCATTGGTAAAAAGTATTACTCCCCGGTGAGCCATCTTTGGCTTGAACCTTCACCACTCTTATCATGTAGAGCTGTATATCTGCATTTACAGATTAAACCAGGATGAACAGTAAATTGTTGGCAGTGGAGTTTATTGCAGTCAAGTGTGAGGTCATTCATTTTGCTTCTAAGAATGATAAATCAGAGGATTTTCCAAAAGTAAGAAACCAGGAGTAACAAGATATAGGTATTAAGCTGAGCACTAAACAATGTGTAGTATAAGAAAATAACTGCAGATGCTGGTACAAATTGATTTATTCACAAAATGCTGGAGTAACTCAGCAGACACAAGAGACTAGTCTCTTGAGTATAAAAAGATCCTGGAGAAGGGAGCTGTCATTATCTCTGTTTCATAAACACAGTGCCCATGTTACAAAGAACATGTTGTTTAGTGCACAAAATGCTGGAGTAACTCAGCAGGTCAGGCAGCATCTCGGGAGAGAAGGAATGGGTGACGTTTCGGGTCTCGACGTTTCGACCCGAAACGTCACCCATTCCTTCTCTCCCGAGATGCTGCCTGACCTGCTGAGTTACCTGCTGAGTTACTCCAGCATTTTGTGCTGAGTTACCTGCTGAGTTACCTGCTGAGTTACTCCAGCATTTTGTGCTGAGTTACCTGCTGAGTTACTTGCTGAGTTACTCCAGCATTTTGTGCACTAAACAACATGTTCTTTGTAACATGGGCACTGTGTTTATGCAACAGAGATAATGACAGCTCCCTTCTCCAGGATTTCTGCGTGAAGACAAACTGTTGCATCTGTGGTGGGATGTAGACAGGAGGCATTTTGAGCCAGGACCCTTCTTTAGGCTGCAAAATCTAGAGTCTGAAGAAGGCTCCTGACCGAAAACATCATTTGTCAATTTCCCTCCACAGATGCTACTGATCTGCTGAGTTCCTCCAGCAGCTTGCTTTTTGAATACTCAAGAGACTAGTCTCTTGTGTCTCGAAGAGTCTTAACTTCCTCCGACCAGATCACTGAAAGACTAATTTCACTTCATTACTGGATTGGAATTTCCTTCACTCGAACTTGCAGCCAAGAACACACTTCATTCACACACAGCTTTGACTTGATGTAGACAGAAGGCATTTGAAGAAGGGTCTCGCCCCGAAACGTCACCCATTCCTTCTCTCCAGAGATGCTGCCTGTCCCGCTGAGTTACTCCATCTTTTTGTGTCTATCTTTGACTTGATGATGATGTGCTAGCTTTTTGGCTGCGGCTCATTCCAGAGACAGGACAGACTCCAAATGAGACCTCAGGGGGAAATATTTCAGAGTGGGGAAGGAGAACCATGTTGGACTGCAATAGCTGGAGAAATGGAATCAATCTACCGGGAGGAGGTGGCTGATCTGGCACTCTGGTGTCAGGACAATAGCCTCCTCTTGAATGTCACTAAAACAAAGGAGCTGATTGTGGACTTCAGAAGGGCTAAACATCCAAGGTCGTACACGCCACTGGAGATAAATGGGTCTATTGTGGATAGGGTGAGCAGTTTCAAATACTTGGGAGTCCGCATCGCAGAGGATCTGACGTGGGCAACGCACATTGCCGCACTGGTGGGTAAGGCTAAGCAGCGCCTTTACCACCTTAGACAACTGAGGAAATTCAGAGTGTCGCTGAGGATCCTTCATTGCTTTTACTCTGGGGCTGTAGAGAGCATCCTGTCCGGCAACATTACAGTCTGGTTTGGGAACAGCTCTGCCCAGGACAGGATGGCCCTGCAGAGAGTAGTGCGTTCGGCAGAACGCACCATGGGAACTACACTCGTCCCCCTGCAGGACCTATACATCAGGAGGTGCAGATCCAGAGCAAGCAAGATCATGAGGGACCCCTGCCACCCCAGCAACGGACTGTTCCAGCCGCTACGATCAGGCAAACGTCTCCGCTGTCACGCTGTGAAAACGGAGAGGATGAGACGGAGCTTCTTCCCACAGGCCATCAGGACTGTCAACTTTTATAACCCCAGAGACTAAATTTTTGTCTACACTTTTTGTGCTATGTTTAGTAACTTATTAACTTTATTTATATGCTGTAACTGTAATTCTTTTTGTGCACAACCCGCAGGCATTGCCACTTTCATTTCACTGCACATCGAGTATGTGTATGTGACAAATAAATTTGACTTGACTTGACTTGAATCTCATTTGAATTAATCATCAGGATTGATCTTGACTAGCTTTTCTTTCTTATCTCCTGTATCTTCTGTGATAGTGCATTGACAAAAGATTGAGACAGAATGGTTTTAAGAATACTCAGGGCAGCATGGTGGCGCAGCGGTAGAGTTGCTGCCTTACAGCGCCAGAGACCCGGGTTCGATCCTGACTACCGGTGCTTGCCTGTACAGAGTTTGTACGTTCTCCCTGTGACCCGCGTGGGTTTTCTCTGAGATCTTCCGTCACCTCCCACACTCCAAAGACGTACAGATTTGTAGGTTAATTGGCTTGGTATAAATGTATAAAGGTAAAAAGTGTCCCTGGTGTGTGTGTAGGATAGTGTCACTGTGCGGGGATTGCTGGTCGGTGCGGACCCGGTGGGCCGAAGGGCCTGTTTCCGCGCTGCATGTCTAAACTAAACTAAAACTAAACTCTTGACTTTTATTTGGGTGCCCACTGTTACCGGACCAGAACAAAATCTGCTGGATGCTTAAACTCTTCCCTTTTCTGTCAATAACTTTGGTGCTGAAAGGATTTAGACACACTTACATGGCCACAATGAGGCGGTCTCAGTCTTTCATGTGAGCTCATGTTTCATTCTCCTTCCCTTCAATCACCTCTCTTCCCCTTTCGGCCACAGTTTCACCTCACAGTGACCTGACTGAGATACTAAAACCTGGCATTAATGGGTGGACCGACGTGGGGGCGACTGAGTTTTCTGAGTTTGGAAATGTTTTATGGGAGGTTATCGTTGATCAGCTGAGGCTGAGAGTTTTCTTTTATTCAGAAACGGGGCTCGCTCTGAATTAATGAGCGATAAAATTGCACACTTTTGAACCGCGGCATCTGGAAGATGTAATTTGATCAGCTGCAATAAAAAAAGTGAGCAGAGCCCAGGTGCACCTGCAAAAATAATCCTTTAATTCCTTGCACCAGCTCTTGAGCCACTGCACCAGCGTAAGTGTTGAGAGGTTTACCCAGCAGTGGATCACACACAGGCAAAATGGGTGAAGCCTGAAAGATTGGTGTGGGGATTGCAGTGCGTGGTTCACCTGCACTGGTTTACTGATCTTCGGTCAGCAAGGTAATCTTTAACGGCAGGCTACAGATTAGTTTAGTTTAGTTTAGAGATACAGTGTGGAAACAGGCCCTTCGGCTCACCATTGTTCCTGAATATTCTTCATGGCAGTAGGTCATTCATTGTGTGTCATAAAGGAGCAGAATTAGGCCATTCGGCCCATCAAGTCTCCTCCGCCATTCAATCATGACTGCTCTGCCTCCCACTTCTAACCCCATTCTCCTGCCTTCTCCCCATAGTCGCTGACGTCCATACTAATCACCCGTACCAACCCCTACTGTCTGATGGGCAATGGTTTTCGGAGCAGAGTAGCGAGACTGGATTGCCCCTGTTCTGCAGTAGCCGAGGTCTTCCCTGCTACACAGCAGAATGAAGGGGATGCCTCAAAGATTCTTTGAGTTTGAGTTTAAGTTCAGTTTATTGTCACGTGTTCCAAGCTCCAGTGAAAAGCTTTTGTTGCGTGCTAATCAGTCAGCGGAAGGGCAAGGCATGATTACAACCGTGCCAACCACAGTGTGCAGATATGTGATAAAGGGAATAACGTAAATTACGGTTAGTGTAAGATAAAGTCCAGTAAAGTACGATTAAAGATAGCCCGAGGGTCTCCAACGAGGCAGATCGTAGCTCAGGACTGCTCTCTAGTTGTCGGTAGGATGGTTCAATTGTTTACCTTGTAGCGACCATAGGGATTGGTCCTGAGAGTCGAACCCTCGGATTGGCCAGCAAGGTCACATGGTGGTGCCTCCAGACTCGCCATAACCTAACCTTTCTGCTGGAAGAACCCAATGTGTCAGGCAGCATCTGTGCAGGGAAATGGACAGGCAACATTACTGGTCAGGATCCTGCTTCTGAGTTTTGATCGAGATTATAGTATCTGCACTCTCTTCTGTCTCCATTCCAACCTTCTACGGTCGGACACTTTGCCTGTGTTCACACTCAGGCAGGAATGGATTCCTTTAGGTTCCCAGAATTTCCATGTTTACACTAGTCTTCCACACATGGTGATCAGCCATGAGAAAATGCTGGGAGTATTAATCATTTCTGACCATGTGAATGGGAAGAAAAACAGAACTAACCTTTCAGTTTGAAGACCTTTCATCAGATGCCAGTTTAACTTGAAACATTATTTTCTCTTTCCACAGATGTAACCTGGCCTGCTGAGTACTTCAGTTTGCTTCTGTGTTGTATCTGCACTTTATTTTGATAGCCGATGGACTATGCTGCTCGAGGAAGGCTCCAATCCAAGAAAAGGTTTGTATGCGAGACTCTGCCAGACTGATTGAGATGGGATCACCAGTCTATGATCAGGTGGTTTCAGTGACCGCATGTAGATCCTGTAGCAGTGAATTGTGAAGTGTCACTGATACAGAACTGTCGCAAGCACAGTGGAGACACAAGAAACTGCAGACGCTGGAATCTTGAGCAAAAACAAAGTCCTAGAGGAACTCAACGGTTCAGGCAGCGTCTGTGGAGGGAATGGACAATTAGTATTAATTGCAAGTCTAGTTCAGTTTAGAGATCCAGCGCAGAAACAGGTCCTTCGGGCCATCGAGTCCGCTCCGACCAGCGATCCCTGCACATTAACACTTTCCTACACACTAGGAACAATTTACCATTCTACCGAAGCCGATAAACCTACAAACCTGTACGTTCTTTGGAATGTGAGTGGGCGGCACGGTGGCGCAACGGTAGAGTTGCTGCCTTACAGCGAATGCAGCGCCGGGGACTCGGGTTCGATCCTGACTACGGGCGCCGTCTGTACGGAGTTTGTACGTTCTCCCCGTGACCTGCGTGGGTTTTCTCCGAGATCTTCGGTTTCCTCACACACTCCAAAGACGTGCAGGTATGCAGGTTAATTGACTGGGTAAATGTAAAAATTGTCCCTAGTGTGTGTAGGATAGTGTTAATGTGCGGGGATCGCTGGGCGGCGCGGACTCGGTGGGCCAAAGGGCCTGTTTCCGCACTGTATCTCTAAATCTAAAAAAAAAATCTAAAACCGGAGCGCCCAGGGAAAACCCATGCATATCACGGGCGAGATCGTACAAACTACATACAGACAGTACCCATAGTCAGGATCGAACCTGGTCTCTAGCACTGTAAGGCAGCAACACTACTGCTTTTAATCCGCCACCATGCCACCCTAATGCACCCCTGCCATGCGCTGTATCTTAGTCGAGTTGAGGAGCATTGGTTGTAAAAAGGGAGAGATGATTTGAGAAGGGGAATGAGATAGACAATAGACAATAGGTGCAGGAGGAGGCCATTTGGCCCTTGGAGCCAGCACCACCATTCAATGTGATCATGGCTAATCATTCCCAATCAGTACCCCGTTCCTGCCTTCTCCCCATACCCCCTGACTCCGCTATCCTTAAGAGCTCTATCTAGCTCTCTCTTGAAAGCACTCAGAGAATTGGCCTCCACCGCCTTCTGAGGCAGAGAATTCCACAGATTTACAACTCTCTGACTGAAAAAGTTTTTCCTCATCTCCGTTCTAAATGGCCTACTCCTTATTTTTAAACTGTGGCCCCTGGTTCTGGACTCCCCCAACATTGGGAACATGTTTCCTGCCTCTAACGTGTCCAACCCCTTAATAATCGTATATGTTTCAATAAGATCCCCTCTCATCCTTCTAAATTCCAGTGTATACAAGCCTAGTCGTTTCAGTCTTTCAACATACGACAGTCCTGCCATTCCGGGAATTAACCTAGTAAACCTATGCTGCATGCCCTCAATAGCAAGAATATCCTTCCTCAAATTTGGAGACCAAAACTGCACACAGTGCTCCAGGTGCGGTCTCACCAGGGTCCTGTACAACTGCAGAAGGACCTCTGTGCTCCTATACTCAACTCCCAGAGATCTGGGCTAACATGTACGATTGAGAGAGAGAGAATCAATGCCAGTCTGTGAATGCCCTCCAGCTGCCTGTAGACAGCTCACATAGATACTCATTCCCCTCTCCTCCCCTGCAGTCAGGTGGCAGTGGAAGCCAATTCTCTGAGTGCTTTCAAGAGAGAGCTAGATAGAGCTCTTAAGGATAGCGGAGTCAGGGGTGTATGGAGAGAAGGCAGGAATGGGGTACTGATTGGGAATGATCAGCCATGACCTCATAGAAACATAGAAAATAGGTGCGGTAGTAGGCCATTCAGCCCTTCGAGCCAGCTACGCCATTCAATATGCTCATGGCTGATCACCCAAATTCAGTACCCCGTTTCTGTTTTCTCTCCATATCCCTTGATTCCGTTAGCTCGAAGAGCTCTATCTAACTCTCTCGTGAAGACATCCAGTGAATTGGCCTCCACTGCCTTCTGTGGCAGAGAATTCCCCAGATTCACAACTCTCTGGTTGAAGATGTTTTTCCTCATCTCAGTCCTCATTCGGGGGGTCTGTCTAATTTGCCTTCGAAACCTCTGATGAACTCATGTTTCTACCTGGATGTATTTAATAGACAAAGCATCTTACATTTTGTGTATTCCTGAATTCTGAAGTGGGTGCCCTTGAACAGAATGGTCATGGGGTCATACACACTAACCTGCTGCACATGGATGCACTGCATGTGGCTTGACTACACCCCACCCTATTACACACTGCCCCCTACACAATGCCTCATTACGCCCAGCACCATTACACACAGGCCCACCATACACTGTGCTCCCTATAACCAGTTCCATTGCACACCTCCCCATTGCACATTAACCCACTCCACAATCCCCCACCACACATTGCCACATTAAAGCTGGCCCCATTTCTGCACTACCCAATTCACAATGCCCCATTTACACTCTGTCTCATTTAGACGATGACCCATTACAAACAACCTCATTAACACACTGCACTACTTACACAGTGGCCTATTAACACATCGTCCCATTACACAATAAACCAGGTGGCAAACTAATTTTAGGCCTTGAAGACTACTTTAAGCAATTTTCCTATATTCGGCTACTTGGTTTACAAATCAACAGATCGTTCTTTTTATGAAAACAGGCAACAGTGTCTTTGAATGAATCATCAAGGGTGAAGGTATTTTGCGGTTGTAGGGGGTGACACTGTCCAAGGCTGGGGTGATTCAAGATCAGGGGAATGGGGCCAAGCAATACGGAATCAAGGGATATGGGGAGAAAGTAGGAAAGGTCAGCCATGATCATATTGTTTGGAATTCACTGCCTCAGAAGGCAGTGGAGGCCAAGTCTCTGAATGCATTCAAGAGAGAGCTAGATAGAGCTCTTAAGGATAGTGGAGTCAGGGGGTATGGGGAGAAGGCAGGAACGGGGTACTGATTGAGAATGATCAGCCATGATCACATTGAATGGTGGTGCTGGCTCAAAGGGCCGAATGGCCTACTCCTGCACCTATTGTCTGTTGAATGGCGGTGCTGGCTCGAAGGGCCGAATGGCCTACTCCAGCACCTATTTTCTATGTTTCTATGTTTCTAAGTATGCTCTGCGTACGTTAAAATGGGATCATGCTCCTTTGTACCACACGTGTCTTGAGGAGCAGAAGGAATAAATCGCAGACTTTGTGCAATTCGCAGTTTCGTTTAGTTTAGAGATAGAGCGAGATAGGGCGGCACGGTAGCGCAGCGGTAGAGTTGCTGCTTTACAGCGAATGCAGTACCGGAGACTCAGGTTCGATCCTGACTACGGGTGCTGCACTGTAAGGAGTTTGTACGTTCTCCCCGTGACCTGCGTGGGTTTTCTCCGAGATCTTCGGTTTCCTCCCACACTCCAAAGACGTACAGGTATGTAGGTTAATTGGCTGGGTAAATGTAAAAACTGTCCCTAGTGGGTGTAGGATAGTGTTAATGTTACGGGGATCGCTGGGCGGCACGGACTTGGTGGGCCGAAAAGGCCTGTTTCCGGCTGTGTATATATATGATATGATATGATATGAAACAGGCTCCTCGGCCCACCGAGGCCGTGCAGACCTACGATTCCCGTACATTATCACTCTTCTACACACTAGGGACAACTTGCAATCTTTGCAGAGGGCAATTAACCTACAAATCTGTACATCCGACGAGTGTGGGAGGAAACTGGAGCACCCAGGGAAAACCCACACGGTCACAGAGAGAAGTGCAAACTCCGTGCAGACAGCACCCGTAGTCAGGATCGAACCCGGGTCTCTGGCGCTGTAAGGCAGCGACTCTACCGCTGCACCACCGTGCTGCCCCACAGTAGGTCCACACTGTTCCTTTGTAAATGACCTGTCGTTGAAATCAAAACAGATTGCACATTAAACAGAGTTCCTGCAGTCCAATTTCCAGGCAATAGAATTTTAGCGTGGATCAGCTTATAATTATAACGGAGATAAATTAAAGCATTAAAGCCACGAGAATCTGATTGCTAAACTGGCCCAAATAATTCTGTCCTCTGCTCCACAGAATTATTACAGTCCAGGAGGTCATGCAGCACTTTGAATGCAGGCAGTCTTTGTAGAGAACGCCATCTGTCACGTAGCCCACGCTATCCCGATTCCCACTCGTTTTCCAATTTGCTTATGTTATGACTGATTCTTTCAGCCATGCTTCCCACCAATGAGTTCCAGATCACAGTGCCTCATCAAGGATTTTTCCTTCCGCTCCTCCACCTTTATCTTTAGGGAGGCACGGAGGATCAGCGGTCGAGCTGCTGTCTCACAGCGCCAGAGACCCAGGTTCGATCCTGACCTTGGGCACTGTCTGCGTGGAGTTTGCACATTCTCCTTGTCACCATGTTGTTTTTGTCCCGGTGCTCTGGTTTCCTCCCATATCCCAAAGACGTGTGGGTTTGCAGATTAAGTGGCCTCTGTAAATTGTCCTTAGCATGTAGTGGGATAACTAGTAGCATAGAAAATAGAAAATAGGTGCAGGTGGAGGCCATTCGGCCCTTCGAGCCAGCACCGCAGAGACGGGTGATCACCGGTCAGCCTGGACTTGGTGGGCCGAAGGGCTCTAAACTCTAAACTCTCACTCATCACTTTAACTCTGTGTCATCTGCTTGCAGAAACATCGACCGAGAATAAACTTCTCCATTTTTACTGCCACCAAACCTGTCCAACATCAGTGAGGAGATGATGTAACATTTAACAGTGAAGTGGAAGAAGGAGGAACCACTTTCAGTGTCAATAGACAATAGACAATAGGTGCAGGAGGAGGCCATTCGCCTCTTCGAGCCAGCACCACCATTCAATGTGATCATGGGTGATCATTCTCAATCAGTACCCCGTTCCTGCCTTCTCCCCATAACCCCTGACTCCGCTATCCTTAAGAGCTCTATCTAGCGGGCACAGAGCAAGTTCCTTCTTCCCATATATCAAGCAAAGCAGTTTTTCACTCTTACCAGCCCAGCACGAGGCTGCTCAAATCCCCACAACTCCACTCACACTGTAAACTATATATGATTTTAAAACTAACTACTGGAGGAACTCACCGCCCCTGGTCTCCCCGCACATACAACAACTGGGACTTGCAAATGGTGCCAAACTGGTGACTCTGTATGCTGTCTCGGTACACTACTACTTTAAACTTGCACTGTATCTGAGATACTTATCTAATATGTATTGAAGCGCTTATGTACAGTGATACTTGTGCTGAACTGTGTACAAAAATGAATTTCACTGTACCTCGGTGCATGTGACAAATAGAGTGCCATACCACACCATACCACCAGGGCAGGGCATTGGTGAGACCACACCTGGAGTATTGCATAGAGTTTTGGTCTCCTAATCTGAGGAAAGACATTCTCGCCATAGAGGGAGTACAGAGAAGGTTCACCAGATTGATTCCTGGGATGGCAGGACTTTCATATGAAGAAAGACTGGATAGACTCGGCTTGTACTCGCTGGAATTTAGAAGATTGAGAGGGGATCTTATAGAAACTTACAAAAATTTTAAGGGGTTGGACAGGCTAGATGCAGGAAGATTGTTCCCGATGTTGGGGAAGTCCAGAACAAGGGGTCACAGTTTAAGGATAAGGGCAAAGTCTTTTAGGACCGAGATGAGAAAGTTTTTTTTCACACAGAGAGTGGTGAATCTGTGGAATTCTCTGCCACAGAAGGTAGTTGAGGCCAGTTCATTGGCTATATTTAAGAGGGAGTTAGATGTGGCCCTTGTGGCTAAAGGGATCAGGGGGTATGGAGAGAAGGCAGGTACGGGATACTGAGTTGGATGATCAGCCATGATCATACTGAATGGCGGTGCTGGCTCGAAGGGCCGAATGGCCTACTCCTGCACCTATTTTCTATGTCAATGTCTATCATGAAAAGGAGATTGCAAAGGCTCAGGTTCAGATTCAGGTTCAAAGGTTCAGGTCCCTGTTAGGAGCAGAGTCCAATACTGGAGGAACCCAATGAGGCAGGCAGCACCTGGGGAGGGGTGTGGACGGATGATGTTTCCGTTCCAGACTTTTCATCAGACTGACAACAGTCCACAGACACTGGCTGGGCCCCATGGACTTCCTCCAGCCGCTTGTTTCTTTGCTCAGGGTTCTCGCATCTGCAGTCCCTTGTGATCTAATATCTGATTTTAATCTGTATCGTTGACTCAAAACCACAGGCTGCATATTTGTCTCAATCCTGTGCAGGTTCTCTGAAGAAGGATCCAATTAATCCTTTTCTTTTGCAGTATTGAAAATGTTTCCATTTCAAGCACACGTTCAATTTCCATTTAAAAAAATCCTATTGGATCTCCTTTCACCACCCTTAAAGGAAGGTCATAAAATAATTCCCATCGCCGTCCATTCATTCTCTTGCTCATTATCTCTGGGATTACTGATCCTCCTTCTGAAATAAACAATTTCCCTGCCCTAATGCAGCCATGAATGTTCATTATCTCTGATGAACTTTCATCACTCCAGGGAACATATAAGTTCATAAGTGTTAGTAGCAGAATTAGGCCATTCAGCCCATTAGGTCTACTCCGCCATTCAATCATGGTGGATTTATCTCTCCCTCCTAACCCCATTCTCCTGCCTTCTCCCCATAACCCCTGACACCCGTACTAATCAAGAATCTATCTCTGCCTTAAAAATAACCATTGACTTGGCCTCCACCGCTGTCTGTGGCAATTAATTCCACAATATCTCAGCTCCTCTGGTCTCTTCTACGCACACCGATTATTAAGGGGTTGGACACATTAGAGGCAGGAAACATGTTCCCAATGTTGGGGGAGTCCAAAACAAGGGGCCGCAGTTTAAGAATAAGGGGTAGGCCATTTAGAACTGAGATGAGGAAAAACCTTTTCAGTCAGAGAGTTGTAAATCTGTGGAATTCTCTGCCTCAGAAGGCAGTGGAGGCCAATTCTCTGAATGCATTCAAGCGAGAGCCAGATAGAGCTCTTAAGGATAGTGGAGTCAGGGGGTATGGGGAGAAGGCAGGAACGGGGTACTGATTGAGAATGATCAGCCATGATCACATTGAATGGCGGTGCTGGCTCGAAGGGCCGAATGGCCTCCTCCTGCACCTATTGTCTATTGTCTATTTATAATGAAAGCTGTTCTAAATAATCTCCTCCTCAGCCACGCAAAGGTGTTGACAATATTCTTAACTGAGCACAGTACGCTAGCTAAATTGCAACCTTCGTTGACAAAATCTGAAATCGACCCGAAACGTCACCCATTCCTTCTCTCCAGAGATGCTGCCTGTCCCGCTGAGTTACCCCAGCTTTTTGTGTCTACGGTTTAAACCAGCATCTGCAGTTCCTTCTTACACGTAACATAACTTCCTTGCTTTTACACGACTCAACCGTATTGCGTAGGAAACTGTAATTCTTTAAAAACATTTATGGCCTTGTGCCTTTAAAGGTAATCCCTGTTTCTTCAAACTCTTCTAAATGTCATTTGGTCTATGCTGCTTCTCGTTATCCTGCGCAGAATGAATCATCTCATTTCATGACCCGCTGGAGGTTATTTGTACATGCAGCAGGGCTGTAATTTGTGTGGAGATTACAGATGGTCATGTTTCGTACCAGTTGCTCATTTAAAGCCAATGTTTTAATAAAGCCTCTTATTCTAACTGGTAGTCATTAAAATGAACTGCAGGAGGTGAATGTGCCTGCAACAGGTTTGCGGAGAAAGTTATTAGCAGATATTTTCAAACGTGTTGCAGGGAGTTGTCTAGAAATTTATTAGTCCCATTTTGGAGTGTTAGCTAATTGTTACCTGGTGCCCACACACCAATCTGACTGTGGATTATTATCACATCCTTCAAACCCAATCACAAAGCAAAAACTGCGAGATTTATTTTTTTCATGAAACGCTTCTATTTATGGGAAGCAGCAAGCATTAAGGTTCCATACATTTCAAGTAGCTGCCAGCCCATAACATGCCTCAGTGTCACTCTCTGAAGAACAGGGAAATAGTCGAAGATTCCAATTAACATTGTATATTAAAGTAAATAATAGAAAAGCTTTGAATGAACAACAACATCTTCGATGAAGCTTATTTACACATGGGCGGGCTCGTTCTGCTCTGTTCTACACTGAAACATTGCTGGAACACCTCCAGATTCAGGGGCAGTTTCTTCCCAGCTGTTATCAGGCAACTGAATCATCCTACCACAACCAGAGAACTACTATCTACCTTCTTGGTGACCCTCGGACTATCCTTGATTGGGCTTCACTGGCTTTTCCTTGCACTAAATGTTATTCCCTTATCATGTATCTACACAGTGTAAATGGCTCAATTGCAATCATGTTTTGTCTTTCTGCTGACTGCACAGCACGCAACAAAAGCTTTTCACTAAACTGAACTGAACTGGTGGCAATGGTAAAGCAATGAACACCAAACCTTACAGACAGTGACCCGGACTTAATCGTCAGGCAGGAGGGTCGATGCATCAGGGAGTGCAGGAAGCCCTGAAGAGCTGCCAAGAGGGTGAAGATGGGTGGACCTCCAGGAAGATATATTGAGGTGAGAACTTCAGCACTAAACCTCCTCTTCCAGTGTTATGTATACACATGTACACATGCGTCCACTTACACATACATCTGGCACATGTACGCAAACACTTGCACATACACATAGCCACAAAGACACACATGCATGCATAGACTTGCACATAAAGACACACACGCATGCATACAAATAAGGTGCCCGCACACATATATAGAAACATAGAAAATAGGTGCAGGAGTGAGTAGGCCATTCGGCCCTTCAAACCAGCACCGCCGTTCAATATGATCATGACTGATCATCCAGAATCAGTACCCCGTTCCTGCCTTCTCCCCATATCCCTTGACTCCGTTAGCCCTAAAAGATATATCCAACTCTCTTGAGTACATGAAATACATGAACATAAATATATATATATATATATATATGAGTGCATATGCATCACTGTCTCTTTGTATATCAGGCATTGGTGTAGGTTAATTTTTGGGAGGAGAGTCTCGACCCGAAACGTCACCCATTCCTTCTCCCCCGAGATGCTGCCTGACCCGCTAAGTTACTCCAGCATTTTGTGTCTACCTTCGTCTTAACTCTTGTGAAGTGGGGTGGTGGAGTGGAGGTAGGTGGGGTTGGTGGGTTCTACTGCCAAGCATGGCAAGGATGGGCGCTGGCCACTCCAGCCCTTGTTCCATTCTCTGGTTAATTATCATCGGCAGTTATCCTAAAGGACATTTCTCTTGGAAGGTTTGCGATCTGTTATCAGCAAGAAAGGTCTCCTTTCTCACAAAAAACGGTGAAAACAAATAACTCCAAGAATGATGGCATGGCATCCTTTTCCATTTGCATAGGTTTTTTTTCTTGCTTGGTTTTCATTTTCACTGCCACATTTTGTTGGTGACCCTCAGTCCATTGCTATTCTGACTTGAGGTTGAAGAACACAGTTTCTTCTTATTAAGAAAAGGGGATATTTATCCAAATTTGATGTAGTGCCATTGGAGATACGTTCTCTTTGGAGACATGAGAATATTTCCTCAAACACGCAGAAGTGTACACCTCCAATCAACATGTTGTCCTGGTAACAGATACAGTGGGGAATGTTTAGTTTAGAGCTACAGCATGGAGACAGCCTCAAAGGCTCACCGACTCTATGGTGCCCATCAATCATCCGCCCATACTGGTTCTATGTTATCCCACTTCCACACCCACCTGCTACGCATTAGGGGCAATTTTACAGAGGCCAATTAACCTACAAACCTTTGGGATGTGGAAGGAAACTGGAGCACCTGGATGAAACCCACACGGTCACCGAGAGAACATGCAAACTCCACACAGGCAGCACCTGAGGTCAGGATGGAACCCGGGTTTCTGGCTCTACCAGCTGCACCAGTGTTTCCTACGGGATTTCATTCCTGGCCTCTGGAAGATCTTTGGATTAGATTTTACCCTGTGGGTTAATTTGGTAAAAATGGATAATTCTAAGTGAGCCTTGACCATCAAGGGATATGGGGAGAAAGCAGGAACGGAGCACTGATTTTGGATGATCAGCCATAATCATATTGAATGGCGGTGCTGGCTCGAAGGGCCGAATGGCCTACTCCTGCACCTATTTTCTATGTTTCTATGTTTCTAAGTGGAGTGAACTGGCCTGGTCCATGATATGCGATACATCCAGCTTACTGGAGCTCTTGAGTAAAACACAAAGTGCTGGAAGAACTCAGCATGTCAGGCAGCATTTGCGGAGGGCTTGGACAGGCAGTTTCTTGTCGAGACTCTTCTTCAGACTGATTGTGGTAGGGGGGTGCCAACTAGCAAAAAGAGGTTGGGGCAAGACATACCCTGGCAAGTGACAGGTGGATACTGGTGGGGGGGGAGGGGTGTCGACCGGCAGATGGGTGGATTGTGACAAAAGCTAGAGATGAAAAGGAGGCAAAAGGGTGTCAGATAAGCAGGAGAGGACGAATGAAACATAAAGCTGGTGGAAGAGGCGTGGGTGGAAGGGGACTGGGCAGTGGAAAGAGGGTGGAACATAAAATAAAAATGGAGAACTTGATGGGAGATGAATGCACAGAGGAGGTGAATGTGGCAGGGTGAGTGGGTGTGGGTGGAAGATGATGGAAGGAGTGGGAGTGGGTCAGGGATGGAGATCATAAGATCACAAGCGATAGGAGCAGAATTAGGCCATTCGGCCCATCCAGTCTATTCGCTGCTCAATCATGGCTGATCTACCCCTCCTAACCCCATTCTCCTGCCTTCTCCCCATAACCTCTGACACCCGTACCAATCAGGAATCCATCTACCTCTGCCGTAAAAATATCCAGTGACTTGGCCTCCACAGCCGTCTGTGGCCAGGAATTCCACAGATTCACCACCCAGGGAGACGGGGAAGTCGGCCCGCCCTGCACGGTCGCCCTAGTATGACAATAGACAATAGGTGCAGGAGTAGGCCATTCGGCCCTTTGAGCCAGCACCACCATTCAATGTGATCATGGCTGATCATTCTCAATCAGTACCCCGTTCCTGCCTTCTCCCCGTAGCCCCCTGACTCAGCTATCCTTAAGAGCTCTATCCAGCAGAATTAGGCCATTCGGCCCATCCAGTCTACTCCACCGCTCAATCATGGCTGATGGTTCCTCTCATCTCCCATCATTTTCCTCAGATGGAGTTTATCCTCATCCCAGGACAAAGACCTTTTGTGCTCCAAACACTCACTGAGTCTTCAGCCTCATTCCAACTGCTGGAGATTGTTTCCCACTTGGCAATTGTAGTGAAGTAGCCCCGCACTGAAGTGCACCATACTGATTGTGAATGTGTGCCTGATCCCCGCCAATGCTGCTGTAACAGTCCTTGAATTGACCTACCTCGCAGGGTGAAAGCGTTCCCAACCTAGCCTGCGTCACACTGACCCAGCGGTATTTGCCAATGAGTTCCGCTCCAAGTTAATCGCAACCTTCAGTCACGCATCCTGGCACAAATCACTCATTGATTATCGTAGGGCGGCACAGCAATCGAAAAGCCCCTTTGGCCCACCGAGTCCATGCTGGCCATCAACTACCCCGTCGCACTGATCTAATCTAACTTTATTCTCTCCGTATTGTCAACTCCCCCCCCCAGATTCCACCACTCACCGCGCACGATGGACAATTTACAACGGCCAATTAACTCAGCAAACCTGCACGTCTTTGGGATGTGGGAGGAAACCGGAGCACCCGGAGGAACTCCGCCCGGTCACAGTGACAATTTGGAAACTCCACACAGACAGCACCCGATGTCGGAATCGAACTCGGGTCTCTCGCGCAGTGAGGCGGTGGGTCTACAGGTCGCACCACTGTGCTGCTCCAGTCGATGTTATTAATGCTGTGGCGGCTCCCACCACCTGTCTCGCCACCTGTCCCTCCAACTGTGCCTCCGCCGGCTCCTCTGTCGACCGACTTTCATACGCGGTCCGGTCGGGTTGTGCGACCACCAGTGCGATTCGTGCCTCCGGTTCTGGGGGGGGGGTCCTGTGGCGGCTCCCAAGGGTCGGGCCATACCACTACCGACCCCTCGACACGGGAATGGACCGATCCAGGGGGGCGGCCCTTTGCTACAGTTATAAAGGACGAGGTTTTGGGCGCGATTGCATTCTGGCAGACTTGACCGGTCTGACAACCGTAATAAAATCAAACCTCCCGAAATACCCAGCTCCTCGCCTTTATTTTGGGCCTTTTTCGACGCGCCACAATGCTACTTTAATTGCAGCTTTACAGGATTTTGGTTCGACTGCATTTGGAATTTTTTTTTTAATGCAGTTCAAGTCAAGTCAAGTCAAGTCTGCTCACTCCATTACAGGAAGGCAGTGGTGGCTTTGGAAAGGGTGCAGAGGAGGTTTACCAGAATGATGCCTGGGTTAGGGTGTATTAGCTGCAGGGAGAGGTTGGACAGACTTGGATTGTTTTCTTTGGAACGCTGGAGATTGCAGGGAGACCTGATAGAAGTCTACAAAATGACAGGAAGCACAGATGGAGGAGGCAGTCAGAATCTTTTCCCAGGATAGAAAATCAAATACGAGAGGGCTGCTTTAACATGAGCGGGGCAAAGTTTAAATAGGTGTGTGGAGCAAGATTTTTCACAAAGAGGGTGATGAGTGCCTGGAATGAGCTGTGGGGAGCTGACACCGATATGTTAGTGACACTTGAAAAACCTTTGGATCGGCATGTAGACATGCAGGGAATGGAGGAATATGGATTGCGTACAAGTAGATAAACGATGCTAGATACAAAATGCTGGAGTAACTCAGCAGGCGAGGCCAGCATCGCTGGAGAAAAGGAATAGGTGGCGTTTTTGGATCATAACCCTTCTTCGGACCCAAGCAGCCTGTTCTTCAGACAGTCCGAAGTAGGGTTCTGACCCAAAACGTCACCGATTCCTTTTCTCCAGAGATGCTGCCTGACCCGCTGAGTTACTCTAGCATTTTGTTTCTATCTTCGTTATAAAGCGGCATCTGAAGTTGCTTCCAGCACAGGGATAAATGGTGGTGTGGGCGTCATGTTCGGCACTGACATTGGGGTCCAAAGGGTCCGTTCTTGCGTGGTACTGTTCTCTGTAATTTGTAATTCATTAGAATTTAATCCGATTGTTGATTGCAGAAGCACATTCAGTGCAAGTCTGTGTGGCGCTTCATCTATATGCTAAAACTCTCGTTTGTTTGTTTGTTTGTTTGTGATCGAACTACAGCCAAAACGGCACACGGCAGCGTGACAATTTTAGGCCCACCGTCGTCCCTTTGGTGCTAATGGAAGAAGTTTCATTGAAATCGGTGTTATATTTTTTAAGTTATTCACATTTTAAAGTTTAAATCTATCTCCTAGGGAGGAAGGGGGGAGGGAGGGAGGGAGGGGGGAGGATAAGGGAGGTTGAGGGGGATGGAGTGGGGTGAGGGGAAGGGGGAGGGGAAGGGGAGGGGAAGGGGAGAGGGGATGGAGTGGGAAGGAGGGGGAGGGGAGGAGGGAGGGGGAGGGGAGGGGGAGGAGGGAGGGAGGGGGGAGGGGACGGGGGAGAGGGGAGGGGGAAGGGGGGAGGAGAGGGTGCTGCACCAATGCTGGAGAGGTTTGGGCCCAATGGGTCCATGGTCTAGTATAAATTAAAAAGCCCCTTCACAGTGGTGCAGCAGGTAGACCTGTAGAAGCTGCAGTGTGACAGGGGTTAAAATAGATGTACAGCACAATGTGGAAACTGCAGTATGGATGGCAAAGGTTAGGATCGCTGTACAGCACACCAATCTTTCGTCATTCATTGACACACATCAATGTGCCTGATAGGTATTCATTGACGTACCCCAATGTTTTGGGCTGGGTATTCCTCGACGCCCACTACAAGGTTCTTGATATTGAAAATTAAATAAAGGATTAAACAGCTTGTAGGTTTACTTGTATTAGTGTTATTGCACTTGTATATTAATGCTTTGAGGGCATCATTGTTATTGATGATAAGAAATTCGAAAGTGCGCACAGTTTCAATGGTCAAACTCTGCATAAAAAGTCGACCTCTCTGAGTGGAATTTCAGAGTCGTGCAGTAACTGGAACGGTGGCCGGTCTCGTTGTGCACAGGTAAGTAAAGCGTGTCTGGAAAATGAATGGAAGTTGTCAGAGTCCAGTTGATCGGCGACGGCAGGGCCGCTGCTTCACAGATGCAGGGTCCTGGGTTCGATCCTGACCTTCGGATCCCTGCAGCATCTGATAGAAGCGTACAAAAATAATGGGAGGCAGAGATAGGGTAGATGGGGTCTTTAGGACGGCAGCTTACCCCGGGTTCGATCCTGACGACAGGTGATACCCATTCCACAGCTGTATCTTTAAACTAAACTACATTTCCAATGAGTCTCATGAACTTCAGGCCATTTTGGAATGGATGTGAAAGGCGCAATTGGAATGCCAGACTTTCTATCCTTCAGCAACAGCTAATGATGTGAATCTCAACACGTAACCGATTGGAGATGACAGTAATGCCGTTGTGCACAACTTATATTGCTTATTGGACTCGAAAATTTAGCCTTAATATAAATTCCATGCAGTCATTATCGAACAGGCACCTGGTCCAAAAGCAGAGGAACTATCTAAAGCGAAAGTCTGCACCTCATCAGAGGAGCGTGGAAATATGTTAAAAACAGAGTGCGGGTCATAAATTTGGCAAAGCAAAGCATGGACATCACAGAGAGTGACGCAGGCATCTGGTGATTCAGTGGGAAATTAAAAATACCAGATGTCACGAATGATTATTTCAATCAGTTTTTCTCTGTTTTTGTTATAAACAACCCAATAAAATTAATTAAAGTTTGGCCAAGTTGGAGCACCGTTAATCCTCTCCCTGGTGAACTGGTGCTCCTTATCCATTTCTTCAACGGGGATCCTCTGAGTGTTTTGGTGGGGGGCTGATGTGTTCAATCATTCAGGCTCCTCCACGCTTTCACACCGAGCCTGCTGAAAGTGTTCACTGTGGGTCCGCTCAGGCAAAGCACAATCAGCCTGGCTTTCAGGTTCTAGCGTTTCAGCCTCGAACACGGCGGCGCAGCGGTAGAGTTGCTGCCTTACAACGACAGAGGCTCGGTCGCTCAATCCTAACTACGGGTGCTGCCAACCCGAGTGGGTTTTCCCTGGGGGCTCCGGTTTCCTCCCACTATCCAAAGACCTACGTTAATTGGCTTTGGTAGAAATTGTAAATTGTCCCTGGTGTGTAGGATAGTGATAGTGGGAGACAGTGGGAGAACTGGGAAGGAAGGGCGAGGGGAAAGAGAGGGACAGAGGAGCTGTCTAAAGTTAGAGAAATCAGTGTTGATACCGTTGGGGTGTATCGCTGGTCGGCACGGACTCGGTGGGCTGAAAGGGCCTGTTCCTGCACAGTTTCTGTAAAGGAAACAAAGCATTAAAACTCTCTTGATTATACTTAAAGGAAATAAGTTTCCATATTTATGGGAAAGAAACAAAGTGAGCAGAACAAACTGAAACTGCCGGCAGAGTCAGAATGACCATCTTCTTTGCTGTTATATGAACGCAAAACTTGCTACCACGGGAAATCATTGGGGAGATTTGCAAAGACGTTTTGCGTGGGATAGAGTATAGATGGTGCAATGTGAAGTAGAGTCAGAGGAGACTGGTGGGCATCATGGATCGATCGGGTGGGATGGCTTGCTTCTGAACTCTAAAGCTGCACTTCATTCTACGCTGCAACTTAATTCCAAGTGAAATGAATGGTACAACCCGAAAAGCTCACAGGGAACGAACGTGTGGCAGAATTTACAGGCAATGAGTTAGAAACATAGAAACATAGAAAATAGGTGCAGGAGTAGGCCATTCAGCCCTTTGAGCCTGCACCGCCATTCAATATGATCATGGCTGATCATCCAACTCAGTATCCAACTTCTCTCCATACCCCCTGATCCCTTTAGCCACAAGGGACACATCTAACTCCCTCTTAAATATAGCCAATGAACTGGCCTCAACTACCCTCTGTGGCAGAGAATTCCACAGATTCACCACTCTGTGTGAAAAAAAACTTTCTCATCTCGGTCCAAAAAGACTTCCCCCTTATCCTTAAACTGTGACCCCTTGTTCTGGACTTCCCCAACATCGGGAACATTCTTCCTGCATCTAGCCTGTCCAACCCCTTAAGAAGTTTCTATAAGATCCCCCCTCAATCTTCTAAATTCCAGCGAGTACAAGCCGAGTCTATCCAGTCTTTCTTCATATGAAAGTCCTGCCATCCCAGGAATCAATCTGGTGAACCTTCTCTGTACTCCCTCTATGGCAAGAATGTCTTTCCTCAGATTAGGAGACCAAAACTGTACGCAATACTCCAGGTGTGGTCTCACCAATGCCCTGTACAACTGCAGCAGAACCTCCCTGCTCACGAGAATCGCTGAACATTGAGCTGTTTCCTCCGCAGTTCTCACGACAGCATTTTCAAGTGACCAATGTCCCACCACTCCCCCACCTTGCCGGCACTGCTCTTCCATCAATGGCATTAACTGCTGTTCTTGCTCTGCTGAGAGATGCTTCAAATCACCCGCACCAGCAGATTGACCTGACTGCGTGCGGCCTGTCAATGTTATGAGGCTCCGTGAAAAGATCATTGTGCTCACATCGTACCTGCTCTGCAGCTGGCCTTTTTCAAATCGCCTGCCATTAATATTTTCCTCTGGCCATATGGCATCCCTACAGAAAGCCGGGACATTAGTAAGTAATTATCCGATTGACCTTGCAATGTTCTTTGTCAGCATTTAGCTGCACGGAAGAGAAATCGTGCCTCTTGATCTGAAGAGGAAGCTGGAAATTAATCAGAAGGATGTCTTGCTGGACTGCAAGTTAAAGCTCTCAAACTATAGTTGGATTCAGACATGAAATCACTTCACATATTCCCAGATGGACATTAGTGCGAGCATTTTAAAAATGAATTGCAAGGGTCAGTATTTGATCGTCTCACCTCTTTATACCTCTATCTACGCTTTACACTCTCAGTCCTAATGCGAGGTCTTGACCCAAAAATGTAACTGTCCTTTAATGAGCACCAATGACAAAATTCCTCGTATCTACAAGATTTAGCTCTTTGGCTTTCATTCACGGGGATCGCAGCCACCATTTGGTCTTCACCCTACAACAGACAATGACTTTAACCTCGATCCTCAAATTGCACCATACATACTCAGTTCAGGTTGTGCAGGGAAATAACTGCAGATGCTGGTACAAATCGAAGGTATCACAAAATACTGGAGTAACTCAGCGAGACAGGCAGCATCTTAGGAGAGAAGGAATGGGCGACGTTTCGGGTCGAGACCCTTCTTCAGACTGATGTCAGGGGATGGGGCGGGACAAAGAAAGGATGTAGTTGGAGACAGGAAGACAGTGGGAGAAGTGGGAAGGAAGGGGGAGGGGAAAGAGAGGGACAGAGGAGCTATTTAAAGTTAGAGAAATCAGTGGTCATACCGTTGGGGTGTAAGCTGCCCAAGCGAAATATAAGGTGCTGTTCCTCCAACTTGCGGTCGGCCTCACTATAACAATGGAGGAGGCCCATGACAGAAAGGTCAGACTGGGAGTGGGAGGGGTAGTTGAAGTGCTGAGCCACTGGGAGATCAGGTTGGTTAAGGCGTACTGAGCGAAGGTGTTGAGCACAACGATCGCCGAGCCTGCGTTTGGACTCGCCAATTACATCCTTTCTTTGTCCCGCCCCCTCCCCTGACATCAGTCTGAAGAAGGGTCTCAACCCGGAACGTCACCAATTCCTTCTCTCCTGAGATGCTGCCTGACCCGCTGAGTTACTCCAGCATTTAGTGATACTTAGTTCCAGTACTCAGTTTTGTTTATTGTCATGTGTACCGGGGTACAGCGAAAAGCTTTATGCATACATGCATGCATCTGCATTGCAAAAATAAATATAAACAGAATGCTGAATATGGAGTAATAGCTCCAGTAAAGGAGCAGATAAAAGAAAGTGTAAGGGCTGCAACTCTCTCTTGAATACATGATTACAATCGATCCGTTTACAGTGTATAGATACGTGATGTGGGGATAACGTTTGCTGCAAGGTAAAGCCAGCTGAGCCCGATCAAGGATAATCCGAGGGTCATCAAAGAGGTAGATAGTAGTTCAGCACTGCTCTCTGGTTGTGGTAGGATGATTTAGTTGCCTGATAACAGCTGGGAAGAAACTGTCCCTGAATCTGGAGGTGTGCGTTTTCACACTAACCAAATAAAGTTTAAAAGGAAACATTTACACAACAGTTTTGAACCTTGTAATGTGGTTCCAGCTGAATTAACCCCAGTGGTTGCCTTTGGATCCATTTTGTTGCAACATTTTAAATCCATCTCTTCAGAGAGGATGAAGCGCCGGAGACTCAGGTTCGATCCTGACTACGGGCGCCGTCTGTATGGAGTTTGTACGTTCTCCCCGTGACCTGCGTGGGTTTTCTCCGAGATCTTCGGTTTCCTCCCACACTCCAAAGACGTACAGGTATGTAGGTTAATTGGCTGAGCAAATGTAAAAAATTGTCCCTAGTGGGTGTAGGATAGTGTTAGTGTGCGGGGATCGCTGGGTGGCGCGGACCCGGTGTATCTCAAAATCTAAAAAGAATCTAAAAAAAACTCAGCTAAATTCAGCTTTCGGTCATCATAAGGTGATGTGATAGGAGCAGAATTAGGCCATTCGGCCCCTCAAGTCTACTCTGCCATTTAATCATGGCTGAACTACCTTTCCCTCCTAACCCCATTATCCTGCCTTCTCCCCGTAACCCCTGACACCTGTACTAACCAGTACTAAACTCTAGGTATCACAAAATGCTGGAGTAACTCAGCTGGTCAGGCAGCATCTAGGAGAGAGGGAATGGGTGATGTTTTGGATCGAGACCCTTGTTCAGACTGATCAGTACTAAACTTTACGCTAGCTTAAAGGTCTGGAGAATGGGCTGTGCAGAACCTGAGATGGTCACGGACCTTTGACCTCTTGGGCTCCGATCTGAAAGAAAATTTCACAATGAGGTTACCGACACATTGCGTGAATCAGGGGCCAGGAAAGGAGAGATGTCACATACCTTCAGCAGGAACAACTTCAATCCCATCATCAATAGTATCCATGTCGGTGGTAGCTGAATGAATCGGTGATCAAGGATGTCACATAAAGTTGCTTAATCTGCCTGGAAACTGAGACCGTGTGTGGGTGGGGACTCTCTAAATCACCCTGGCTGGAAGTAAGTGGAAGAGAGAGGTGATCTGGACTGTTGACACACCAACAGGATACAGGCACGCCAGAGCCACCATCGGTCTTCAGTAAATTGGAAGTACTTCGATTAATGTCTAACCCCAAGTCTAACACGTTAATCCCACAGACCCAGCAGGCTAGTATTGATTTTTCATCTTGACCTTTTGGGTTGCCATATTGAGCTTTTGGGTCTTTTCAACCTCATTCATTTTGTAAACATTTACTGAGGAAAACGTTCCTTTTCCTTGTTTATTAATGCAACACTAGAAACACGCAACTGAATTAAAAGGCATCTGCCATGTTTGGCCCACTGACAGACATTATTTTTCAGTCAGAGAGTTGTAAATCTGTGGAATTCTCTGCCTCAGAAGGCAGTGGAGGCCAATTCTCTGGATGCTTTCAAGAGGGAGCTAGATAGAGCTCTTAAAGATAGCAGAGTCAGGGGGTATGGGGAGAAGGCAGGAACGGGGTACTGATTGTGAATGATCAGCCATGATCATATTGAATGGCGGTGCTGGCTCGAAGGGCCGAATGGCCTCCTCCTGCACCTATTGTCTATTGTCTATTATTCTGCCGTCTGACTAAAGAAATTTTGAGTACTATATTTGAAGAAGGATGTGTTGGCTCTGGAGAAGGTTCAGAGGAAGTTTACAAGAATGATCTCAGGAATGAGTAGGTTAACCTATGATGAGCGTATGTCGGCACTGGGCCTGCACTCGCTGGAGTTTAGAAGAATGAGAGGGGGACCTCATTGAAACATACAGAACAATGAAAGGTTTGGATAGAGTGGATGTGGAGAAGATGTTTCCACTAGTGGGAGAGTCTAGGACTAGAGGTCATAGCCTCAGAATTAAAGGACGTTCTTTTAGAAAGGAGCTGAGGGGAAATTTCTTTAGTTAGAGGGTGGTGAATCTGTGGAATTCTTTGCCACAAAAGGCTATGGAGGCTAAGTCAGTGGATATTTTTAAGGCAGAGATAAACAACACAAAAAGTAAGGAAATTTGTGTTTGGTAGATTATTTCTTTGTTGTAACAATGCTTCTTGGCAATAAATCTTATACCGTTGGAAAGCCTGTTTCTTTCCCTTTTAAATGGTGCCACATTTGTAAGGAACATGCATTTGTGGGATGAGCAGCAGAGCTGAGTATATGGGTTGCGCCCATGAAAAATGTGCCAAATCCTCTCTGCCAATGCCAAACAGCTTATTCTGCTGTTGCTATTGACTCTTGTTTTGAGCTTCTGGTACCCCCAGGTGCTGACAATCAGGTCACTGATTGGCACCTGATTGGCAGCATCTGTGAGCATGGGCCCTGCTACAGTGGTCAGTAGGTGTCTGCTCCAAGAATCGGCATGCCACGTTTGACTGATCTGGATAGGGCCCGTGCGATAGGGCAACTTCAAGCTGGTGTTCCGCAAAACCAAGTTGCGGCATTATTTGGAGTGAGCCCTAGTACCATCTCCAAAGTGAAGGCCAAGTTCCATATAACGGGGGATGACAGAGACAGGCCGCGAAGTGGGCGTCCCAAGAAGACGACACCCGAAGAAGACCGTTTCCTCACCCTGTCAGCACTTAGGAACCGTAGGCTGTCTTCTACAGATTTGCAGTCAAGGTTTGCAGGACGATATGGCCGACGGCTCTCTGCCCAGACAATTCGGAACAGACTGCACGCAGCCGATCTCTGGTCTCATAGGGCTGCCAGGAGGCCTGCCATGACTGCCCTTCACCGTCAGGCCCATTTGCGCTGGTGTCGGCAACACGTGCACTGGAACCTGAACATGTGGAGGAACGTTATGTTCAGCGATGAGTCCAGATTCTGCCTACGGCAGTTGGATCATAGGGTCAAAGTGTGGAGAAGACACGGAGAACGCTATGCTGATTGCTGCACCGATAGAGTAACATCTTTTGGTGGAGGCAGCATGATGGTGTGGGGCGGCATCTCCCTCACTGGAAAGATGAGGCTTGTCATCATTGGAGGCAATCTCAATGCAGAGAGATATCGAGATGAGATTCTGCAACCAGTGGCAATCCCATATCTCCACAGTCTGGGACCGAACTCTATCCTCCAAGATGACAATGCTCGCCCCCACAGAGCAGGGTTTCTCAGAGACTACCTCCAGAATTTGGGAGTGGAGAGGATGGAATGGCCTGCCAGCAGTCCTGACCTCAACCCCATTGAACACTTGTGGGATCAGCTTGGGCGTGCTGTTCGTGCCAGAGTGACCAACACAACCACGTTGGCTGACTTGCGACAAATGCTGGTTGAAGAATGGAATGCCATCCCACAACAGTGTGTGACCAGGCTGGTGATCAGCATGAGGAGGAGGTGCCAGGCTGTTGTGGCTGTGTATGGTTCTTCCACACGCTACTGAGGCTCCTGTTTATTAAATGAATAAATTGTTAAATTGCCAATATGTCTTGTTTCTTCAGACTTCAATCATCCAATCCACCAAACAACACCGAACAAGAGTCAATGGCAGAATAAGCTGTTTGGCATTGGCAGAGAAGATTTGGCACATTTTTCATGGGCGCAACCCATATACTCAGCTCTGCTGCTCATCCCACAAATGCATGTTCCTTACAAATGTGGCACCATTTAAAAGGGAAATAAACAGGCTTTCCAACGGTATAAGATTTATTGCCAAGAAGCATTGTTACAACAAAGAAATAATCTACCAAACACAAATTTCCTTACTTTTTGTGCTATGTTTAGATAGATTCTTGATTACTACAAGTGGTAATCAAGAAGTAGGTGTGTAGGTTATGGAGAGAAGGCAGGAGAATGGGGTTAGGAGGAAGAGATAGATCAGCCATGATTGAATGGCAGTGTAGACGATGGGCTGAATGGCCTAATTCTGCTCCTATTCCTTATGACCTTATGACCTTTATTCTTAATATTGATTCTAGACGTATGGCACATGATTCACGGTGTTGAGGGATAAATGTGGATAAGGTCAGGACACTAGAAAGTTGCATTTTGTCTTCAAAATATGCTGTATGACATCTTAGTTTTCCCAAATCTCCGACAAAAGCAATGGGTTTCAAGGTAATTTTTCAGGCTTGGAACAATATAACTGAACCAAGCCAGCCAAGTTTCTGGAATTATGGAAACATAGAAACATAGGAAATAGGTGCAGTAAGTGGCCATTCGGCCCTTCGAGCAGCACCGCCATTCAATATGATCATGGCTGATTATCTAAAATCAGTACCCCGTTCCTGCTTTCTCCCTATATCCCTTGATTCCATTAGCCCTCAGAGCTAAATCTAACTCTCTCTTGAAAACATCCAGTGAATTGGCCTCCGCTGCCTTCTGTGGCAGAGAATTCCACAGATTTACAACTCTCTGGGCGAAAACCTTTTTCCTCATCTCAGTCCTAAATGACCTAACCCTTATTCTTAAACTGGTTCTGGACTCCCCCAACACGGGGAACATTTGTCCTGCGTCTAGCCCGTCCAATCCCTTAAGAATCTTATATGTTTCTCATCCTTCTAAAATTTCAGCGAATGTAAGCTAAATTCCAGTGAATATAATGGTATATGGTACAATTTTTAAAATTTGTTTTGTTGATGTGTGGTAATTACTGTTTTTTTTTACAGGGCCCTGTAAGTAATATCACGGAGGACAGCCAGCCTGAGTGGAAGAGTTTGTTGCATGCAAGCTCAGGGCTGTCTGAATACTGCCTGCTCTGCAATGAACACAACAAACCTGTAGATGGCTCTTTTTAGCCACTACTCTGCAAATCAAACAAATGGCATACTGCTCAGTGAGGTCCAAGTGGGAAAAAGATCGGTGTTTTCTTAAAAGAAGACATCCATCGTTTGCAATTGTTTCTCCATAGTCATGCCTGAGTTTAAAGCTGTGGCAATTTATATTCTGTCAGCGTGCTAAACTAGGCAAAGCCTCATGGGGAAAACACAGCTTTTTTTTCAGCTAATTATTCATTTATAATAGGGGCTCATTTCGACTCATTATCTTCGGAAGCAGGTCCAGCCGATCCACCTATACAACCAGACCCGAAGGCACAGCGTACGGACAAGGGGGAGGAACGGGCAGCCGGGATAAAAGGGATTTTAAAATAAAAAGGGCTTTATGTTAAAGTGAAAGTGATTGCCGCAGCTCGTTTGTGACTGAACAGCGAGTTTTCATTTGCGTCGCAGATACACCTGGCTGAAAAGCCAGGCTGCTGTTAGTTTCAGGCAGACGGTTGAATTATCTGCCAGGAACAGCAGCACTCAGGAGAAAGGCCAGCAGCCGCAAGGCAACTTGGTAGCCCCAGCCCGGCATGGTTTGTGTTGATACCAACGCTCATCCATCAAGTGGGAGAGTGAAGGCAGCAACTTACGTGAAGAATAGCGATGAATAGCCATTTCACCTGATGGCAACCCAAAAGTCCCATAAATACCACACGGGCGCACCAATGCCATGGTTTGTGTCGATTTACTCTCACTGTAATGCCTATGTGACAAAAAAAAAAAATCACGTACATAGTTGTAAGGCTGATACATGAACCCAGATATTAATGGATTCCTGTCAGTAATTCTATTAACCTTCATGGCAAGAAAATAAAATGGGCCTCCTCAGGCCTCCAAGCTGCTGATGTTGGGACTCAGTGCTGGTTCAATCACACACAGGTTTCAAGCCACTACAGGAGAATAACACACCAGTTTCTGCATCATTTAGTCTGACTGCAAGCATGTTCCTATTTCCCTTGCACACAGATGATCACTCAATATTCTTGTTAAAAGTACCGCTGAGTTGTTTGCGAGTTTCATGCACAGAATGCTCGCCAAGTGTGAGAGACATTAAGGATGCAATCAAGGTCGAAGGGGGGACCTGGCGGGGGTGGGGCGGGGGATGGGGGGGGGGATGGGGGGGGGGGATGGGGGGGGGGGATGGGGGGGGGATGGGGGGGGGGGGATGGGGGGGGGATGGGGGGGGGGGGGGGGGGATGGGGGGGGGATGGGGGGGGATGGGGGGGATGGGGGGGGGATGGGGGGGGGTGGGAGGGATAAATTGGGGACCTGCAGCCACGTGGCAGCACATAGCAGATGAAACTGTTCGGCGATATTCTGCACTGTGTTGGCGCTGAAATATAGCGACTCTTGTGTACTGCCTAGTTCAGGTCTGATATGTGATTTTAACAGGTTGTATGCAAAAAAAAAGCATTTCACTGTACCTAAAGTACATGTGGCAGTAAAGTATCATTGAATCATTGGAGTTATACTTTAATTCCTTTTCCTGCAGCACAACCCCTTACCAAGGGCATGTTTTGCACACTCACACAATGCTGGCGAAAATGTAATGATGAATTGTCTTCACCTCACATAATTGTATTAAATCTTTATTAGAACAGATCATTGATTCATATTCATTACGTTTGTGATCTCCAAGAGACCAATTTCACCCAGAAAGCCGGCTGAATTAGGATCAAGACCTACACCCTCTACGTTCAGTATCTGCTCAGGCAATGTAGCTCAGGCAATGCCAAATGACCACTGGCTGGTCCACACCCCGAAACACAGGGTACAAGTGGGTTGGAAAGAACTGCAGAAGCAGGTTCACACCGAAGAGAGAAACAAAATGCTGGAGTAATGCAGCGTAACTTTTTCAGTCAGAGAGTTGCGAATCTGTGGAATTCTCTGCCTCAGAAGGCAGTGGAGGCCAATTCTCTGAATGCATTCAAGAGAGAGCTAGATAGAGCTCTTAAGAATAGCGGAGTCAGGGGGTATGGGGAGAAGGCAGGAACGGGGTACTGATTGAGAATGATCAGCCATGATCACATTGAATGGCGGTGCTGGCTCAAAGGGCCAAATGGCCTCCTCTTGCACCTATTGTCTATTGTCTATTGGGTCAGGGCAGCGTCTCTGGAGAAAAGGAATGGGTGACGTTTCAGGTCGGAATCCTCCTTCAGACTGGTAGAGTAGAAAAAAGTGAAGCACGCTGTCTCTCACATACACACCTTGCTCACTTCACAGATATTGCAACCTCTGCATTTTCCTGCAGATGGTTCTAATTCCCTCCGTAAAGTAGCTAATGAATCTTCCTAAATCAGCGACTAATTTTGAAAGAATACTCTTCGCCCTATTAACCTCTTGGGGATGTCTTAAGGTTGAGAAGTTCCGGATCTTTTTTTCATGACTTCCATTAATCAGGATTGCGGAATTTCCTAGCCACCGGCTGTGCAGATGCTCTGTAATCACCGGGCCAGCGGAAGCTCTGAGTGGGAATAGCCCCCAACGATACATGCACATGACACGGGGCATGGACAACATTTGTGGCTCCCCACAGATACACTGATGCACTGAGTGCAAAATGAAAATGGGCTCGGGCACAGTCCGCGTTCAGTCCGGGGCATGGACTCTGCAGGTCGGGGAAAATGTCTGCCCCTGGTGGTTGAAGGCACTTGAGAGAACTTGTTCATGGTAGCCTTGGTGTGTTCAATGTTGCAGGTGCCTCCTGGAGTTCTTCAGGAAACTTGTTCGAGGTAGCCTTGGTGTGTTCAATGATGCAGGTGCCACCTGTCGTTCATAAGTTCATAAGTGACAGGAGCAGAATTAGGCCACTCGGCCCATCAAGTCTACTCCGCCATTCAATCATGGCTGATCTATCTTTCCCTCTCAACCCCATTCTCCTGCCTTCTCCCCATAACCCCTGGCACCCGTGCTAATCAAGAACCGATCTATCTCCAACTTTAAAATATCCATTGACTTGGTCTGCACGTTTGTTTGTGGTGATGAATTCGACAAATTCACCACCCTCTGACTAAAGACTGTATCTGGGAATGACCCCAAATTATGAAACTTCTTCTTGCGTTTGAGGCAGCAGAAGTTATGTAACGCCCTCCAGGCGCTGTAGCCAGTGCAATGTGCTGTTGCCGAGGGCCGTGAGGTCTACCCCTCCACCAGGGGGACGGAGGACAGCGCAGTCGACAATGACGTGCTGCGCTGTTTGCTGGTCTGCTCCACACACGCAGGCTGCTGATGGACGCAACCCCCAACGATGCACGTTGGCGTTGAACCGGCCGACCCCTGTGCGGAGCCGGTTCAGGGCGACCCACTCTTTGCGGGGCATGTCCGAGCCGGGTGGGGCTGTGGTGTTCGGTGCGACGGTGAATTGAGGAGGTGGTGATGTCAGTTCCCATCTGGTTCTCCATGCTCCTAGTGTGTTGAAACCGGAGCCACAGAGGGTCGCTGCGTGACGGGAGAAAGGACGACGAGATGACAGGCGTTGAGGTCCCAGTTGCTGTGAATCCTGGGCGAGGTGGTGCAAAGGATGTCTGGCGTCCGATGGGGCCTTGCACACCAGCCTATGAGTGAAGAACTCTCTGCGAAGCTTGGCGGGCGCGATACCTGCGAGCACCGGCAGGAGATCCGTCGGAGTAGGGCGTAGGCAGCCGGTGATGATCTGCATGGTGTCATTGAGGGCGGCGTCTAGCTTGCTGGTACGAGCCCTGCGGCACCATGCTGGGGTGGTGTACTCAGCGGCGCTGTACACGAGTGCAAGAGCACTGGTTCGAAGAGTTAAATTATGATACGATACGATACGATACGAATTCATGGGGATTAAGCAGATATCACAAGCACTAGGTGTTCTAAAGAACACGCATAGAGTTCTACCTCCTGAGATCTCTGCTTCCGATTGACATTTAGCCTTCTCTGCTTTGGTTTTCTAATTTTCCCCTTGCCATCGGAAAAGATGACTCCTTCTTGGGTCTTTAGACTTTAGGCACAGCGTGGAAACAGACCCTTCGGCCCACCGTATCCGCGACGATCAGCGATCACCCTGCGCACTAACGCTATCCTCTGCACTGGGGACAATTCTACAATTTTACCAAAGCCAATCAACAGACAAATCTCTAAGTCCTTGGAGCGTGGGAGGAAACCAGAGCACCCAAAGAAAACCCATGTGGACACAGGGAGAACGTACAAAAACTCCGTACAGACAGCACCCGTAGTCAGGATCGAACCCGGGTCTCTGGCGCTGTAAGGCAGCTACTCTACCACTGTGCCATAGTGCCGGGCTGGGCTTTCCCACAACCCGACTCATTCTTATGTACCCTGGACTTCTCATATTTGTCTTTTTAAAAGGGCGGATAGGCCTGAATGTATTTCTTGACAGAGAGCAGGCATGGATTCACTGGGCTGAATGGCCTCCTTCTCTGAAAATTCTGACTGTAGGAGGTTCTAGTGAATGGGAGCTCTGGTAAATGGCAATGGAGTCACAGAGTCGTACAGCATGGAAACAGGCACTTCGGCCCAACTTGCCCACGCCAACTTTAGGCACAGCGTGGAAACAGACACCAGCCCACTGTGTCAGCCACGATCAGTGCTCACCCTGCGCACTAACGCTATCCTAATGCACTGGGGACAATTTTACAATTTTACCGAAGCCAATCAACCTACAAATCTGCTGCTCCATCTATCGGCTATCGGTCTATTAATTAATTATTTTTTTAGTAAGGTGCTTGACTTTACTTTAGACGTTAGAGATGCAGCGTGGAAACAGGCCGTTTGGCCCACCGAGTCCGCGCCGACCAGCGACCCCCGCGTACACTAACACTACCCTACACACAAGGGACAATTAGCAGAAGCCAATTAACCTACAAACCTGTACGTCTTTGGAATGTCGGAGCAAACCGGAGAACCCAGAAAAAACACCATGCGTTCACAGGGAGAACGTACAAACTCTGTACAGACAGCATCTGCAATCAGGATATAACTCGGGTCTCTGACGCCACAAGGCAGGAACTCTACAGCTGTGCCAGTCTGCCACCCATGCATCTATGCTGTAGAGAAATAATCTGACATGCTGCTTTGCAGTCAGACCTTACACGTATTCATGATGACAAAGTTGGGTGAGGCCTGATGGCGTGGTGTCATTTCTAATTCTTATGGAAGAGGCTTAGCGCAGGGAAGGACAACTTGTATTACACCGGACTAGTATGATCACATCATAGTGTGCCACGGAGCCGTACAGCATGGAAACAGGCCCTTCAGCTCAACTTGCCCACGCCGACCAAGATGCCCAATCTGCGCTGGTCCCACCTGTCCGCGTTTGGTCACTATCCCTCTAAACCATTCCTATCCATGTACCAGTCAAAGTGTTTTTTAAATATTGTTATCATACCTGCCTCAACTACCTCCTCTGGCAGCTTGTTCCATACACTCACCACCTTTTGTGTCAAAAGGTTTCCTCCTCAGCGACCTATTAAACCATTCCCCTCTCTCCTTAAACCCCTTCTTGATTCCCCTACACTGGGTAAAAGACCAATCATAACCATTTCTACAATGTCAGGAGTTTAACTTTTATATCGCCATATCTATTTTGGAATTTGAATGTTCATGCAAAGTAATTTAATGATACAAGTAACCAGTTATGTTGCTGTAATATTATTCAACATTGCTTCCTCTAATCCAGGGTTTAAGCATTACTCTGGAGACCTGAATGGATGCCTGAAATTAATAACTTCAAGTAGCCCTTGCTTTCCCTCCCTCCCCATCCCCGTCCCCTTCCCAGTTCTCCCACCATTCTTACTGTCTCCGACTACATTCTATCTCTGTCTCACCCACTCGCCTGACTTCAGTCTGAAGAAGGGTCTCGACCCGAAATGTCACCCATTCCTTCTCTCCAGAGATGCTGCCCGTCCCGCTGAGTTACTCCAGGATTTTGTGTCTACCTGCCTGAAATTGCTGGTAGACACAAAATGCTGGAGTAATTCTATGGGACAGGCAGCATCTCGGGAGAGTAGGAATGGGTGTCTTTTCGCGTCGAGACCCTTCTTCAGATGTTGTCTCAGCTATAGTACTGAGGGAAGATACCTTGCTGAAGGGTCAGTTTTGAAGGACCGTTAACTGTTGGATGTACATAAGACAGTAACAAGGAGGTGGCACGGTGGCACAGCGGTAGAGCTGCTGCCTTACAGCACCAGAGACTCGAGTTTGATCCTGACCACGGGTGCTTGTCTGTACGGAGTTTGTACGTTCTCCCTGTGACCTGGGTGGGTTTTCTCCAAGTTGTACGGTTTCCTCCCACACTCGTACAGGTTTGTATGTTAATTGGCTTGGTAAAAATGGAAAGTTGTCCCGAGTGTGTGTAGGGTAGTGATAATGTGCGGGGATCGCTGGTCAGCACGGACTCGGCGGGCCGAAGGTCCTGATTCCGTGCTGTATCTCAAAACGAAACTAAACCGCTGACGTAAATATGGAATAAAATATCCCACAAAAAAGGCTGCAGATTTTACACACCGAAAGCCACAGAACAAAGTCCTGAAGGCATTTCGCTTGTGCCCTCTGAACAGACTTGACTGAAAGCAAATCATTGTAGCATGTCAGTTTATCTGTTCATCACTTCTAACTCATGCTTCTGTTTGTCACACAAGAGAGGACAATTCTGTGTCGGCAGAGAGTTGAATGGACGTGTGCGATGTTAAATGCTTCAGTTTTTATCATCTTCATCTGTTTCCTGCCAAACTGGTAATTATCCATCCCAACAACTTGTTATTCTTGAATTCTTTACCCATATCTGTTAGCGCTGCAAACTATTCACAAATTACCAGCTCCAGGTTTGGCATTCCCAACACAACGACAGTTCCTGCCTCATTAATAAATGCTGCAAAAAGTGAGGAAGTCAGAGATGGTTCTTACAATCCGGTCAGTTTGCAATAGGCACTTAGAATGTTACCAATGACAACTATATCATGTTTCCTTTCATGTAACCAATTAATAAGCAATTTAGAATTCCTGCTTGGTCCAATGGCTTTTTAGTCATCATTTCTAGTCGAGTGTCATCAAATGCTTTTTTGAAAACAACAGCTTTGAAATTACTCCCTTGTGATAAATATTCAACACGCCAACCCCATATTCCTCACTGTGTGGACAGACACAAAATGCTGGAGCAACTCAACAGGACAGGCAGCATCTTTGGAGAGAAGGAATGGGTGACGTTTTTATGGTCGAGACCCATCTTCAGACTCGAGAAGGGTCTCGACCCGAAACGTCACCCATTCTTTCTCTCCAGAGATGCTGCCTGTCCTGCTGAGTTGCTCCAGCATTTTGTGTCTATCTTTGGTGTAAGCCAGCATCTGCAGTTCCTTCCCATAAATCTACTTAAAACAAATACATTTCTGACTTAGTAATGGAGAACGGAATTTTGAATGAATGTGCTGAACAACCCTGGACTGCTATTCTGTAGAGTACCATCTCTTTTCAGCTGCTGTTTGTTTGTCCATTAATTGATTTAAATAATAAAATTAAGACCACTCAAGAAAATGTAGAGGTTTACAAGAACAGTATCTTGGGGATATATTCTGTTATTTAGAAAATCTGTAGATATATTCTGTTATTTAGAAAATCTGTAGATCTGGAAGTGCTGCAGTCAGAGTAAAGAAGGTTAAAAGCAGGTTTGGCAGATTTAAAATTATGAGAGGTTTTTGATTGTCTGCACGGAGAAATAATTTCCACGCGATACGGTTAATAATCAGAGGAAAAAGAGTTAAAATAATGGAGGAATTAAATGAGTAAGATGTGCAGAATTTTCTTGTACTCATCATTATAGTCCAGAAAGTACTGGTGCAAAGGAGGTGGAATCAGGTTCAATAATAACTTTCAAAAGCCAATTAGCCGGATAGTTAATTACACAAATTTACATCAAAAGGACCAAGAGTGTGGGACTAATTGGAGCACTCTTCTAAATAGCACGGAAAGATATCACGATCTCCCTCCCTCTCTCCATCTACAATTCTGTTCCATAATCCCATTACATTCCTAGGGACTACAGGCCTAAATTGCTTTAAAATTGTTGCTCATTCCATTACTAAATGTTCAGCAATTTTTACCCTAATGAGAATTTAAATTTCTTCTCATGCAGATCAGCTCAGGAGTTGCTCTAAGTGAAGTAGTACCAACAGCGATACCAGCAGCAGTAGATTCATGTGCTTTCAGAGCAGGGTGGGAAGTTCTGTTGCAACAGCTGACAGGAGAAAGACATGTCATCCAAAGCTTCATCTGCTCATAACTCCAGTGGAGATTTAATTGGCCAAGATATTAAATGTCAGCTTGTCTTTTGTAGATATTTATTAGAAGACTCACAGCGAGAAGAGATAACAATTCCGCTCTGAATGAACACCATGGTTTTCGAATTAGATCATTAGAAATAAAACAGAACAAATTAAGTATTAAGTGAACTAACTCAAATTTGCCCATAAGCAGTTAATCACCCTTGTTTTCTGGTACGGGTTTATAACAAAGCACGTATTCTTGATGCTAAAGTGGAGTTGTGGAATGCAGGTAATAAATTGCAGCAAAGATGGTAAACACAGAATTGAAATCAAACTTCTTTGGGTCGATACCAAGGACACACAAACCTTTCAATATTCATTCCTATGAATGGTGAGTGGCTAAAATGGAAATGCTACATCCTGTTAAGTAAAAGCACATCAAGACCCTGCAGTGTTTATTTCACAAAATGCTGGAGTAACTCAGCAGGTCAGGCAGCATCTCAGGAGAGAGGGAATGGGTGACTTTTCGGGTCGAGACCCTTCTTCAGACTGAAGAAGGGTCTCGATCCAAAACGTCACCCATTCCTTCTCTCCTGAGATGCTGCCTGACCTGCTGAGTTACTCCAACATTTTGTGAAATAAACACCTTCGATTTGTACCAGCATCTGCAGTTATTTTCTTATACTTCTTAAGACTCTGCTGTGTGGTCAGTGCGAGTTTCTTCACAGCCAGTGTAAGGAGAGCAAGGATTTGAAAAGCCTTACTGTGTGTCTGTGAAGGAAACATTGTGTTTCTGACTCTGGAATTTATTTTTACGAGCACTAATATATCTTTCATAACTATTTGCTGGGGTTATTCCACACATAGGTGAGAGTTCTATCAGGTGTCCATTGGAGGTGGTGGTAGCAGACGCAGGGAGAACGTGCAAACTTCATACAGTCAGCACCAGAGATCAGGATTGAATCTGGGTCACTGGAACTCTATTAATGTTCTGCCTGAACTATTTCACTTGAACTGGCTTTGTCCTGTTAAATTCCATTCACCCATGATCTCACTCTAGCAATATAGACAATAGACAATAGACAATAGGTGCAGGAGTAGGCCATTTGGCCCTTCGAGCCAGCACCACCATTCAATGTGATCATGGCTGATCATTCTCAATCAGTACCCCGTTCCTGCCTTCTCCCCATACCCCCTGCAAGGTCCAAGTCTGACACAAACTACACAACTCAATTTCCCCGCTGAATTCCAGTCCCGTTAGCATGCAAATACTCTGGATTTGCGTTTATTTTGAACACTGAATAGAATTCTGGATTTCCGTATTTCTTCTTCCCTTGCGACAGGGCAGAGAATTGGGATTAGAATGAGTGACTTCCGTCAGGCATCTCATTTAACACAAAGGGAACCAAAGGAAGTCCATCTGCTCGTGAATGTGTGAGTGTGTTCAAGCTATGACCCCGTTACATATGACACAGAGTGCTGGAGTAACTCAGTGGGTCAGGCAAAAACTCTGCGGAATATGGATAGGTGATGTTTTGGGTTGTTACCGAACTGAAACATCAACTATCCATGTTATCCAAAGATGTCATAAGGTCATAAGGAATAGGAGTAGAATTAGGCCATTCGGCCCATCAAGCCTACTCCACCATTCAATCATGGCTGATCTATCTCTCCCACCCCATTCTTCTGCCTTCTCCAAATACCTTCTGACACCTGCACTAATCAAGAATCTATTTATCTCTGCCTTAAAAATATCATCTGACTTGTCTTCTACAGCCTTCTGTGGCAAAGAATTCCACAGATTCACCATCCTCTGACTAAAGAAATTTCTCCTCATCTCCTTCCTAAAAGAAGGTTTTTTAATTCTGAGGCTATGACCTCTAGTTCTAGTCTCTCCCACTAATGGTAACATCCTCTCCACATCCACTCTCTCCAAGCCTTTCACTATTCTGTATGTTTCAATGAGGTCCCCCCCTCATTCTTCTAAACTCCAGCGAGTACAGGCCCAGTGCTGACAAACGCTCATCATAGGTTAACCTACTCATTTCTGGATATTGCCTGACCCTCTGAGTTACTCCAGCACTTTGTGCCTTTTTGGTAAATCGGCAATTCCTCTAAACTGCCTTAACATATCACCTGCACTAATCAAGAATCTATTTATCTCTGCCTTAAAAATACTGCCTTAGATCATTGCTTGCAGATAAAATATATGTAATTAGCACTACCAACTCTTAATGCATTTCATTTTTTAACTTGCATCAATTGCAAGTGCATATGAATTAGGTGCAGTAATAAGTTATTTGGCCCCTCGAGCCTCCTCCACCATTAAATAAGTTTATGGCTGATTTGAATCTTTGTCCTTTCCCTGTGATCTCTTCCCATGGAACAGATACAACCCCTGAATCTCCACAGGGCACAGGATGCTGGAAACACTCAGCGAGTCAGGCAGCACTTGTGGAGAGAGAAACAGAGGTAATGTTGCAGAACTGGGAAACAGAGAACAATAAGTCAGTTTTATGATGCAGAAAAATTGGGGAGGTCCTCTGATTCAGCTCCTGACATCCAATCCCTGTGACCCCAGGAATAATCTCTCTCTCTCTCTCTCTCTCTCTCTCTCTCTCTCTCTCTCTCTCTCTCTCTCTCTCTCTCTCTCTCTCTCTCTCTCTCTCTCTCTCTCTCTCTCTCTCTCTCTCTCTCTCTCTCTCTCTCTCTCTCTCTCTCTCTCTCTCTCTCTCTCTCTCTCTCTCTCTCTCTCTCTCTCTCTCTCTCCTATGCTTCTTTCTCTACATGTGCTGCCTGACTTGTTGAGTGTTGTCAGCATTTTCTCTCTCTCTCTCTACATTTTCTGAACTTGCAATGTCTCAGCCAATGTGCAGGAATTTTCATAGGTCGGTGGCACCAGCTGAGAGATCCAGTTTGAAGAGATGATCAGAGTGTTGCATGAGAGGGCACCATGATGATTGCCCTTTAACATTTATAGGGCGCAGCGGTAGAGTTGCCGCCTTACAGCGAATGCAGCGCCGGAGACTCAGGTTCGATCCTGACTACGGGTGCTGTACTGTACGGAGTTTGTACGTTCTCCCCGTGACCTGCGTGGGTTTTCTCCGAGATCTTCAGTTTGTTCCCACACTCCAAAGACGTACAGGTTTGTAGGTTAATTGGCTGGGCAAATGTTAAAATTGTCCCTAGTGGGTGTAGGATAGTGTTAATGTGCGGGGAACGCTGGGCGGCGCGGACCCGGTGGGCCGAAGGGCTTGTTTCTGCACTGTATCTCTAAATCTAAATCTATAACTTCCAGGAGAAGTGCTTACTGCCTGTCTGTGCTTAGTTGAGAATGATCCCTTTTCCCCTTGACACGTATTCACTCAAAAACAATGAGAATACCTGACCTGACCATGTGGCCTCACTAATAATGACCACATGTCATTGTGTTTGAGTTTAGTTTAGAGATACAGAGCGGAAACAGGCCCTTCGGCCCACCGAGTCCGCGCCGGCCAGCGATCCCTGCACATTAACACTATCCCACACACAGTCAGGACAATTTACATTTATACCAAGCCAATTAACCTACAAACCTGTACGTCTTTGGAGTGCGGGAGGAAACCGATGATCTCGGAGAAAACCCATGCAGGTTACAGGGAGAACGTGCAAACTACGTACAGACAGCGCCCGTTGTCAGGATGGAACCCGGGTCTCTGGCGCTGTAAAAGGCCTGTCCCACTTAGGCGGTTTTTTAGGCGACTGCCGGCGACTGTCAAAGTCGTAGCAGATCGCCGAAATTTTCTTTTACCCGACGACAATGACCACGACAATGCCGAGTCAGGTCGAGATTACACCGTCTTCGGAAACATTGCGAAAATTCCCACGCTGTCAATGCTTCTCCGGCGTCTTAACTTTCGCTGAAATCACTGACAAGTCGGTAAGTACTTGAGAGATTTGAAATATAGCATCTTGCTCGGGTTACTTGAAAACCAAGCTTCACGGTAACAACGCATAAACTGGATTTCCAGTTTGCTAATAGCAGTATTAAGAAATTTAATTTTAAAAGTGGTTAAATGAAATTTTGTGCAGAGTGTGGGCATTCTTTGAAAATGTACGGGAGATGCATATTTGGTTTCTGGGTTGCATATCTGGGTTGGGAGCCTACTTTAAATGTAATCGCTGATGGCCATAAACATCGCAAAAGTCCCCACGCTTACCTGACCATCAAACTGTCGCCTCCAATCTACCTGTCAAATGTCCTGACGGTAAATAAATTGGTTAAACACAAGTATTTTATGGTATCTTCAAATGACTTTACTTATTTTAATATTATGTGCTTCTAAATGCATCTAAGAGAACCTAGCAAACCTGGGGACAGCATGCGACAGCGCCCGCAATAAGCAACGATACCTGGCGACAAGCCAGCTGTCGCCGAGAAGTTTCACTCCGGTTGATTTCTCAGCGACGCGCTGAGATCCACTACGATTCTTGGAAGACTCCTCACGATCATGCCCGCGACACCCCGGCGAACTGTCGGCGACAGCCTAGTCACCGGCAGTCGCCTTAAAATCGCCTAAGTGGGACAGGCTCTTAAGGCAGCAGCTCTACTGCTGCGCCACCGTGCCGCCCCACAGTGAGGCTACATGTCTGACCAGAAGACCTAAAAAGAACGGAAAAACATTCGAATATCCCACTTGTGCAAAATTTAGGCAGAGGAAATAAAATTGGGAAGATATGTAAAGAATAGATCTGAACCATTATCAAACATACCCATCCCAAACCAATTAATAACAGGGTGCAGATGATGCAGATACCAGGAGAAATAGGAATTGAGTGAAGGGGGTAAAAAAGATGGACAAAAAGCCAGTATATTGAACTTGCTGAAATTTTTGAACAATATTGAAC
Source organism: Rhinoraja longicauda (assembly GCF_053455715.1). Classification (NCBI taxonomy): domain Eukaryota; kingdom Metazoa; phylum Chordata; class Chondrichthyes; order Rajiformes; family Arhynchobatidae; genus Rhinoraja; species Rhinoraja longicauda. The sequence continues at coordinate 16,063,845 of NC_135982.1, read as the reverse complement.
AAACTGAAAACTTGAAAGTTTTGATCGGAAGTGAAATTTTTCTTTGTTTGAGTAACAGTAATTCACAGACGCTTTAAACCCATGGTCTTTGAAGGGGTGTCATAAATAAAACCTCAGGGAAGGAGTTAGTTGCTGTCTGTGGATTGCTCAGGGCAGAAGGAGGGGTCTCTACCATTGCATGGCCCAAATATGGCTTGTCGAGCAAGTTTTTAGATCCGGTGTGCTCTGTTAATTTAAAGCTGTGGGTCATGATTACATGTTGTGGAGAGAAACACCTTATTTTGCACTTGTGTTAACCGTGCAAGTTTATGTCAATTAATTCGCTGCCTTAAAATATAACTTTCTGCGTTTTTCACGGTGCAAATATTTGCAAACCAAAGTTGTGAAACGTTTGCTTCCTTTCGTTTTGCAACTCACACAACAAAATCTGGAGATGCAGGAAATCTGATCGAGAAACAGGGATCGCTGGAAACACTCAGCCGGTCAGGTGGCATTTGTGGGGAGAGAAACAGTCAGAAACAGAATTTCTCTCTTGTGTCTTCCATTTTCAGTTTGACCCCGTGATTTTCATTTTCAGTTGCATTGAAATGGAGACCTGAAAATGCATTGAAACATCCAAAACTTGCGATATCCTGGTATTATTTAACAGTGTGCTTAGTTTAGTTTAACAATACAGTGCGGAAACAGGCCCTTCGGCCCACTGAGTCCGCGCCCACCAGCGATCCCCGCACACTAACACTATCCCACACACTCGAGGCACAATTTACAATTTTACCAAGCCAATTAACCTAACAACCTATATGTCTTGGAGTATTGGAGGAAAGCGGAGCACTTGGAGAAAACCCATGCAGCTCACGGGGAGAATGTAGAAACTCCGTACAGACAGCACCTGTAGTCAGGATCGAACCCGGCTCTCTACCGCTGTAAGGCAGCAACTCTACCGCTGCGTCATTGTACTGCCCAACGTGTGATGAAATCTGCAATTATCAACTTTTTAATTGCACTATTTATCACAATTAATTGAACAGCAGCCCTAATGTTGATGCAACTTGTTTTTTTAAGCATTGAATGCATTTCATTCATAATATCTGAATGCAAAACTGTGACCTCCAGCTGCTTCTGGGTCTGTGCACAGAGGAGCAACAGATGACCTGAGTTGAAGGACCTGAATCAGAAATGAAGTTGTTAGTTAACCTACTGCATCTCAGAATCCGATCGTTTCGCTGAACACCTACGCTCAGTCCGCCGAAGTCTAAATGATCTCCCGGTTGCCAACCATTTTAACTCACTCCCCTTCCCATTCCCATTCCCATTCCCATTCCCATTCCCATTCCCACACTGCCCGTTCTCCCCTGGGCTGCCCCCACTGTCAGAGTGTTGCCACACTGATATTGGAGGAACAGCACCGCATATTTCACTTGGGCAGCTTACAACCCAGCGGTATGAATATTGATTTCTCTCATTTCAAATAACTCTTGTGTCACCCCTCTCTCTGCCCCTCCCCCACCATAGTAATCCTGCCAGTTACACTGTTCACATCCCTGTATCCCGTCGTTATCATCTCCTCCACAGCCACCAATGGACCATTGTGGGCTCTTTGGTCGTCAGGGCCAGTTCTGATTCATTCTGAACCTTTTCATACCTCTAGTTTCCCTCCCCCCCGGCCCTCAGTCAGACCCGAAACGTCACCTATTCCTTTTCTCCAGAGGTGCTGCCTGACACGTTGAGTTACTCCGGCATTTTGTGTTTATCTTCGATGTGAGCCAGCATCTGCAGTTCCTTCCTACACACATCCTTTCGAAGGAGTTGCGTGAGCTGACAGCTGATTGACGGTAAATGAATTTACACGTCTTTTGTGGCTAGTACCACAACAGGATCAAGTCCGCTCTCTGCCTAGAGAAACCCATGGAGAACTGGTGGTCCTTTGGGACAGCTTTCTTCCGTTTCAGGGGATTAGCATTGTAAAGCTAATAACGCGTGGGCGGAGGAATTTGACAGGCATGCAGTGCAAAATAATACTGGAATTTTCTCCTTATGGAACATATCACTTTTTAAGTCTCAGGTCAATTAGAAAATGTGTGTTTTATTACGTTTAGGTCCAGCCTTTTCATTTCTCTGAGACCAGCAGGCTTCCCAGCCAAGTCCTAATGAAAAGCAGCAGTAAATCAACTAACTCCACATCAAAACACTGGGACGTTGCTAGATATTAATGCAGAAACTCTTAGACAAAAATGTGCATTTCTGTTTGGTGTTTTTTATGTCATGTTTTGGCATTTATTTAATCCTTTCCCAGTTTAGGGTCAGGTCTATGTTTTGTCAGTGCACCATGTGCGGCACAATGGCGCAGCGGTAGAGTTTCTGCCTTACAGCGCCCGAGACCCGGGTTCGATCCTGACTGCAGGTGCTGCCTGTATGGAGTTTGTCCATGCTCCTTGTGACCGCGTGGGTTTTCTCCGGGTGCTCCGGTTTCCTCCCACACTCCAAAGACATGCAGGTTTGCAGGCTAATGCACAAGAGCGGTGAGGTACAGACACAATGAAAATCTTGCTTGGAGCTGCGTCGCTGGCACATCGACTCAGTTAACACACAAAATCATAACGTGCGGCACGGTGGCGCAGCGGTAGAGTTGCTGCCTTACAGCGAATGCAGCGCCGGAGACTCAGGTTCGATCCTGACTACGGGTGCTGTACTGTAAGGAGTTTGTACGTTCTCCCCGTGACCTGCGTGGGTTTTCTCCGAGATCTACGGTTTCCTCCCACACTCCAAAGACGTACAGGTATGTAGGTTAATTGACTGGGTAAAATGTAAAAAATTGTCCCTAGTGTGTGTAGGATAGTGTTAATGTGCGGGGATCGCTGGGCGGTGCGGACTTGGTGGGCCGAAAAGGCCTGTTTCCGCGCTGTATCTGAAATATGAAAGAAATATATAAAAATAACACAAACCGCCTCGCAAATTAGGATTTGAAGATACATACGGTCAATATAAGGTGAGGAGGAGCTGATGTTTTCTCCAGATAGGGCATTTGGAACCAAAGTCACAGTCTCAGAATAAGAGGTGACCATTCAGGGATGAGACAAACAGAAGCATCATACATCAAGAAGGTTTGTCTAGGCTCGGTTGCCAAGTTTATTCAAGGCAGAGATAGATTGATTTTTAGATGTTAAGGGATTCAAGGGATATGGAGTTAGTTCAGGAAAATGGTTCGGAGATCAAGGTTCATCCACGTTCTTACTGGATAGTGGAACAGCACTGCTACGTTGGAGGTTCCCTTGCACTGAAAAGGTCCACCTCTGGAACAGTGTCTGGGTGTCCTAGTGCATCAGTCACTGAAAGGAAGCATGCAGGTACAGTAGGCAGTGAAGAAAGCCAATGGAATGTTGGTCATCATAACAAGAGGAGTTGAGTATAGGAGCAAAGAGGTCCTTCTGCAGTTGTACAGGGCCCTAGTGAGACCGCACCTGGAGTACTGTGTGCAGTTTTGGTCTCCAAATTTGAGGAAGGATATTCTTGCTATTGAGGGCGTGCAGTGTAGGTTTACTAGGTTAATTCCCGGAATGGCGGGACTATCATATGTTGAAAGACTGGAGCGACTAGGCTTGCATACACAGGAATTTAGAAGGATGAGAGGAGATCTTATCGAAACGTATAAGATTATTAAGGGGTTGGACACGTTAGAGGCAGGAAACATGTTCCCAATGTTGGGGGAGTCCAGAACAAGGGGCCACAGTTTAAGAATAAGGGGTCGGCCATTTAGAACAGAGATGAGGAAAGACATTTTCAGTCAGAGTTGTGAATCTGTGGAATTCTCTGCCTCAGAAGGCAGTGGAGGCCAATTTTCTGAATGCATTGAAGAGAGAGCCGGATAGAGCTCTTAAGGATAGTGGAGTCACGGGGTACGGGGAGAAGGCAGGAACGGGGTACTGATTGAGAATGATCAGCCATGATCACATAGAATGGCGGTGCTGGCTCGAAGGGCTGAATGGCCTCCTCCTGCACCTATTGTCTATTGTCTGCACTTGGACCATCCTTGGAGTGGACGGCAAGGTGGAATAATCAGCCCTGTTTAGCTGTGCTGACATGTAAAAGTCTTGACTTCACATTATCCATATTTTCAAAATAAAGAAATACTCACGCGATGAGCCTAAGTGTAATATGTAAAATGTAATGCATATGATTATATTTGTTTATATTACTCATGCGGTGAGCAACATTTCTCAAACCCCTTGCGTGCCATTAAATATATTAAAATATAATTTCAGACTGCAAATATTAATATCGCTGAATATATATTTTATAGTAACATTTTCGCTCAAATTTTTAAAAAAATCCGTTTTTAAGAAGTACTGCTGAAACAAGGAACTGCAGATGCTGGTTTGCACAACAAGGCACAAAGTGCTGGAGTAACTTGGCTGGTCAGGCAGCATCTCTGGAGAACATGGATAGGTGTTGTGTCGGATTGGGACTCAAGAAGGTTCCCGACCTGAAAGAGTTTGAAGGGTCCTGACCCGAAACATCGCTTATCCATGTTCTCCTAACCTGTTGAGTTACTCCAGCACTTAGTGTCTGCAACTATTATGCCCCATTGCCTCCATTATGCCCTGCTTGCCCCAGACTACTGCTTCCCACCCAATTTATGGAACATTTTTCTGACAAAAGTTGAGTAACTGAGTTGTGTAAAAATGGATTGATATAGTTACTGGGATTTTGCATAATTTAAACTCAAGATAGAATTTTGAAGTTGCCTAATCAGGTGACACAAGGAGGGAGGGAAGGCACTATCTAATGCATGATCATTGACTTGAATTGGTAACTGGCTCTCTCAACACCTCCGCTCAGTCCGCCTTAACCAACCTGATCTCCCGGTGGCTCAGCACTTCAACTCCCCCTCCCATTCCCAATCTGACCTTTCTGGCCTGGGCCTCCTCCATTGTCAGAGTGAGGTCCAGCACAAATTGGGGGAACAGCATCTCATATTTCGCTTGGGCAGTTTACACCCCAGTGGTATGAACTGCAGGAAACATGTTCCCAATGTTGGGGGTATCCAGAACCAAGGGCCACAGTTTAAGAATAAGGGGTAGGCCATTTAGAACGGAGATGAGGAAAAACTTTTTCAGTCAGAGAGTTGTAAATCTGTGGAATTCTCTGCCTCAGAAGGCAGTGGAGGCCAATTTCCTGGATGTTTTCAAGAGAGCTAGATAGAGCTCTTAAGGATAGCGGAGTCAGGGGGTATGGGGAGAAGGCAGGAACAGGGTACTGATTGCAAATGATCAGCCATGATCACATTGAATGGTGGATTGGCTCGAAGGGCCGAATGGCCTACTCCTGCACCTATTGTCTATTGTCTATTGACTTCTCTAACTTCAGATAGTTCCTCTGTCCCTCTCTTTCCCCTCACCCTTTCCAGTTCGCCCACTAGTCTTCCTGTCTCCTACTACATCCGATCTTTGTCCCATCCCCTCCCCTGACATTAGACTGAAGAAGGGTCTCGAACCTAAAAAGGTCACCCATTCCTTCTATCCAGAGATGCTGCCTGGCCCGCTGAGTTACTCCAGCATTTTGTGTCTCCCTTCGATTTAACCCAGGTCGATCAAATCCCGAACAAACAGACTTAAAAACAGTTTTTACCCCAGGGCCATACGAGAACTGAACACTACCTTTGCACTAGGCAACACCGTTAAAAAATCTTGTACTTAATATAATTGTATTTAATTGTATTTATGTATTTATTTGTTTTTGCATTTATTGCATATATGTTTGTACGCACCGTCAGGATTGGCTATTTTTTAATTTCGTTGTACTCGTTGCAATGACAATAAATGAATATTATTATTATCTGCAGTTTTCTTTCCTACTAAATATCACCATCATCTTGTGTTTCCATTTCAACTGCATTGTTTAACTTTTAGATCGTATCTGTATGATCTGAGTCCCTCTGAGAAGAATGAAGTAAAAGCTCCACACAAGTTTGAGAGAGTGCCTCAACATAGCATAATTGTATTATTCTGATATGTACATTCACATTAATAATTGGCGGCATGGTGGCACAACGGTCGAGTTGCTGCCTTACAGCGTCAGAGACCCGGGTTCGATCCTGACTACGGGTGCTATCTGCACAGAGTTTGTACCTTCTCCCAGTGACCACATGGGTTTTCCCCGGGTGCTCTGGTTTCCTCTCACGCTCTAAATACGTCCAGGTTTGTAGGATAATTGGCTTTGTTAAAGATTGTAAATTGTTCCAAGTGTGTAAGTTCGTGTACAGGGGTGATCGCTGGTCGGCACAGACCCTGATGTCTCCAGTCTAAAGTCTAAATTGCCAAGGCTTCTTCAGTGACGGCTCCAAAACGAATGAACTTCGCCCTTGGGAAGAACAAATGCGCCGGGCACATGGTAACACCATCATGTGTACGTTTGCGGCCAAGTCACGCTTCATCTTGAATTGGACGCACATCAACCCACTTTCATTGTCTCTGGGTCAGATTTCGTGAACTCCCACCCTGGGAATACCTTTACCAAATGCACCGCAGAGGATCACAATGTTGGAAAATAACACCCTCAGGGGTAATGAGGGATGGGAAACAAATCCCAGTGATAGAATGATCAGTAAACAATTCAATTGCAAATGAAATAATATGTTTAGAAGGTGTGAAGTGTCTTTGAGGAACTCAAAACATGTGGATCTCATTTCTCTCAGCAATGTTAAAAGTGTTAATATACATTTAAGACTGGTGTTTTTGGTTATGGTGCCCGGTGTTGATTTGAAGCATCTGTTCCAAGTACTTAATTAACTTTGTGATACATGTGGAAACAATACAGGCACAATCCCATGAATTTATATTTGGAATTAGCAATTTGATGGAAGTGATTGAGCATTTCCTGAAAGATTTGCGAGGAAAAAATAAAAGATTTTAAAAGTCTGGGATGATATTACATACACGCTAATTTACTTATCAGGTCTCTACAGTGCTTATTAAATGAAATGAAAAGTTTGTCCATCGAAAGCTTGTGAATTCTTGTGGAAACTGGTCCCGTGACTGGAGGACCCTGTGGTTAGATCTGCTCTAACCATAAATACGGGTCGTGTCATGTCAAACGCCAATGGTATTCATGCCCACGACACCAATGAGGAGAATGGGTACCCGATATTTGTCCCAGTTTATTGGAAACTCGGCAAGACCAAAGGGAAAATGGTGGAAACACAGTGATGGTCCCGTTGCCATTGGAAAGAATAGCTGAGGTGGCAGGAGCTGAAGAGGAAACTGAGGTGCATCAGGAATTAAGGACAGGCATCATCGTTTGTTCCTCAATATTTTGGGAGATGATGGAAAGACTGAGGGAACCGAGGAGATCCAGATCCCTGGCTGGGGTGAACTAATGGAAGAACATAAAACAGGACAGTGGTCAGTATGGGAACTAACTCCTCAGCCCATGCGCCAACCATGATGCCAATTTAAACTGTACATCTGCCTGCATGTGGTCTATATCCCTCAATTCCCTGCATGGAAAGAGGTTAAACTGGTAGTTGATTTCAGTTACGAAGAAGAAATACTCCTTAACCTAGCATAAGGACTAAATTAATTAAGGGGAAAAATTCAGGTAGGGCATCAGATCCAAGCATTGTTCATGATTGCAGTTGAACAGGAACTGCAATAAGGTCAGGGCATAGCTTGCTCATAATAATATAGAACAGTACAGCACAGTAACAGGCCCTTTGGCCCACAATGCTTGTGCAGAACCTAATGCCAAGTTAAACTGAGTATGAAGGAACTGCAGATGCTGGTTTAAACTGAAGATAGACACAAAAAGCTGGAGTAACTCAGCGGGCCAGACAGCATCTCTGGAGTCTGAAGAAAGGTCTCATCCTGAAACGTCACATATTCCTTTTCTCCAGAGATGCTGTCCGACCCGCCGATTTACTCCAGCTTTTTGTGTCTATCTTTGCCAAGTTACACTGATCTCATCTGCCTGTACATGATCTACATCCCTCTATTCCTTTCACTTCCATGGGCCTATCTGAACGCTTCTTAAATGCCACTATCGTATCTGCCTCCACCACCAGGCAATGCGTCCAAGCTCCAACCATTCTCTTGCCTGCACATCTCCATTAAACTTTCCCCCTCTCAGCTTATAGTTATGCCTTCCAGTATTGGACATTTCCACCCTGGGAGAAAGGTTCTGACTAACTATCCTATTTATGCCTATCCATAAATACCATACTAACCATTGTCCCTCGATACCATTAATATTCCAAAAAAATGACTGTACTCAGGGTATGGGCAGGACCGTCTTAACGCATGGGCCTGATGGGCACTTGCCCGGGGCCCCACGAGCATAGGGGCCCCATGCTGATCTGTGTATGTTAAGTGACTTGCAATAAATCAATACTACTTTAAAAATGTAGGTTCAATAAGTGCTTTTTTCGCAACATTTTCGGTCACTAAGTGCTTCTCACAGCGATCTGTAAGTGCTTTTTGCAACAATGTAGCACGCTAAGTCCATCGCTAAGTGCTTTTCGGTAAGTGCTTTTCGCCGGCATGACAGGGGGGGGGGGGCTGGTAGGGAAAGGGGGGTGGGGGAGAGTAACGGTAGGGGCCCCAGTACACTGCTTTGCCCGGGGGCCCATAATGCTGTAAAAACGGCCCTGGGTATGGGTTTCCACATTTCTCTGTTGAGAATTAGTTCTCTGAAAGCGGCATCACAGGTAGACAGGGTGGCAGAGAAAGCTTTTGTTACATTGGCCTTCGTCAGTCAGAGTACTGAGTACAGAAGGTAGGACATTATGTTATAGTTGTACAAGACGCTGAGGTCAACATTGATGCTGAGGTCAACAACAGGATTGCCAAGGCCAGCGCTGCCTTTGGGCGACTCCGTGGGAATGTTTGGGAGCGGAGAGAACTCAGCCTTACCACCAAGCTGAAGGTCTACCGTGCAGTGGTACTCACCACTCTTCTCTATGCCAGTGAGACCTGGACTGTCTACAGCAGACATGCCAAACAGCTCAACCACTTTCACTTGAGCTGCCTACGCAGACTCCTTCACATCAGGTGGCAGGACAAAATTCCCGACACAGAGGTCTTGGAACGAGCCGGAACGGGTCTTGGAACGGGCCGGAATCCCCAACGTCCACACCCTCCTACGGAAAGCCCAAGCCAGATGGACAGGCCATGTCGTCAGAATGCCCGAGAGTCGACTGCCAAAACAGCTTCTGTATGGTGAACTGTGTCAGGGCAAGCGCTCAGTAGGAGGACAGAAGAAACGGTTTCAGGACTGCCTCAAAGTGTCCCTCAAAGACTTGGACATCAACCTCAGCACTTGGGAGTCTCTTGCTCTGGACCGTCCAACCTGGGGTAGCAAGCTCACCACAGGAGCCCGTGCAGCAGAGAACAGACGCACTGCAGAGGCCCAGAGAAAACGCACCGCGCGCAAGGCCCGGGCTACCTCCACTTCCACTGCAGCACCCATCCACTTGTGCCCTACGTGTGGGCGTCCCTTCCGGGCCCGGATTGGCCTCACCAGTCACTTCCGGACCCACATTCACCAATCCTCCAACTGAAAGTGAAGTCATGGTCATCTTCGAACCCGAAGGACGAACAACAACAACAACAACAACAAGACCTTGGTGAAGCTGGATTTGGAGTATTACATTCAGTTTCAGACAGCCTGTTGTAAGAAGAATGTCGCTCCGCTGGAAAGTGTGCAGAAAGGATCTGCAAGGATGTTTCCAAGATGTAAGGAAAGGTTGGGAAGGCTAAGACTTTATTCCTTGGAACTCAGGATGCTGCACCTTATAAAGGTGTGTAAAACCATGAGGGGAATAGATAGAGTGAATGCACTGAGGCTTATTTTTTACCCAGATTGGGTGAATCAAGAACCAGAGGACATAGATTTAAGGTGAGAGGGGAAAGATTTAATAGAAACCTGAGGGTCAATATTTTCACTGAAGAGGGTAGTGGAAATATGGAATGAGCTGCCAGAGGAGGTAGTTGAGACAAGTACTATAACAGCGATTAAAAGACATTTGAGCAGGTAGATGGATAGCAAAGCTTTAGAGGGATATGTGCCAAATTTGGCAAGTGGGATTAGCTTAAATAGGGGCATCTTAGTTGGCAGAGATGAGTTTGGCCGAATGGCCTGGATCCATATTGTATGACTCTATGATTAATTCCAAAGATTTGCTGTCTCTGTGTGGCAGACAAAGAGCAGACAAAGATCTGGCCAATACCATCCTTGGGCAGCTTACAACCAAATAGTATGAATATTGATTTTTCTAACTTCAAGTAACCCCTGCATTCCCTTTCTCTCCACCCACCCCCCCCCCCCCCCCCCCATCCAAGTCGCACCAGCTTCTCGTTCGCACCCAACAAACAGCTAACAGTATGGCCTGTTTCCTTTATCATCGTTACTTTTTGGCATATCTCTCATTTATTGATCTATATCTACCTACATCATTGTCTATTTCTCCCGTGACTTCCAGTCTGAAGAAGGGTCTCGACCCGAAAGTCACCCATTCCTTCTCTCCAGAGATGCTGCCTGTCCCGGCTGAGTTATTGCAGCATTTTGTGTCTATCTTCAGTTTAAACCAGCTCCTTCCTACACAGCAATATAAAGCATTGGGAACTGGGGATTAACATCACTAACCCTCTCCTATGCCAACCAGTCAACAATTTCTAAAATATCATGTCCACCTCACTGTGAAAACTGTAATTTATCACTGAGAGAGCCATATTCAACCATGCACAGTGTGTCTTCAAAGGGGCAGTCATCTGCAATATAAATTAGACTTTCAAAAGGAAACAATGTTAGGATGTTGAAAAAAAAAGTTCTAATTGATGCAAAGCCACCTAGATCTGGCCAGGTCTTTAAAGCTAGCAAACTCATTTCTCTTCTTACTTTGAGTGTGAAAGAATCTTTGATTTGGGGTCTAAAGATGAATGCACGGCTTAATTCCAGTGCAGTGTCACTGTAATATTGTTGAAGAAGGGGTTGGAGACCTGCCAGGAGAATGATTGAGGCTCATAATAAGCAATCCAATTAGGTGGATAATACTTCAGTTAGCAACCTCGCCAACGGTAATCAGCTGAACAAGAATGAACAAGCCGATGTTGACAATTTTGGGGGAAAAACCTAATGCCACACTAAATGTTCTTGTTCTCACTTGTTGTATCATGGTCTGTAACCTTCTTTCAACTAAAGAATAGCTTAAGGAAATCTTTAGAACATGGAGTGGGATGTAGATACAAGGGATATAGATATGGGATGGGATGGGATGGGATGGGATGGGATGGGATGGGATGGGATGGGATGGGATGGAATGGACTGCAATTGCTAGATTATTGTGTAGAACGGCACGGTGGCGCAGCGGTAGAGTTGCTGCCTTACAGAAAATGCAGCGCCGGAGACTCAGGTTCGATCCTGACTACGGGCGCCGTCTGTTACGGAGTTTGTACGTTCTCCCCGTGACCTGCGTGGGTTTTCTCCGAGATCTTCGGTTTCCTCCCACACTCCAAAGACGTGCAGTTATGTCGGTTAATTGGCTGGGCAAATGTAAATTTTTAAAAAAAAATGTCCCTAATGGGTGTAGGATAGTGTTGGTGTGCGGGGATCGCTGGGCGGCGCGGACCCGATGGGCCGAAGGGCCTGTTTCTGCGCTGTATCTCTAAAAAAAACCAAAAAAAACACACAAAGTGTTGGAGTAACTTAACAGGTCAGGCAACATCTCTGGAGAAAATGGATAGGCGACGTTTCAGGTCGGTTCCCTTCCAGAGTTGCTGCTTGACCCATTGCGTTACTCCAGCAATTTGTGTTCTAAGCATGGACTGGAATGACTACCTCTCCCCTGAAGAGATTATTGTCATTGCCAAAGTATTTCAATAGTTCATGACTTGCAGGGAAAGTCTGGTCTGGGAGAGAAACACTGATTTAAGAGAACGCAATCAGTGGTAGTTTGTTGGCCTTAAAGGACAATTTTTAGTCGTGACTGTAAACCATCAGTTTATGCAAACAATATCTGTGATCTGCACACATATTAAAGGCTAACTGAAGCAGTGCACAAAAACTCAGATACAGCCTGGGGTGTGCAGTGTTGATCCTGCAGAAGCTGAGGTGTACATCACTGTTCAAAGAGTATCAGTGGTGGGCGGAGGTTCTCTAAGACACTGCCGTGGGTATATGCAAACAGCTTTGACAAAGTGCGAAGAGTACCCAGACTGTGCACTGTTCCCTCTGGAGTGTGAAATAACATTAACATTTTGGCATTACTTTAAAAAAATGTGCAGAGAAACAAGAGTTCAGTTCCCCCGTGAGTTATCAGTCGCAAGCTGTGAGCATTAATTGGCTGCAAGGGTGTTAAATGCACGAGGCAAAATGTTACCGTCTTAAGTCTGTAACCGCACTGTGGGTACAAAATTCCACCTTCTCTTTGAGAAGTGGAGCCAAAACAATGATAAGAATTCCCTTTGTCAACATCACAATCATAAACGATGCAGATGGTCAATTAGAGTGGCACCTCTCCCTTTTAATAAATGCAGAGGATGTGGAAAATACTCAGCAGGCAGGGAAAGGTCGATGGAGGAGGAAAGGGGATTAATATTTCAGGATGATAATTTTTCATCAGATGGAAAAGGATACTCTCTGTTTCTCTCTCCATGAGAAGATTACGGTCCCAATGCTGGCAAATGGGAAGAGCGCAGAAGGACAAAATGGTCGGACGAAGGGCCCATTTCTAAGACGCAGGACTTCATGAGGTGCAGATTGGCGTCGGCTTTTTAAATATAACCTGCAGGAGCTTGGGGGAAATGGAAACTAACTTCACTGTTACCGGCTGGTCACTGCGTCTGCTGTGATATTTTCAATCTTCTTAAGCAGAGGTGCCAACTTGGCAGCATTGGTTGGTACTCTATCCAATAAAGTATTTCAAGTTTCATCTGTAACGGTCTAACGTTTTGGCAGGTATCACTGACTGCACAGTTAAAACAAGGCCACTTTAAGCTGTATTTGCTTCCAGTCCCACTGTAAAAGCTTGCCTGTTCAATAATATTCCACATAAAGCAACTGTTGTGTGAATATAATTACACAGGTAAGTGGGTTGGTATCATTGCTTAAAATGATTTTCTACTATTTTCCATTTGGTTAATCACAAACATAGCACTGGATATTTACGCTTAATATATTTATGTGGATACAAGGAACTGCAGGTGCTGGTTTACAACAAAAAAAGAGACAAAGTGCTGGAGTAACTCAGCAGGTCAGGCCGCATCTCTGGAGAACATGGTTAGGTGATTAGTAGGAAAATAAAAACTGCAGATGCTGGTTTAAATCGAAGGTAGACACAAAATGCTGGAGTAACTCAGCAGGTCAGGCAGCATCTCTGGAGAGAAGGAATGGGTAACGTTTCAGGTCGAGACCCTTCTTCAGACTGATGTTTGAAGAAAGGGTCCCAACCTGAAACGTCACTTATTCATATCCTCCAGAGATGCTGCCTGACCCATTGAGTTACTCCAGCACTGTGTGTCGTAATATATTTATGTTTGTGCTAAAAACTATTCTCAATTGTATTCATACAAATGTGCCACAAGATCGCAACCAAAATATGAAGGGAATACATTTCAATGCAACCAAAGGAAAGAGTTCATGGAGATTTTACATGAATGATTGTGTAAATGTTTTTTTAAAAGTGCAATCATGATAACCTCTAGCTATTTAACCCCAGGCTTATTTTGTTTAGCATGTCCCTGTTATTCCCAAAGCAGAAACTCACGATATTCCTTTTTCCACTAAAGGATGACCATTGAGGGTGGTCTCCTTCAAGAAGGACCATCCTCTGGAGAACTGGCTCTCCTGGAGACCATGACACCCCTGAAGATCAAAGGTGTGCTCCACGTGAATGCTCAAGGCTCTCCATAACTGCCCAGCTGTGCATAAGGTAAAGTGGATTATTCAAGGCCAGTGCAGTGCAGACACTTTGGTTTCTTGGCTGATAGAGATTTATGTAACAACGAGAAACAAGTGCTGGCATTTGTTACACAGCAAAATAGACATAGAAAATAGGTGCAGGAGTAGGCCATTCGGCCCTTCGAGCCTGCACCGCCATTCAATATGATCATGGCTGATCATCCAACTCAGTATCCCGTACCTCCCTTCTCTCCATACTCATTGATCCCTTTAGCCACAAGGGCCACATCTAACTCCCTCTTAAATATAGCCAATGAACTGGCCTCAACTACCTTCTGTGGCAGAGAATTCCACAGATTCACCACTCCTGCACCTATTTTCTATGTCTATTTTGCTGTGTAACAAATGCCAGCACTTGTTTCTCGTTGTTACATAAATCTCTATCAGCCAAGAAACCAAAGTGTCTGCACTGCACTGGCCTAATTATTTTTGTGCACAACCCGCAGGCATTGCCACTTTCATTTCACTGCACATCGAGTATGTGTATGTGACAAATAAATTTGACTTGACTTGACTTTCTCTGTGTGAAAAAAAACTTTCTCTACTCGGTCCTAAAAGACTTCCCCCTTATCCTTAAACTGTGACCCCTTGTTCTGGACTTCCCCAACATCAGGAACAATCTTCCTGCATCTAGCCTGTCCAACCCCTTAAGAATTTTGTAAGTTTCTATAAGATCCCCCCTCAATCTTCTAAATTCCAGCGAGTACAAGCCGAGTCTATCCAGTCTTTCTTCATATGAAAGTCCTGCCATCCCAGGAATCAATCTGGTGAACCTTCTCTGTACTCCCTCTATGGCAAGAATGTCTTTCCTCAGATTAGGAGATCAAAACTGTACGCAATACTCCAGGTGTGGTCTCACCAATGCCCTGTACAACTGTTCTTGCAGTTTTTTTAGTTTTAATTTAATTTAGAGATACAGCCTCCGACCAGTGATCCCCGCACATTAACACTACCCTACGCACACACTAGGGATATTTTTAAAAACATTTATACCAAGCCAATTAACCTACAAACCCGCACATCTTTGGAGTGTGGGAGGAAACCGAAGATCTCGGAGACAACCCGCGCAGGACACGGGGAGAACATACAAACTCCGAACAGACAGCACCCGTAGTCAGGATTGGCCCCGGGTCTCTGGCGCTGTAAGGCAATAGATCTACTGCTGCGCCACCGTGCCGCCCCTGGCAGTTGGCATCAGGATAGCTCTGAATCTCAGAACTGAGAGGAACAGAGGTAAGGCTGCAAACAGATCAACAAGGACTGTGGTGGATAGATTACTTTGAAGCAATAAACCCCTGCACCCATTTCCATCCCAATGAACCTCCTTAAAAACCTATACCTATGAACCAACCTCTCACCATCCTCTGTCCAAGTCCTGCATTATATAGAGGAACAATTGTGTGCGTGTGTGAGTGTCTAATTGCCCGTGTCTATGCCTGTGTGCGTCTGCCTGCACCTGTGTGTGTATCCTGCAAGCAACTTAGTTTAGTTTAGAGATTTGTTTAGCGATAGAGTTTCAACTTTAGGAATAACTCTACCGCATTCCAGAGAAATGTGAGGTGTTGCATTTTAAGATGTCGAACAGGGGCAGGACCTACACAGTGAATGATAGGTCTCTGGGGAGTGTTGTAGAGCAGAGGGATCTAGGAGTGCGGGCGCATGGTTACTTGAATGTCAAGTCGCAGGTAGATAAAGGCTTTTGGCATATTGGCCTTCATCAGTCAGAGTATTGAATATAGAAGTTGGGAGGTCATGTTGCAGTTGTATAAGACGTCGGTGAGACTGCTTTTAGAGTATTGCGTTCAGTTCTGGGCACCACGTTATAGGAAAGATATTGTCAAGCTTGAAAGGGTTCAGAGAAGATTTACGAGGATGTTGCCAGGACTAGAGGGTCTGAGCTACAGGGAGAGGTTGTGTAGGCTGGGTCTCTATTCCTTGGAGTGCAGGATGATGAGGGATGATCTTATAGAGGTGTATAAAATCATGAGACGAATAGATCGGGTAGATACACAGTCTTTTGACCGAGAGTAGGGGAATCGAGAACCAGAGGACATAGGTTCAAGGTGAAAAGATTTAATAGGAATCTGAGGGGTAACTTTTTCACACAAAGGGTGGTGGGTGTATGGAACAAGCTGCCAGAGGAGGTTATTGAGGCTGAGACTATCCCAACATTTAGGAAACAGTTAGACAGGTACATGAATAGGACAGGTTTGGAGGGATATGGACCAAGTGTAGACAGGTGGGACTAGTGTAGCTGGGACATGTTGGCCGGTGTGGGCTAGTTGGGCTGAAGGCCATGTTTCTACACTGTATCACTCTATGATTCTATGATAGAGTGCGGA
Source organism: Rhinoraja longicauda (assembly GCF_053455715.1). Taxonomy (NCBI): domain Eukaryota; kingdom Metazoa; phylum Chordata; class Chondrichthyes; order Rajiformes; family Arhynchobatidae; genus Rhinoraja; species Rhinoraja longicauda. The sequence continues at coordinate 16,047,556 of NC_135982.1, read as the reverse complement.
AACAGGCCCTTTGGCCTACTGAGTCTGCGCCGACCAGTGATCCCTGCACCCTGCACACTAACACATGCAGCAAAGTTAGATAGAGCTCTTAATGATAGCAGAGTCAGGGGGTACGGGGAGAGGGCAGGAACGGGATACTGATTGTGGATGATCAGCCATGATCACATTGAATGGCGGTGCTGGCTCGAAGGGCCAAATGGCCTATTGCCTATTGTCCTATACACGCTGGGGGCAATTTACAATTAACCTACAAACCTGTACGTCTTTGGAGTGTGGGAGGAAACCAGAGATCCCGGAGAAAACCCGGTCAGAACATACAAACTCCGTACAGACAAGCACTCGTAGTCAGGATCAAACCCGTGTCGCTGGTGCTGTAAGGCAGCAACTCTACCGCTGTGCCACCATGTCACTTAGCTGTAATTACTGAAACAACCTGAAAATTAATTTGTCCGAATCTACTCCTCGAGGCAGTTTTAAGGGGTCTGCCGCTTTTCAGGGGCATGACATTTCAAACACATCGCCTTCTCGTGTAACCCTGGGCTTTTGTTTCAGATTTGCTTTACGACTGCTTGAAAGTAACTCTTTGTGCACTGCGCTTAATCTTAGCACTTACATCTCTTTAAAGTGCCTCTTGATGTCTTTGAAATGACTCACTGACTCAAGCACTCCACGTCTATAAAAATAGTAGATGCTCTGTAAAAGGTTACCTGCAGAACACAAGTTTAAGGTTACCATGACACGGAGAGGCTGCAAAACCAGCAAAAGCACAAATCCACACAGTCTCTGGCATTTGGAGGTAGAAAATACTAATGAGCTTCAGAGAATGGAGGCTTGTTATTGCAGCTGTTTGTGGTTCGAGTGTACAACAGGCAATTAATATGACAGGGAACATCCAGCATGTAATGCAGAGGAGATACAATTATTGTCTTTCAAGGGTATGATTACTTTAAAAAAACCTAACTACCAGCTCCACCTCACTGATGCAAGGTAATAGCCCGCCCTATTACTGTACAGAAAGCATTAACAGGGAAACAAGCTGATTCCAATACTTGCTAATTGCAGTCCGTATCATAGACAGGCGGAGCTGTTTGAAAAATGCCAGCATCATTAGTTAATGTAGGAAGACCAACACAATTGGGCAGGAAGAATCTGATGAGAGTATGTGAGTTTTGAGGTGGACAATAGACAATAGATAATAGGTGCAGGAGGAGGCCATTTGGCCCTTCGAGCCAGCACCGCCATGCAATGTGATCATGGCTGATCATTCTCAATCAGTACCCCATTCCTGCCTTCTCCCCATACCCCCTGACTCTACTTTCCTTAAGAGCTCTATCTAGCTCTCTCTTGAATGCATTCAGAGAATTGGCCTCCACTGCCTTCTGAGGCAGAGAATTCCACAGATTCACAACTCTCTGACTGAAAAAGCTTTTCCTCATCTCCGATCTAAATGGCGTACCCCTTATTCTTAAACTGTAGCCCCTGGTTCTGGACTCCCCCAACATTGGGAACATGTTTCCTGCCTCTAACGTGTCCAACCCCTTAATAATCTTATATGTTTCGATAAGATCCCCTCTCATCCTTCTAAATTCCAGTGTATACAAGCCTAGTCGCTCCAACAGTCCTGCCATTCTGGGAATTAATCTAGTAAACCTACGCTGCACGCCCTGAATAGTAAGAATCTATTGGAGAGGGAAGAAATGGCACATTTCAAAGGTTGTTTCAGTTAGTCTGAAGTAGTTTGTGAAATGTGTAGGAGGAAACTGCAGATGCTGGTTTAAACCTAAGATAGACACCAAAAGCTGGAGTAACTCAACGGGACAGGCAGCATCTCTGGAGAGAAGGAATGGGTGAGGTTTCGGGTCAAGACCCTTCTTCAGACTGGTTAAGGATAAGGGAAACGAGAGATATAGATGATAATGTAGAGAGATAAAGAACAATGAATGAAAGATGTGCAAAAAAGTAACGACGATAAAGGAAACAGGCCATTGTTAGCTGTTCGTTGGGTGAAAACGAGAAGGTAATGCGACTTGGGTGGGGGAGGGATAGAGAGAGAGGGGATGCCGGGGCTACCTGAAGTTAGAGACATTATGGAAATTGGTTTCTCTAACTTCAGGTAGCCCCGAAAAACATTGGATGGCATTGCCTATACCAGTCCAAGTTGCAGAACACATGAATAGGTGTGGAGATCCACACACACACACAGGCACACTGTCCACACACACACACACACACACACACACACACACACACACACACACACACACACACACAGGCACACTGTCCACACACACACACACACACACACAGGCACACTGTACACACACACACACACACACACACACACAGGCACACTGTACACACACACACACACACGGGCCCACTGTCAACACACACACACACACACACACGGGCCCACTGTCAACACACACACACACACACACAGGCACACTGAACTCCCCCCCCCCCCCCCCACACACACACACAGGTACACTGAACCACATACACACACACACACACACACACACACACACAGGCACACTGTCCACACACACACACACACACACACACACACACACACACACACACACACACACACACACACACACACACACACACAGGCACACTATCCACACACACACATACACAGGCACACTGTCCACACACACACACACACACACACACACAGGCACACTATCCACACACACACACACACACACACGCACACACTGTCCACACACACAGGCACACTGTCCACACACACAGGCCCACTGTCCACACACACACTGTCCACACACACACACAGGCCCACTGTCCACACACACAGGCACACACACACACACACAGGCACACTGTCCGCACACACACTGTCCACACACACACACACACTGTCCACACACACAGGCCCACTGTCCACACACAAAGGCACACACACACACACACACACACACTGTCCACACACACACACTGTCCACACACACACAGGCACACTGTCCACACACACAGGCCCACTGTCCACACACAAAGGCACACACACACACTGTCCACACACACACACTGTCCGCACACACACACACACACACACACACACACACACACACACACTGTCCACACACACTGTCCACACACACACAGGCACACTGTCCACACACACAGATGGGCTCACTGTGTATATGCACAGGCCCAGTGACCACACACACAAGACAACACCTGCCCTCGCCCCCACCCACACAGAGCCTCGCTCCCCACACGCACTCCCACACACACTAGCCCACCAACCACACACACACACACAAGACCACTGACCACACACAGACAACCACTGACAACACACACCAGCCCACCTAGCACACACACACACACACTTGGCCCAACTGCCCACCCACATCAGCCCTCATTCCCACCCACATAAAGCCTCGGTTCCCACACATCATCCCACCCACACAGCCCCTCAACCCAGTTCTGCTCCAGTATTGGGAAGCTGAGCCCGGCTGCTGTTCACTGTCGGACTGGCGTGAAGGAGGCCCAGAGAGGGACATTTCTGAGGCTTCTGTTTTTGTGTTCTTTGGCACAATATCAATCTCAGCAACATCTTGAGTTAAATGCTCAAGGGGAACTTGAAGAGAAGGTCTTTGGCAAAGCATCCAGCCCTGTCAATGCAGCCATGGAATTAGCTGAGTCACATAACCACCCACCTTTTGAAAAGCTGATCTGCAAACAGATTACACTTAAATTTAAAAGGGGTGAGACCTATAAATTGGATTATTTTATGTCCCTCATCCTTAGCTTAATCTTTTCTTTAAGGGACTAATTTCCAGTATTCTTGGGGTGTGTTTCCATGGATACACTCGGTGTTTTTGCCAAGTGGTTTTCTTCGGCTGTGATTTAAGCACAAAGTCTCAGCTTAGTTTTTGGGAATCCTGGTTAAATCCAATCTTCTCGATTCCCATTGCACTAAGCAACAATCAGGAACAAGAATCCTTGTGGACATATTAGAGTCATAGAGTGATACAGCATGGAAACATAAAAACATAGAAAATAGGTGCAGAGGTAGGCCATTCAGCCCTTCAAGCCAGCACCACCATTCAATATGATCATGGCTGATCATCCAAAATCACTACCCCGTTCCTGCTTTTTCCCCATATCCCTTGATTCCGTTAGCCCTGGGAGCTAAATTTAACTCTCTCGAAAACATCCAGTGAATTGGCCTCCGCTGCATTCTGTGGCAGAGAATTCCACAGATTCACAACTTTCTGGCTGAAAAAGTTTTTCCTCATCTCAGTCCTAAATGGCCTACCCATTATTCTTAAACTATGACCCCTGGTTCTGGTCTCCCCCAACATCGGGAACATTTTTCCTGCATCTAGCCTGCTCATAAGAATTTTACATGTTTCTATAAGATCCCCTCTCATCCTAAATGCCAGTGAATACACGCCGAATCGACCCATTCTTTCATCATATGTCAGTCCCATCATCCCGGGAATTAACCTGGTGAACCTACGCTGCACTCCCACAATAGCAAGAATGTCCTTCCTCAAATTAGGAGACTAAAACTACACACAATACTCCAGGTGTGATCTCACCAGAATTTCAGTAGGACCTCCTTGCTCTTAAACTCAAATCCTCTCAAATGAAGGCCAACATGCCAATAGCTTTCTTCACTGCCTGCTGTACCTGCATGCTTACTTTCAGTGACTGATGTACAAGCACACCCAGGTCTCGTTGAACCTCTCCTTTTCCTAATCCGACACCATTCAGATAATAATCTGCTTTCCTGTTCTTGCCACCAAAGTGGATAGCCTCACATTTATTCACATTATACTGCATCTGCCATGCACCTGCCCACTCACCCAACTTATCCAAGTCACCCTGCAGCCTCCTAGCATCCTCCTCACAGCTCACTCTGCCACCCAGCTTTGTGTCATCTGCAAACTTGGAGATGTTACATTTAATTCCCTCGTCCAAAGACTGATGCAGATATGGGGCCATTACCAGTCTTTCAATGCACTTTTGTTTTGTTTTAGAGACACAGTGCGGAAACAGGCCCTTCGGCCTTCCGGGTCCGCACCGACCAGCGATCCCCGCATATTAACACTATCCTACACATACTAGGGACAATTTTTACACTTACCAAGCCAATTTACCTACATTCCTGTATGTCTTTGGAGTGTGGGAACCGAAGATCTTGGAGAAAACCCACGCGGTCACGAGGAGAGTGTACAAACTCCGTACAGACAGCATCCATAGTCGTGATCGAACCCGGGTCTCCGGCGCTGCAAGCGCTGTAAGGCAGCAACTCTACCGCTGCGCCACCGTGCACCTCATTATAGTCAATGTTCGAGCTGCAAGTCATGCTAAGTGATCTGGGACTACAGCTGCAGTAGCGATGCACGTGATTACTCCTAGTGAGTACCCTAGTTGGAAAATAAAATGTGGTACCATATGACCTGTTTAGCTATGCCCAAGGTCTACAGTGAGTTGAGGGAAGCAGCATTTCCCCTGAATATTTGCACCACTTAACAACATCACAATCAGTGTGAGGAATCCTTCTTAGTTTTATTTTTCCTTCAGGTTTTTGGAACCACATAGGTAATAAATAATCTTTTAAGCAGTGCCAAAGTTAATGGCCTCTTCTTCGAGGATCTTCACGGAAACATCTGAACTTGCCAACCTTCTTGCTCTGTGGGGAGACTTGACGCACTGTGGCATGGTTTTAAACATGAGGAATGTTAAAAGATTTCCGAGGATTGAAGTGGCGAACCTGCACAGCTTCACCATTCAAGAATGATTGAACTTTCATCTGCTCAAAATGCACTACATGAATATCGGGATTACCTGCTGTGGGCAAAAAAGTAAAACCAGATTTGGCAAGGCACACACGACTTGCCCAAGTCAACTGTTGACGAAATGAATAAAAACATACCTTTTGAAGTTGAAAATGGGCCAGACTGAGGGAAATGTGTATAAGCATAAATGCCCACCAAGGATGAGTTAGGTAGGAAAGGAAATGAAGATGGATCACAGTTCAGGGGATGGAAGGACATTGGTACGCGGTTCCACAGCTCGACGAGCCTGGAATGTAATTAGCCGCGGGCGATCACTGAGCACAATTCTCCAGCCCTGCTCACATTCTATGACAACATCGCCGCATGTGCACGAGGCAGGACTGAGTTTCTCAGAGAAACGGAGGATGTAGAGGCAAGAAACTGCAGATGCTGGTTTACATCAGAGATAAGGAGCTACAAAATGATGGACTAACTCAGCGGGTCAGGCAGCTTCTCCGGAGAAAAAGCTCGGGTCACGTTTCGGGTTGGGACACCTTCTTCAGACTTGAGTGTGAATCCGGTCAGCGGAAAGACAATATATGGTTACAAGCGAACTACACTCAAGACGTTGCCTGACCCATTGAGCACTTTGTGTCCATCCATGAGTAGAGAAGTTCTTTCCACCTGATGTGCCTGTGTTGGACCTTTGAAAGGACATCCATGCTTAGTTCCAGACCCTTGATATTTTCAAGTAACCCAAGAGGTTCACGCTGTAAACCTCTTCTTGCTCACTCCTTTGCCATTCACAACAATCTGAACAACAGAGAACAACCTGACTTCTCCAACATCTCCTCACCCTGGCCATATCCCGGTAAACCTCTGCCCTGCTCCTTTCTAGGTCTTCACAGTGGCCTCTGAAGTCTGGTGCTCAGGCCCCGAGACTGATTCGGTCAATTTTAAAACTCGAGCATAGAAACATAGAAACATAGAAAATAGTTGCAGGAGTAGGCCATTCACCTCTTCGAGCCAACACCGCCATTCAATATGATCATGGCTGATCATCTAAAAGAGTTAGATTTAGCTCATAGGACTATGGGAATCAAGGGACATAGGGAGAAAGCCGGAACGGGGTACTGATTGTGGATGATCAGCCATGATCACATTGAATGGCGGTGCTGGCTCAAAGGGACGAATGGCCTACTCGTGCACCTATTTTCTATGTTTCTTTGTTTCTCGTACCCTGTTCCTGATTTTTCCCCATATCCCTTGATTCCGTTAGCCCGAAGAGCTAAATCTAACTCTTGAAAACATCCAGTGAATTGGCCTCCACTGGCTTTTGTGGCAGAGAATTCCACACAGAGCATGATCACTTTAATATAAAAAGGAAAATCTTTGATTGTGGTAAGGACAGATCGAGTTCACAGCATGGAACAGTCACCTCCGTATATTCTAAAATCACAACGATAATTCCTCGGGGAATTTACTCTTCTCGAAACGAGCGGTCTCCATAGCAACTAAACTAATATGTATTTTAATATTTATGTTTCTTGTGATGAAGAAAACAATCATGACAGACTCCAAATGTGTTTATTGTGCTAGCATGACATCTCGCAGAGGGGTTATCAGGACCCGAAATAGGAGAATCTTTCCAATAAAATATAATTGGAAGGTGGCAAGAACCGTTCGCTCTCTGTCTCAATGTGTGACCAGTGGCTCACAAGGTAATGATCACTAACAGCTGTGTTTCTACAGATGAAGCCTCCAGAATAGCTATTTCTAACAACATCTTTTTTGCTTTCTGTTCTCTTCTTGCTGAGGGACTATGGCATCCTCTTTCTCCAATTCCTGGTCATAGAGTCATAAAGTGATACAGCGTGGAAACAGGCCCTTTCGCCCAACTTGCCCACACCGTCCAACATGTCTCAGCTACTACACTAGTCTCGCCTGCCGGGATTTGGCTCATATCCCTCTGAACCTGTCCTATCCATGTACCTGTCTGTTTCTTAAATGCCCCCTCAACTACCTCCTCTGGCAGCTTGGCCATGCCATATCCTTTAGTTTAGTTTAATCTAATTTAATTTAGAGATACAGCGTGGATAAAGGCCTTTCAGCCCACCGAGTCTCTATGACTCTGCACGGACTCTATGAGTCTTGCAGAACAGTGGTGCAGCAGTAGAGCTGCTGCCTTACAGCGCCGGAGACCCGGGTTTGATCCTGACTGCGCGTGCTATCTGTATGGAGTTTGTACATTCTCCCCATGATCATGTGGGTTTTCTGCAGATGCTCTGGTTTCCTCCCAGATTCCAAAGGCTTGAAAGTTTATAGGTTAATTGGCTTCTCTTAATTGGCCCGAGTGTGTAGGATAGAACTACAGGAGTGCATGGGCGATCGTTGGTCGGCACAGGCCTGATCCACAGGCTGTATTTCTAAAAATGATGAGAATGGCCTATGAACGTTTGTAGAGATCATAAAACGGAAGAGCCCCAGTCATGTTTCAAAAGGGAGACCTGCAAACCACAGTGGGTAGCACGAGACTCTAGATTTGCATCTGTTGCAAGTATTCATCGAATGAGAGAACGAATGTCCATGGTAACATGGACAGATTCATTTGTCAATGGGAGATATAAAGGACAAATTTAATGGGGTTTACAGAATACCAGACCCGCCCAACTGAAAGAGATGCAAAGATACGTGAAGAATGATAAAATGTAAAAGATGGAGAGAGAGACTGGAAATAAGTGTGCATAGGATAACAGAATAAACACAAAGTCATTTTTAAACTGTGTTAGAAAAGGAAAGTGTTTGCTCAGGTGAGCCTCTTGCAAACTGAACGCTATTCTCCAGGCAACCTCTTTGTTACGTACGTTCAGGTAACGGAAAGTCGGCCTTCAAAAATTCAGAAATTCAGAATTCAAAAGGTGGCATAGCGGTAGAACTACTGCCTTACAGCGCCAGGGACCCGGGTTTGATCCTGACCACGGGTGCTTGTCTATACGGAGTTTGTACCTTCTCCCTGTGACCTGCGTGGGTTTTCTCCGATTCCTCTCACATTCCGAAGAAGTAGTTGTTTGCAGGTTAATTGGTTTGGTATAAATGTAAAAATAAGTTGTCCCGAGTGTGTGTAAGGTTGTGTTATTGTGCGGGGATCGCTGGTCGGCGCGGACTCGATGGGATGAAGGGCCTGTTTCCTTGCTGTATCTCTAAACTAAACGAAACTAAACTAAACTAAACCATAACCAGTAACGTTGAGAGAAGGAATAAAACTTGCTCTCGCGGATTTTATGTGAAAAAGAGTAAATAAATCAGCACAACATTTTTTTTTTTTTCAAGTCGCATTCCATGATGACCAACTTTGTGTTTTCTAGGAATGCAATTCTGTAACACCCTGAGTTCGTCTGCATTGTAAGTTAAGAGACAGATGCACGAATATTTGCAATCTGGTTAAAGGAATATAGGACATCTTGAGATAAGCAATATTGACTCAGGGATAGGGGTTAAATGAATTGATAAAACAAAATAACAGTGATGAACAGTAATAGCACTGAAGAGTTAGCAGTGTGCAGGATAATGTGGCTTCCAACCGAGTTTAAAAAGAAATAGGTGAGAACTTTGCAGATTACCGAGCTGTCATCTTTCAACGTTCTCCCGAGTGGAGAATGGTTCATTTGGATTGGAAAATTGCCCACATCCCTTCACTATTTCAGTAAGGTGAGAGAAGGAAAGCAGGGAACCATATACCAGTTAGCCGAACATCTGTTCTCAGGAAATTAGTAGAGTTTATAATTAAGGATAGAGTGGCAGAACACTGAAGGTTTTCAGCTGTTCAGCCAGAGCCAGCATGAATTTATAAAGGAGAGGTCATGCCTGACGAATCTGACTGGATTTCTTTTGAAGACGTGACAAATATCTTAGACGAGGACGTCTGCAGAAGTTATTTATAGGGATTTCTAAAAGACATTTGGAAAAAAAAAGCCGCTGTGGCCTTATTGAAGCTTGTAAAAGTGAAGCAAATTATTGGTCTGATTTGGTAATTTGTTGAGGAGCAGGAGACAGAGAGCAAGATAATGGGCAGAGATAATGAGCACATTCTGCAGTGGATACATGTTTTGTGGTCTCAGGATGCTGATTGGGTTTATGGATATAATAATAAGACTGAAAACAAAGAGATGAAGGTAGTGATAACATTAAGCATAAGGGTGGCACTGTGGCGCAATGGTAGAGTTGCTGCCTTACAGCGTTTACAGCGCCAAAGATCCGGGTTCGATCCCGACTATGGGCTGTCTGTACGGAGTTTGTACGTTCTCTCCGAGATCTTTGGTTTCCTCCCACAATCCAAAGATGTGCAGGTTTGTAGGTTAATTGGCTTGGTATAAGCGTAAATGGCCCCTCGTGTGTGTAGGATGGTGTTAATGCGCGGGGATCGCTGGTCGGTGCAGGCTCGGTGGGCCGAAGGGCCTGTTTCCGGGCTGTATCTCTAAACTAAATCAAACTAAACTAAACCAAACTAAACATAAAGGTCAACAAAAGAAGAAGTTGATAAAGTGGATGAGCAAAATATATTTCAGAAGTCATCAAATGAGCCAAAGAGAATAAGCCATCGGTGTAGAGAGTCCATGCATAGAATCCATCTACATAATCCAGGTACAGTGTGCATGTACGTAATGGATGGGTATGATCCACGTAGAGAATATATTTACCGAGGTACAGTGAAGAGCTTTTCTTTGTGTGCTATCCTGGCAAATTATACCTAACACGATTACATCAGGCAGTGCAAAAGAGAACATGGAGTGCAGAATATGGTGTAACAGCTACAGAGAAAGTGTAGGTAAAAAATAAAATAAAAAGTGCAAGGGCAACAATGAGGGAGACTGGGAGATCAGGAATTCACCTTTCGCATTTGGAGAGGTCTGTTCAAGAGTCTGATATCAGCGAGGGAGAAGCTGTTCTTGAATCTGGTAAAAAAAACGTGATTTCAAGCTTTTATATCTACTGTCTGATGGTAGAGGGGAGAATAGGGAATGTTTGGAGCGTGTGATTCTTGATTACGTTGGCTGATCTCCTGAGCGAGCCCCACTTACACAATCCCTGTACACAATTATCACACGCAATCTACATGCAAAATCCATGGACAAGATCCATAAACACAATCCACGTACACCACTCAGAGAAAGAATCTCCATATGAAATCCATTTAGAGGATCCCTATAAAAAATATCCATGTAGAGGGCAGATTCAGAAAACTTTCTAAAAAGTTAATGGGGTGCTGATTTTTATAGGTGGGGGTCTGGAGCAGATGGGGCTAGAGGTTATTCTGTACCAAATCAAAGCCCTAGTTATAGATATCTAGCACCGTCTAAAGAAGGGTCTCGACCCAAAACGTCACCCATCCTTTTTCTCCAGAGATGCTGTCTGAACCACTGAGTTACTCCAGCACTTTGTGTCTATCTCCAGCGCCATGTCAGCTACTCTGGGACCTTCACATTCGTGTGGATTTAAATACATAAGAAACAGAAGCAAGATCATTTGGCCCATTCAAAAGATCACGTCTGACCTTTTACCTTGGCAGCACTTTCTTGCATTAAGAGCATATACCCCGATGCGATTGATATCGAAATAAACATACCAATCTCTGACTGAGCCTTCACAGCTGTCTTTTCGGAGAAGTTCAAAGATTTGTTACCCTTCAGTGAGCAAGGTAAACAGTCAGAACCTTTTTCCCATGGTGTAAATGTCCACCACTAGAGGGTAATATAATGTGAGAGGTGGGGATGTGTAATAGAGATGTGTGGGGCATGTTTTTTTACATAGAGAGTAGTGGGGGACCTGAAACACATTGCCAGGGATGGCGGTGGAGGCAGTTACGATAGCCATGTTCCAGAAGCTTTTAGATAGAAACATGGAAGTGCAGGAAATAGAAAAATATGAAGCATGTACAGGCAAATGAGTTCAATTTACCTTGGCATCATGTTCGGCACAAACAGTCCCTGTGCTGTACTGCTCTATGTTATACGTTCTTAAATGAGTATAGTTCTGATTTGCTTAATCTAGGAACTGCATCCATGTGTATTTCTGTAAATTATTGATTAAATGGGCAATTTCAACTGTGCAAATAAGTTCTGTTCAGTTCTGTTAGTTTATTGTCACGTGAAAAGCTTTTGTTGTGTGCGAACCAGCCAGCGGAAAGACAATACACGATTACAATCGAACCATTTAGAGTGCAGAGATTTAAAATGGTGGAGCAATTGTAATATGTGTTTGTGGATCTGCATCTGTGGCCAGCACGCAAATAGTCGCCTGGGTTAGGTGCCACCTTGGACCGAAGAGCCCAAATAAGTTCATAAGTTCATACAGTTAGTTATATGAAATTTTTGTTATATGAACAATATCAAATAGTTATATGATAGAATAATTTAATATATATGTCTACAGTTGGTAGTTACACTGTTCTGTTTCTTTTTTAAGGTAAAGCAGAAATATGAGCATGCATGTGCGTTTAATAAATCTGTGTATCTTGTGGTGTGACATTGTTGTACCATCCACCACGATTAGTTTAATTGTTGACTGCCTCCAAAAAAAGGCTGTTTTGTTGTTAACTTTACCCATGTCATTCACCTTGTGAAAAAGCAGCACAAAAAAGCCTTTGGATACCACAGGTTCTAAAGCCCCGCAAATTCTCCCGACGCACTCTTTAGCTATTTCACTTCTTATATATTTTCAATCTCTCCTTTTAATATCTGGGGGCTATTTTCACTCAGAACCTCAAATTCAATTTCCAATTTTTTCTTTTCCCAGCCATAGTCAACAATAAGGAGAAGGCCCAGAGAGACCTATGTGTCCTTGTGCACAAATCACTGAAAGTTGACATCCAGTTGCAATAAACAATTAGGAAGGTGAATGGTACAATGCCTTTCACTGCAAGGGAATTTGAGTTTAAGAGTGGAAACGCCTTGCTTCCATAACATAGCTGGCCAGCTGCAGCTTGGACTGTGTAAAATGGTGCCAAATTCTGGCAACCATTGCATATGGACTCAATGGGCTGTTTCCATTCATGGGGTACTTAATGACAGGTTCATAAATTCATAAGTGATAGGAGCAGAATTAGGCCATTCGGCCCACCAAGTCTACTCCACCATTCAATCATGGCTGATCTATCTAATTGCCTTCTCCTGCCTTCTCCCCATAACCTCTGACACCTGTGAGGGAATCCACTGCTTTCGAACGAGAATGTAAGATGACACGGAATTCTCAGTGAATACACAAGGCTTGAGCATAAAGCTCTTGGATGTAACCACAGCAGCTGTTGATAAAGAGATGTTTAAGACACAATTGATGACCTTCTAATTTAAGGGATGAAATGCACAAGCAAATGATGCTAGGCCGAGAGTGAAGTGGCAAAATGATAAATTACTTACAGCAGCCATTGACAGCTGGCCTGAATTTGTAACAACAGCCTTTTCCCACTGTTAATACATTCCGAACACCTTGCCTTTAATGAATTACTCCAAAAAATGCTGTTCCTGCTGTTAGGCAGCCAAACACGACAGCTCGTTTAGGCACTAAACACTTCCACAAGCAGTAAAGCACGCTGAACAAGTTCCCTCAATCACTTCCCAGCTGAATCTTTGTTGCCTTTACTGTTAACGAAACAAATCAGAAGATGATACAAATAATTAGACTGAAAATTAGCAGCAAAAAAAACCAGATATGGATATTATTGAGTTAGAAAAAAAGAAATGCTGAAATGCTCAGCAGATCAAACAGCATCTGTGGAGAGAGACATAGAGAGAGGTAATTTTCGCGTCAATTACCTGTCATGGGTCCTGAGGACGTTGACCTGAAACATTGGCTATTTCTTCTCTCTCCAATGATGCTGCCTGACTTAGAGTCATAGAGTCATAGAGTGATACAGTGTGGAAACAGGCCCTTCGACCCAACTCGCCCACACCGGCCAACAATGTCCCAGCTACACTAGTCCCATTTGCCTGCACTTGGTCCATATCCCCCTAAACCTGTCCTATCTAACTGTACCTGTCTAACTGTTTCTTAAACAATGGGATAGTCCCAGCCTCAACTACCTTCTCTGGCAGCTTGTTCCACACACCAATCACCCTTTGTGTGAAGAAGTTACCCCTTGGATTCCTATTAAATCTTTCCCCCATCACCTTGAACCTATGTCCTCTGGTCCTCGATTCCCCTGCTCTGGGCAGAAGACTCTGTGCATCTACCCGATCTATTCCTCTCATGATTTTGTATACCTCTTTCAGATCTACCCTCATCCTCCTGCACTCCATGGAATAGAGACCCAGCCTACTCAACCTCTCCCTCTAGCTCACATCCTCTAGTCCTGGCAACATCCTCGTATATCTTTTCTGAACCCTTTCAAGCTTGACAATATCTTTCCTATAACATGGTGCCCAGAACTGAACACAATATTCTAAATGCGGTTTCACCAATATCTTATACAACTACAACATGACCTCCCAACTTTTATACTCAATACTTTGACTGATGAAGGCCAAAGTGCCAAAAGCCTTTTTGACCACCTTATCTATCTGCGACTCGACCTTCAACGACCCATGCACCTGTACTCCTAAATACTTGCTGAGTATCCCAACTTTTTCTATTTAATTTCTAATTATCCTGAGAACAGGATTAGAACATTGTCGAAAATCTGCGTGAATCCCTAAAAAAAAAACAACGTAAGAGCGATCAGGTGAAAGGATGGTGACAAGAACGGTATTAAGCGCCTGTCCCACTTTAGGCGATTTTAAGGCGACTGCCGGCGACTGTCAAAGTCGTAGCAGATCGCTAAACTTTTCTTTTACCCGACGACAATGACCACGGCAATGCCGAGTCAGGTCGAGATTACACCGTCTTCGGAAACATCGCGAACATTCCCACGCTGTCAATGCTTCTCCGGCGTCCTAATTTTCGCTGAAATCACTGACAAGTCGGTAAGTACTTGAGAGTTTTGAACTTTAACATCTTGTACGGGTTACTTAAAAACCAAGCATCACTGTAACAAGGCATAAACTGGATTTACTTTCAGTTTACTAATAGCAGTATTAAAAAAAAAACGTTTAAGTGGTTAAGTGGATTTTTGTGAACAGTGTGTGGGCATTCTTTGAAAATGTACGGGAGATGCATATCTGGTTTCTGGGTTGCATATCTGGGTTGGGAACCCACTTTAAATGTAATCGCTGATGGCCATAAACATCGCAAAATTCCCACGCTTACCTGACCGTCAAACTGTCGCCTCCAATCTACCTGTCAAATGTCCTGACGGTGAATAAATTGGTTAAACACAAGCATTTTATGGTATTTTGAAATGACTTTACTTATTTTAGTATAATGTGCTTCTAAATGCATCTAAGGCAACTTAGCAAACCTGGGGACAGTGTGCGACAGCGCCCGCAATAAGCAACGATACCTGGCGACAAGCCAGCTGTCGCCAAGAAATTTCACTCCGGATGATTTCTCAGCGACGCGCTGAGATCCACTACGATTCTTGGAAGACTCCTCACGATCATGCCCGCGACACCCCGGCGAACTGTCGGCGACAGCCTAGTCGCCGGCAGTCGCCTTAAAATCGCCTAAAGTGGGACAGGCCCTTTAAGCTACCCGTGTGCAACAAGGCAGAATGGAGAATGGATTATGTCCATGGAATTCGAGGCACCAAAATTGGAACTGGTTCCAAGTGTCTAACAGGACTGAGCTTAAAGGTGCTACTCTGGGCTAACACCCAGCACTTCACTCAAGACTTCTACAACTGCCTGGAGGTGACGTCTGCTGTTGTTCATGAATCTCGGGCTTCATTAATTTTGGTAATGGGTAGAAACAATATCGCAGCTCATTTTATATTTTCCCCAGAGGTTGATTTGTTTTATAAGGAAAGAATAAAAGTCAACACCTCTAAAATGTGTCATTAAAGACCAGTTACTGGTGGATTTAAAGGGTGTGATCACTCAGCCCACATCCATTGCTATTAACCTGACACCTGCTGGGAGCCCTCAGAATAACTTGCCAATCATATAAAATCATTTATTCCTTTCTCAGTGTAAGTACTCTTTGGAGGAAAATTAACTTTAATAATGACTCTGCTAACAAAGTCACATTAAATAACACACCTCAATAAGAATCTAAGCTAATTGTAATTCATACTACAATAAATCATAAGCTATAAGATGAAGTGCACTTGCTGAGGAGTATAAGCTAACTGTGAAAAATTAATTCAAAATATATTAGTTCAGATCTAATTACTCATTTCTATAACCTCAATCATATCACAAAATATTTTGGTATTCTCCTTGCAGTTATTGATTCAGAGATTCTAAACAGTTGAGATTTCATTAAAGAATCATGGAATTATTCAATCACAGAGACAGACAGCATAGAAACAGATCCTTCAGCCCACCTTGCTCATACCAACAACCAAACATTCATTGACACCAACATAAAACTCATCCCATTTCACACTCCCCATATTCCCTTCTGCTCCCCTGTTTACAGCGGCTATTTATCCTACCAATCCAGTCATTCGGATTTTACAATTCTGTTCTTTAGTTAAAAAAAATCTCTAACTATTAATACTTAAAAATCTAAAATAGATAGTACCAGCCTGAAAGTTCACCTATCCATGTTTAGTTTACTTTAGTTTAGAGATACGGTGTGGAAACAGGCTCTTCGGCCCACCGAGTCCGTGCCGACCACCGACACTAGTTCTATATTATCCCACTTTCGCATCCTTTACTCTAGGGGCAATTTACAGAAGCCAGTGAACCTACAAAACCTGCACGTCTTTGGAATGTTCTCCAGGGATGCTGCCTGACCCGCTTAGTTACTCCAGTACTTTAGGTCTTTTTTTAGATCATCTGTTGTAGGATGAGTGATGAGTGATTAACAAAAGTTTTAAATAAACACATACATCGTACAAAGGCAGTCCCACGGAAAGGGGAGCAAGTTGACAGGGAGTGTAAAATGTGGATTTCTTGTGAAGGCAGTGACCAATGCTTCTCAATGATACCAAGGCTTAGAGTGCGTGCAAAAGGGATTTACAAGAAACTTCCCGGGGATGTGCAGAGACTGGGGAAACTGGGGCAACAAACGAAAGGAAAGAAAGATTTAACTGGAATTTTACCAGAGAATTGGCAATCAAATTGCAAACCTTTCCTTTATAAAGGATGTTAACATGTCATTCGGAATGCCTAGTCCGAAAGCACATTAGATTATAACTTTCAAATACTCAAAAGGGTAATAATAGCATGGTTCTGGGATAAGGGTGGGGCATTGGGATGAAGTGGATATTCTTTGAAGAAGATAGTGTAAATATATAGAGCCAAATGCCCTTCAGTGCTGCATGACTCCATGATTCATTCTTCAGATGAATCCTTTCAGAATCAATGGCTCTGCCTTCCTCTCCAATGACCTGGTTCCCCTTCCTCCTGACTAGCTGATATCAAAGCCCTTGCTTCGTCCTCACCGACATGCTGCTGTTCACAATCAGTCAGTATTTTTGTGCTGACTATTTCACCCTTTGTTTTGTTCTTCAGGATCTTCTTACTCTGCAGACTTTCCGCACTCGTGATCCGAATCCAAAACTATCAAAGCCCCAGTCGAGGCGACTCAGCGCCGATATTATGGTTGTGATTAATGAGGCTATTTCCATCATATCAAAACCCACAAATATTCATTGTTTCATGATGATGATTAATAAGCAGAGCAGGGCTTTTAACGTTCAACAGTTAAACAGCCAGGGAGGGAGCCCACCTCCAAATAGATATGAACGAGCGATCAGACACCGATTACCATCAGGTTTCGTAACGTTGCTGAGAAAGAGCACAAGATGTACAGGGAGAAAGAGACGGAGAACGGCAGTGCGGTCGAGTTGCTAGAGTGCACAACTATTGATCATAAAGGACAAGTTCAAATTCGGTGTAAACCAGCATCTGTAGTTCCCTTCCTGAACATTGTGGGAATCCCACTTTGTCACAGGAAAACCATCAGGAAGAGGGAACACCCTAAAATCACCTGCGACTCAGGAGCCTCACAGCAAATCACTTAATGCTGAAAGACAAAAGAAGGGAAAACAAAATCATTGTCCTCCTTGGGAGGTTTGGTAAGTGTAGCCTGGGTTAAAGGTGCATTGCATCAGCGAGTACATTGACTGGGGTTTCAGATTTAACCCTTATTTTGCTCACTGCGTTGTCACACTGAACCAACCTTCACCATGAGTGCCTCCCACTCCCACTCCAGTCCCACTCCACTCCCACTCCACTCCCACTCCCACCCCACTCCCATTCCACTCCCACTCCCACTCCAGTCCCACTCCCACTCCCACTCCCACTGCCACTCCCACTCCCACTCCCACTCCCACTCCCACTCCCACTCCCACTCCCACTCCCACTCCCACTCCAGTCCCAGTCCCACTCCCACTCCCACTCCCACCCCACTCCCATTCCACTCCCACTCCCACTCCAGTCCCACTCCCACTCCCACTCCCACTCCCACTGCCACTCCCACTCCAGTCCCACTCCCACTCCCACCCCACTCCCACTCCCACTAAAGTGTCAGGCAGGCACTTTAGCCACAAAACAATGAACTGCCGATGCTGGTTTACACAAAAGACACAAAGTGCTGGAGTAACTCAGCGGGGTTAGGCAGCATCTCTGGAGAATATGGACAGGTGACATTTCAAATTGGGACCCTTCGTCAGACTGATTGTAGCCGGGTGGGAAGACAATTTTCTTTTTTCACTTCGCTTCCTCAAACATCAATCCAAATCTTGCACAAGGCAAAGATAGACACAAAAAGCTGGAGTAACTCAGGCAGCATCTCTGGAGAGAAGGAATGGGTGATGTTTCGGGTCGAGACCCTAGTTACTCCAGGTTTTTGTGTCTTTTTTCAGTTTAAGCCAGCATCCGTGGTTCCTGCTTACATATTTTGTCATGCACGAGGCAGTTGGTATGTCTGAGTCTCAGGTTGAACATAGTGTTAAAGTGTAGGAGAATATACTGCCCAGGTCTGTTATCGCAGTTAATGCATCCTGAGGCATTTTATGTTCTAACCCAGGAAGAGCATTCAATTTATCATCAGCACTGTAGTTCAGCTGAAGAATGGTGTAGGGAAAGGTTTCAAGAGTAAAATAGATCAATGATAGAAAGAAAAAGAAGGGGAAGCAATGAAAGATTAGAAAAGGGCAAACAAACTGGAGTTGGTTGTACATTTCTCAGAGATACCTCTGTCTGCCTTCAATCAATTTCTTGTGAATGGATTTACCAGGTCCAGGATTAACTCTGCTTTCCAGAAATGCTCTTCCATGTTGGTGAAAGATACCATTAACTCGAGGAGACTCGAGGCTATCAACCGGAAAGCACATTACTAAAGCTCAGCTGTAAACTTCTGTCCCCGTTAGTGCAAATTAAAAAAAAACCCCACACGTGTTTAAAATTGAGAATCGACCCTTTTCCATCCCTCAACAATCACAATCACTGTGCAGTGCTGGGGAGACCTGTTCCAGGTAACTGAATGATTTCATAATCAATGAGATCACAGAGTGGGTCAAACAGAGGTCCCAAGTATCCCGATCACATTAAAATGCACAGCAGGCTGGCACATTTCATGACCTCACGATTACACAACCCACTTCAGACTGGGTGATTTCCAGGGTCCCACTTTTGAATTGCAACGAGGGACATCGATGGAGAATTTCTCAAGTTAGGGCTACCAAGTCCTCTCCGACCAGTGATCCCCGCGCAGTAACACAACCCAACACACACATTCAGGACAATTTCTTTTAACATTTATACCAAACCAATTAACAAACAAACCCGTAGGAAAGAACTGCAGATGCTGGTTTAAATCGAAGGTAGACACAAAATGTTGGAGTAACTCAGCAGGACAGGCAGCATCGCTGGAGAGAAGGAATGGGTGACGCTTCGGGTCGAGTCCTTTCTTCAGACTGACATACATTGCCTTTTCCTTTTCTCCAGAGATGCTGCCTGACCCATTGTGTTACTCCAGCGTTTTGTGTTCATCTTCGGTGTAAATCAGCATCTGCAGTTCCTTGCTACACAGGAGTCAAGAGTGTTTATTTGTCATATGGACTGGAAGCGGAATAGTGAGAGTCTTATTTGGAGCAGCATAGCAGGTCTGTAAACACATTACTCATAGAACAACGGTCAATATGTTTAAAAAACAATATTAGTGCAAAACAAAAGTCCATAGTCCCTAAGACAACCAAGACAGTTCGTACTTTGTAGTTTAGTTAGTAATTGTTGGTTCAAGAGCCTGGTGGTTGTTGGGATAAAGCTGTTCCTGAATCTGGAGTTAGAGTTGTCCATTCCCTTCACGGATGCTGCTTGAGCCGCTGAGTTCTTGCTCAAGGTTCCAGCATCTGTAGCTTCTTGTGCCTCTGGAATTATATTCATGGTACTTCAATGTTACTCTCCTGAAAACTCCCCATCCATCAGCCTAGTGAGAGAGCCTTGACCTGAACCCAGTGCATCCATCTTACCCACTGTATTAGAATGAGACACATTCAGTTTGTGGGATCTTTAGCTTCACACACAAAACTCAGCTTGCGCTGAACTTGGACACGCTGCCTTAGGCAAGTAAGACCATAGTGAAGATCAGACAGCTTCAGATGCTGCTGCTGAAATTGAATTTCTATACAGGTAGAGAAAAGTGTAATGTGTTGCAAATGCATGAGCAAGCGAGAACGCAGAGTTGAACTTATTGTGCGACTTCATGTTATTTTTTGAATGAGCAGCCAATGTGGTTCATGCAAATCAATCTATTTCCTTCACTGTGCTCCATTTTGACATTTTCTTCCAAATTTTCTCACATTCATACAGAAAGCCTGAGTGTAATCTGCATTTAATTTCAGCAGTGAGTGGGCCTGGTTAGTTCAACAGTGGAATAAAAGATAAATGATAGTGATAGTTGAGATGTATTATATTCTTCTGCATTTTACAATTTTGTTGCAGATTTCTGCATCGAGTGCTTCATGTTCTGGATGTTTTCCAGCTGACGGGATAATTCCTCCCTTGAATCTAAGGGATTGAATGATTCTAGGGAGAATGGTCGTGGGTGTAAATGCATCCTTCCTTACCACTGCCCTCCAGTTCTGCCTTGCTCTCAGTGTTTCTTTTTTAGTTTAGTTGAGTTAGCTTAGAGATACGGCGCAGGAACAGTCCCTTTGGCCCTTCAGTCCACGCCGACCAGAAATCCACGCACACTAGCGCTATTCCACACGCACTAGGGACAATTTACAATTACACCAAGTCAATTAATCTACAAGTGTGGGAGGAAGCCGGAAATCCTGGAGAAAACCCACGCAGGTCACGAGGAGAACGTACTAACTCCGTACAGCCAATACACATTATTCATAATTTTAAAAATAGACTAGACCAAGTGGACCTGTTCCGCCCAAACCTCTCCTGCATTTATGCAGCACCCTCTCCTCCCCCTCCCCTCTCCCCCCTTCCCCATCCCCTCTCCTTTCCCCCTCCCCTTCCCCTCCCTCCCCCTCCCCTCCCCCTTCCTCTCCCCCCTTCCCCTCCCCCTTCCCCTTCCCCTCCCCACTACATTCCCCTCAACCCCCTTATCCTCCCTCCTTCCCCTCCCTCCCCCCTCCCTCCACCCCCTCGCTTCCTCCCTCCCTCCCTCCCTCCCTCCCTCCCTCCCTCCCTCCCTCCCTCCCTCCCTCCCTCCCTCCCTCCCTCCCTCCCTCCCTCCCTCACTCCCTCCCTCCCTCCCTCCCTCCCTCCCTCCCTCCCTCCCTCCCTCCCTCCCTCCCTCCCTCCCTCCCTAGGAGATAGATTTAAACTTTAAAATGTGAATAACTTTTAAAATATAACATCGATTTCAATGAAACTTCTTCCATTAGCACCAAAGGGACGACGGTGAGTAAGGTGGGCCTAAAATTGTCGCGCTATCATGTATCGCTTTGGCTGTAGTCCAGGAACAAACAAACAAACAAACGAGACTTTTAGTATATAAATAAAGAAAAACCATGCAAAAACTCTTTGTACATTGCCAGTGTCTTTACATTCAGTATTGCTGGTGTTATACTCAGTAGTGTTAGCACCTGTCTTTACACAAACATCTTTGCCACTTCTCAGCTCGGGCAGCACGGTGGCGCAGCGGTAGAGTTGCTGCCTTACAGCGAATGCAACGCCGGAGACTCAGGTTCGATCCTGACTACGGGTGCTGTAGTGTACGGAGTTTGTACGTTCTCCCCGTGACCTGCGTGGGTTTTCTCCGAGATCTTCGGTTTCCTCCCACACTACAAAGACGTACAGGTTTGTAGGTTAATTGGCTGGGCAAATGTAAAAATTGTCCCTAGTGGGTGTAGGATAGTGTTAATGTGCGGGGATCGCTGGGCGGCGCGGACCCGGTGGGCCGAATGGCCTGTTTCTGCACTGTATCTCTAAATCTAAATCTAAAAATCAGCTGATATCTGTAGGCAGCACAGACTCGAACTAGAGAAAGAAGAGAGTGAAAGACAATGTTTGCAAGACGAGAGCGAGCCATGGGTGCCTGACCTTGTAGGATTGATCCAGATTAGAGCTTCGTGTTCAATCTGTGCTTCATCTCTCCACACAGTGAATCTCAGATTTATCCCAAACTCCCAGATATGATTAACTTTGGCATTAAATTCATTTTCAGATAGAGCTGCGCTGCGATGAGTTTGATTTCTGTCTTGGCAAAGAGCCATACAGCACCAAAGCAGGCATTTCAGCCCACTGAGTCTGTGACAAGCATCAACTACCGATTTACATTCATCTCCCTCAGTAATCTCACTTTATTCTTTCCACATCCTGCCTGCACCTGTCATATTAATTTATTTTTCTTATTATTCAGAGAAGTGTGATCAGTTGCACAGTTCCTCCTCCCTCTACCTCCGTCATGGAGTTCCACATAATCTGTCCCTTCATACTGATTGAAAATATCCCACAGCACAAAGCATCAGAAGCTAAATACCTTCACTGGAGAAAAAGAGCAGAATAATTAAATTAGCAGAGTGGCAATCCAGAGCCTTGATTGGCTACTGGGAAACAAAGAGTTCAACCCAACCACAGCAATGAGAAATTTAATTCGAGATAAACAAATGATCTGGAACTAAGTGATTATTTACAACGAAACATCCTGAGCAATGGTGACCACGATACCACTGAATTGGTGAAAATGTCTGTCGAGTGCAAGGAATCGTGTGGGTAGCACGGTGGCGCAGCGGTAGAGTTGCTGCCTTACAGCGCCAGAGACCCAAGTTCCATCCTGACCGTGGTGCTGTCTGTACGGAGTTTGTACGTTCTCCTTTCACTACGTTCTCCTTGTTCTCCTTGTCACTAATCTGCAGCTTTCTTTGCGTTGCAGTTTCTGAATCTAAATTCAGCGGGATGGAAAAATCAGAGGGCATAGCTTTAAGGTGAGAGGGGCAAAGTATAAAGCAGATGCGAGGGGCGACTTTTTTACACAGAGGATGGTGAGTACCTGGAAGGTGCTGCCACGGTTGGTTGTTGAGGCAGATACTGGGATTTAAGAAGCTCCTGGAGAGGCTCATGGGTGTGCAAGGAAAGGAGGGATTTGGATTATTCGCTGGTGGATAAGAGATGGTCTTGGCATCATGTTCAGCAGGGACATTGTGGGCCGAAGGGCCTGCTCGTATGCTGCACGGTTCTATGTTCAGTGTGCTATTTCAAAAACAGTGTAACCTACTGAACCAGCATTTTCCGTATCATGTCTGAGGGACTTTGGCTTTTGCCATTTCAGTGAGGCTTGGGAGATTTTTAATGTCAATATGTGGTCTCACCAATATAAAGACAAAGACAAGCACTTCCATAGAAACTAGGTTCAAAGCTACGGGTTGGACCACTGAGACCATGTGTGGGGGGGATTTCTATCAGAGGAGGAAAGTCACATCTCCAGTCTCTGACAATGTGGCTTCCTCTTAGGTTTATTAATAGGCCAGACATGAGTTGAACAATTAGCCATTCAGAGTATCATGGGATTCGCTAAAGTTTGAAAAAGGCAAGCTACGGAATACTTTTACTCTGGGTTAGACTGTTCCAGTAAAGCAGTCAGAACTTTATACTGACACAATTTTTTTCCAATGATTTGTACACAAGACTAACTGATCTTCACTGCTTTTCAGTCTCTTGCTTTGAAAACATGCCCTCGTCTTCTATTTTTTCTACATGTCAGGCACCCTCACATTTATCCTCATGGTATTTCACCTGCCATGTTCCCCTCCATTCAATGAACCAGTCAATTGGACCTAATTGGCACCCTGATCACAACACTCATGGGCATTTAGCTTCCATCAGCAAACTTGGATATTTTACACTTGATCTCCTTGTCCAAATCATTGATGTCGATTGTGAACAGCTAGTGTCCCAGATTCAGTGTCTGCAGCACCCCAGGTAGTTACAGCCTCCCAACTAAAAAACAAGTCTTGATCAACTCTCTGCCTTCTGTCTGCTAATCAATACTCAGTACAAGACAATTCATTACCTTGAATTCTACCCCAACACACACAACACTTATAGACCACCTCTTACACCACCATGGGTTTGTTTTCTAATTATGTTTTGCGTTGATGTCTTGTTTCTCGCAGTCTTTTCCTTTTCACTGTCTTGTAGAATTTATGTGCACTTTATGTGTAATTTATGTATTTGAGTCTTGTTTTAATCTTTTTGTCTGTGATGCTGCTGCAAGCACGATTTCCATTGTACTACTTCCGCACCGTACTAGTGCATGTACGATGCGATGCGATACGACACAATATGATACGATAGAATATGATATTAAAATATTAAGTGCGGCACGGTGGCGCAGCGGTAGAGTTGCTGCCTTACAGCGAATGCAGCGCTGGAGACTCAGGTTCGATCCTGACTACGGGCGCCGTCTGTTCGGAATTTGTACGTTCTCCCCGTGACCTGCGTGGGTTTTCTCCGAGATCTTCGGTTTCCTCCCACACGCCAAAGGCGTTCAGGTATGTAGGTTAATTGACTGGGTAAATGTAAACATTGTCCTTAGTGTGTGTGTAGGATAGTGTTAATGTGCGGGGATCGCTGGGCGGCGCGGACTCGGTGGGCCGAAGGGCCTGTCTGTTTCCGCGCTGTATCTCAAAATCATAAAAATAATCAAACGATACGATACGATACGATTCGAAATGATACAATAGATCTTTAATTATCCCGGGGGGAAATTTGTCTGACAACAGTCATAAAACGCAAAATACATGAAACATGATAGTTTCAAGAGAGAGTTAGACTTAGCTCTTAGGGCTAAAGGAATAATGGGATATTGGGAAAAAGCAGGAACGGAGTACTGATTTTGGATGATCAGCCATGATCCTATTGAATGGCGGTGCTGTCTCGAAGGACCGAATGGCCTACTCCTACACCTATTTTCTAAGTTTCTATGTTTCTATGAAATTAAAGTGATGAGTGGAAAGTATTGGGGATATGCAAAGATTGGGGAGTGGGGTTGGGGGTGGAGGGGAGTCAGTCTACCCTAGGACAGAAAGGGGAGGAGTTTGATAGCCACAGGAAAAAAAGATCTCCTGTGGCATTCTGTACTGCATCTAACAATAAACTTGACTTGACTTAAAAAGTACCTAATCTTGTGCAAAGGACCTGTCTCCGTGTTGTGTAACTCTACGACACTATGATTATATTTCACAATGTTTTCTCCATCTCCTTCGGTGAAGACAGGCACAAAGTGTTTATTTCAGTTCTCTGCATTCCTGAATCCCCAACATATCATATCATATCATATCATATATATACAGCCGGAAACAGGCCTTTTCGGCCCTCCAAGTCCGTGCCGCCCAGCGATCCCCGCACATTAACACTATCCTACACCCACTAGGGACAATTTTTACATTTACCCAGCCAATTAACCTACATACCTGTACGTCTTTGTACATGATTTCTCCTTTCCCATTCTGTGAGGAACCAGGTTAGTTTTTGCTAATCTTTTCTGTTTTACATATCCAGAGAAACTTCTTTACATCGGCGTGACCATGCGCAGGCTTGACGATCGTTTCGCTCAACACCTTCTCTCAGTCCGCCTTAACCAACCTGATCTCCCGGTGGCTCAGCACATCAACCTCCCCTCCCACTCCCAGTCTGACCATTCTGTCATGGGCCTCCTCCAGTGCCATAGTGAGGCCCAGCGCAAATTGGAGGAATAGCACCTCATATTTCGCTTGTGCTGTTTACACCCCAGCGGTATGAACATTGACTTCTCTAACTTCAGATAGTTCCTCTGTCCCTCTCTTTCCCCTCCCCCTTCCCTGTTCTCCCACTACATCCTATCTTTGTCCCGCCCCCTCCCCTGACATCAGTCTGAAGAAGGGTCTCGACCCGAAACATCACCCATTCCTTCTCTCCCGAGATGCCGCCTGACACGTTGAGTTACTCCAGCATTTTGTGTCTATCTTCGATCTAAACCGGCATCTGCAGATTTTTTCCTAGAGAAACCAACATCATTTGTTATTCTGCTTCTCACTAGATTGTACTCAGGTTCTGTTTTGCTTTTCTTCATGAATGTTTTGGTCCTCCCTTTGATGAATTCTGAAACGTCCCCAGTCTGTGGGAAGAACGTACCCTTCGGCACATTCTAACCTTTTCCCATTGCTCTCGGGCTGTCTTTGCATTCTCTTGTCAGCCACAGTTGGATTATTTGATGGTCTATTGACTTCAATTAAAACCCACTCCATTTATAGCAGGCAAGGATTAATTTTTGATGAGATGTCAGGGGCTTCTTATAATCTGACTACCCGCTTGTCAACAGAACAAATTGAATGAAGTGACCTCTTCTGTGAAAAGACATCCGCAACTTCAGAGGAACTAAGTACATTATCTTGCTATTAGGATCAATTGTTTGGGAATTGCAAATGTACCCTCTGGAGTTGATTAACCATTAAACTGCTCAATCCTCGATTGCATTAAACCTGAACAAACTCCGAATGGTGAAGATCTGTCAAACGAGCTCTTTTCCAGCTGCAATTTCCTTTGTAATTGTTTATTTGACGTGGTTTCAGCAGTAGATCGGTTACATGTCTCCCATAGTCTTGCAAAATGCAGAATAACCTCCGCGTACAAATCCATGTTGACCTAATTACTTATGGAAATATTTAGTGGATGCAATCAATATGGCTTCCTTTGGGAATGGCCCTGTCCAAGCAGTCACTTTGACTCCTGGAAGAAGGAAAGACGAAGGCATGATTCACAACTTTCCTCCAGGGCACGCTTACTGGGAATTTGACCTTGGTAGATTTCCCAGGATATTCAGTCCATTAACTTTATTTTGTGGCATAATCCTGGGAGCCAACAGCTCCTTGTGCTCACGTTCCCTTTATACCTGCCTGCCTCAAGGAGCGAGCCCCATTTGCCTGCACCTGGCCAGTGTGGAAGCACCACACCGAGCAGGAATTAATCAAACACACCTCATCTGATTTGAGAATGTTCCCTGTAAGGCTGCAGAGTAAATATAAGTCAAGTATCACCAGAGGCAGAAAATGGTTGTTGAGTGAAGGTTTGGTTGAAGCCGAGTTAGAGAATTGAGCCGAGTATTTACAATGAACAGTCCGTCACAGACGGGGCTGTTGAGGCCAAGTCAATGGATATGTTTAAGGCAGAGATAGATAGATTCTTGTTTAACAATGGTGTCAGGGGAAGGCAGGAGAATGGGGTTAAGAGGGTAACATAGATCAGCCATGATTGAGTGGCGGAGTAGACTTTCAGTTCAGAGATACAGCACGGAAATAGGCCCTTCGGCCCACCGGGTCCGCGCCGACCAGCGATCCCCACACATTAACACTATCCTACACACACTAGGGACATTTTTTTACATTTACCAAGCCAATTAACTTACATACCTGAACGTCTTTGGAGTGTGGGAGGAAACCGAAGATCTCGGATAAAACCCACACAGGTCACGGGGAGAACGTACAAACTCCGTACAGACAGCGCCCGCAGTCGGGATCGAACCCCGGTCTCCGGCGCTGCATTCGCTGTAAGGCGACAATGCCACCGTGCCGCCGACTTGATAGGCTGAATGGCCTCATTCTGCTCCTATCTCTTATGAACTTATGAACATCACTGGTAATGTTGATGTTCCACCCCCTGGAGATCGAAAGGATCTACAGGAAGCAGTGCCTCAGGACGGAAGCTAGCATCATCAAAGACCCACACCACCCTCGCCATGCTCTCATCCCACTGCTACCACTGGGAAGAAGGTACAAGAGGCTGAGAATCGCACCCCCAGGTTCAAGATCAGCAACTTCCACTTAACCATCAGCCTCTTGAACCACACTTAGCAACCCTACCCGCAGCCCGGCCCAAAGCTGAGTCACTGCGGATGTTGAATAATGTCGCACTCTGTACTTTGCTTGCACTGTTATGCCGATTTACAAATTTAAATTATATGTTTTTGCATTGTTGTTTATTGTATATTGGTTATGTTCTGTTTGGTTTAGTTTAGTTTAGAGATACAGCACAGAAACAGGCCCTTTCATCCCATCGAGTCCGCACCGACCAGCGATCCCCGCATACTTACACTATCCTACACACACTAGGGAAAATTTACATTTACACCAAGCCATTTAACCTACAAACCTGTACATCTTTGGAGTGTGGGAGGAAACCAAAGATCTCGGAGAATACCCACACAGTGTCACGGGGAGAACGTACAAACTCCGCACAGACAAGCACCTGTAGTCAGTATCGAACCTGGGTCTCTGGCACTGTTAGGCAGTAGCTCTACCGCTACGCCATCCTGATACCCCTGTGGTTGTATTAATGGGCCAGTAAAGACTGCAGCAAGTAAAAATGTCATTCTTCTGGACCCGGTGAATGTGACAGGGAATCACTCTTGGCTTTTGGTATTGGTATTATTATTGTCATGTGTACCGAGGTACACAGTGAAAAGAATTTGTTTGCGTGCTATTCAATTAAATCAGACCATCTATATACTAAAATTCTCGTTTGTTTGTTTGTTTGTTCCTGAACTACAGCCAAAACGGTACACGATAGCTCGACAATTTTAGGCCCACCTTACTCACCGTCGTCCCTTTGGTCCTAATGGATGAAGTTTCATTGAAATCTGTGTTATATTTTTAAAGTTATTCACATTTTAAAGTTTAAATCTATCTCCTAGGGAGGGAGGGGGGTGGAGGGAGGAAGGGAGGGGAGGAGGAGGGAGGATAAGGGGGATTGAGGGGGATGGAGTGGGGTGGAGGGGAAGGGGGAAAGGTGGAGGGGGGAGGGGAGTGAAGGGAGGGCGGAGTGGAGGGGGAGGGGGAGGAGGAGGGGGGAGGGGGGAGGGGGAAGGGGGGAGGGGGGAAGGGGAGGGGAGGAGAGGGGGAGAATGGAGGATAAGGGGGCTTGCGGGGAATGGGGTGGGGGGGGAGGGGAAGAGGAGAGGGGGAGGGGGAGGGGAGGGGGTGGAGGGAGGAGAGAGGGGAGGAGAGAGGGGAGGGGAGGGGAGGGGGAGGGGGAGGTGGAGGGGAGGGTGGAGGGGAGGGGGAGGGGGGAGGGAGAGGGGAGGGGGAGGAGAGGGTGCTGCACCAATGCAGGAGAGGTTTGGGCCCAACAGGTCCACTTGCTCCAGTACTATATATAGTACATCACTCCATATACAGGTACAACAGGGCAAAGACAAAAGTGCCAGAGTGCACAATATACTTAATAACATTGTAGCATTACAGTTACAGAGAAAAAGTCCAGTGTCCTCACTGAACAACCTACTTCATTGCTGACATTGGATGTTTTCTCTGTTATAAGACCATAAGGCATAGGAGCCGAATTAGGCTATTCGGCCCATTGAGTCTGTTCCACCATTCAATCATGGCTGATCTATTTTCCCCTCTCAACCCCCTTCTCTTACCTTCTCCCCGTTATCTTTGACAAACAGTGAAGGAAACACTCAAGGAAGAAGTGTTCTGGGACATTCAAACCTCAGTGTGAAATATTGCTTGGAACATTTTCTCATTGAAGAATGTTGCCACTCTCAAGGACTATACAACTGCAGATGCTTAGGATGGGAAGAAGCCCGAGAACTTGCTTTAGTGTTGAGAGTCGGATGAAAATAAGAGTGCCAACAACCCCTCTGCGGAAATCAGCATCGGAACACAGGTCAGGCACAACTAGTCTTCATACTTCCCTGCTTCCTCCAGTAAATCGGGACGTCAGAAGTGGGATGCGGAAAATTTAGCAGCAGGCTTCTGAAATCAAGAGAAATGTGTTTGATAGTGGTGACAAATTATCAAGTCATCCATATTAGAGATAAACTGGCCCTGCATGGTGGACTAATTGAACCATGAACTTGTATCTGACTTGGGTCCAATGCAAACTTCAGACAGCAAAGTTCTAAATACAAACAAGTCTGTTAGAAACAGAGCATTTTTGAGTTTGAAGTGAACTGCAAAGGTGGGTTCTACCCCTAAACAAATGACACTTTGAAACCTCTGGAAACGATTTTTCAGATGATGTTAGGTTGTTCTTCACTTAAATGGGAAAGCCCGGTATAATTATGGGAAATGTGTATTTTAATAGATGGCTCGTCGTCGTGGCTATCCCTCGAGGTCGAGGATGATGGCCTACTTTCCGATGTCAGAACGAAGACGCCTGTGCCTGTGTTTGTCGGTTGCACTCCAAGAAGCACACGGTCCTTCACAAATCAATCAGCTAATTCCAATGGCAAGGGAACCAAGATGATTGGAGCTGATAGATCCATGCAGCCTTCATCCGACTTCACGGCCGTTGAGCTCAGGATAATTTTGTTCACCTGGTCTGCCGTCGAGGTCTTGTGGGTTGGATCGTTCTTAGTTTGGACCCTCATCCTCGACCTTACCGCCATGGGTGGCCCTACCAGAAGCTAGTGCTTCCGACGGCATCGCTCTCAGAATCATGGGGGCACGCGAGCCTCTTCACCACGACAAGGTGAACGATCCAAAGAGGCGATGGGTTGAACCTTGCTGTAAAAAGCATAAAAAATAAAGGGGTTAAGTGTAGGACAGGATCACCTTTATGAACCAAAGTGCGTGGGCATATTGTGATCCTTTTGGACATGAGAGTCATGTGGGATGCCTGCTTTGTATCAATGTAACACCAACCAGAATTGAATCTGGATCTGGATCGTGAAGATTAAGCACGTTTATAAATTGTGTGTTTGGTCTTATAATTAAACATTTACATTGATTTTAGATTTTTTTTAGATTTAGAGGTACAGCGCAGAAACAGGCCCTTCGGCCCACCGGGTCCGCGCTGCCCAGCGATCCCCGCACACTAACACTATCCTTCACCCACTAGGGATAATTTTTACATTTGCCCAGCCAATTAACCTACATACCTGTACGTCTTTGGAGTGTGGGAGGAATCCGAAGATCTCGGAGAAGACCCACGCAGGTCACGGGGAGAACGTACAAACTCCGTACAGACGGCGCCCGTAGGCAGGATCGAACCTGAGTCTCCGGCGCAGCATTCGCTGTAAGGCAGCAACTCTACCGCTGCGCCACCGTGCTGTATTTCTGGTGTGCCTTAGTGCTTTGTGAAGAGCTGTGCTATTCCATATTCATTTCATTTGGAATGACAGAGCAGGCTTGAAAGGCCCCCTCATCCTTATGTTCACATGTTTGTATGTTCCTCAAATTGTTTAGACTCTACTCTGTGACTGTACCAGCCACTTCAAAGAATTTCTGTCAGCGGTGGTCTGTGGGACATTGGCAGGTTCAGCAAAGCAGTCCGTGCTGGGTGTTGAGCATGTTGCAAGTTATGTGTGACTGGTGTAATTGAGGGAAGCTTCCATGGTCGGGTGAATCATTGGTAATGCACCATGATGCAGCATTTACCAGCGCTGGTGTCAGAGGTGAAGAAGGGAAGGCACAGATTGCCGTTTGGGCAATCTACCAACTCTAGAGCCTTGGCCTCTTCCATTTCTCCACCACCTCAAGCCAAGGCGGGAGCAGCACATTCTGCCATCTTACTCAAGTATCAGGAAATAAATTATTTCCACGATGGTGATACAGAAAGTGATCAAGGCAAGCTCATGCCGATGGGTTGTGGGCCGCTCATGTTTTCAGGATGTAAGGTTGTACCTTGGTAAGTGGGGGGTTTGCAGTTGGCTTGGCAAACCCACCACATGCCAATGTTGTGTGTTGGGATGGATTACGGAACACCAAGAGCCTATTTCCCGTTCCATTAAAAGCTCATCAGCCTTGACTAGCCTTGCTCAGGTAGACACAAAAAGCTGGAGTAACTCAGTGGGACAGGCAGCATCTCTGGAGAGAAGGAATGGGTGATGTTTCGGGTCGAGACCCTTCCTCAGACCCTTGCTCAGATGGTCTCTCCCCTGCCTTGCTTCCTCAGGCTGTGCCACGCGCACTTGCACTGTTTCATCTTAGGCTCTTTGATAGCTCGAGCCGAACAGCTGTGCACAAACAGCAGGGAGGAAGCTGCTTGTAAAGTCAGACTAAAAACCTTGCAAGATTACAACTCAGTGAGTGAGCAGGCAGCAGGGAAGCGATCCCTGCGACAGTCTGCTTGCTGCAGTCCGCACAGACCTTCTACATATCCAAGCTTAGTTTAGTTTAGAGATACAGCGCGGAAACAGGCCCTTCGGCCCACCGAGTCAGCACCGACCAACGATCCCTGCACATTAGCACTACCCTACACACACTGTGGACAATTTACACTTATGCCAAGCCAATTTACCCACAAATCTGTACGTCTTTAGAGTGTGGGAGGAAACCGAAGATCTCGTAGAAAGCCACGCGGTCAAGGGGAGAACGTGCAAACTCCATACGGACAGCATCCGTGGTCGGGATTGAACCTGTGTCTCCGGCGCTGCAAGTGCTGTAAGGCAGCAACTCTACCGCTGTGCCACCATGCCGCCCACAAAGTGCTGTCAGAGAGGGGGGTTGATGTGAGAATTGGCAGCAAGCAAGTGTGAATGTGAAGCTGCTGAGCCACAGAGTCCTGCCAATCACATCGTTGTCCACCTCACTTTCCTGATTCTTGTTTCCGTGAACGGCGCTAAAACGTTTGATTGGCGCTGAATTAATCACTGACTGGATATTTTCGTTGCCCGCCAAGAAGTCACTCAGAACCAGGCGAAATGACAAAAAATCTGGCATCGGCCCGTATTGCACTGAAGGTGAAAGGTCCTGACATCCTGCGTTTGATCTAAGAGCTGGTACATGTTTCACTGAAGGAACATATGTCCCGACATGTCCCTGTCACAGGATGGGGACTCACGGACACTAATTGTTCAATGCAGTGCCAATCATTTTTGTATCATTCAGACATAGTCATAGAGCCACAAAGCGTAAAAACAGGCCCTTTGGCCCAACTAGCCCACAGCGGCCATCATGTCCCAGCTACACTAGTCCCACCTGCCTGCTTTTGGCCCATATCCCTACAAACCTGTTCTATCCATGTACCTGTCTAGCTGTTTCTTAAACTTTGGGTATAGTCCCAGCCTCATTTACCTCCTCTGGCAACTCGTTCCCTACACCCACCACCCTTTGTGTGAAAAAGTTACCCCTCAATTTCCTATTAAATCTTTTCGCCTTCACCTTAAACCAATGTCCTCTGGTCCTCGATTCACCTACTCTGGGCATGAGACTCTGTGCATCTATTCCTCTCATGATTTTATGCACCTCTATAAGATCACCCATCATCCTCACGCGGGAAGACTTTGCATGAAGCTGTCTTCCGATGGGAAAAGTCATCTATATACTAAAACTCTCGTTTGTTTGTTTGTTTGTTCCTGAACTACAGCCAAAACGGTACATGATAGCGCGATAATTTTAGGCCCACCTCACTCACCGTCGTCCCTTTGGTGCTAATGGAAGAAGTTTCATTGAAATCGGTGTTGTATTTTTAAAGTTATTCACATTTTTAAGTTTAAATCTATCTCCTAGGGAGGGAGGGAGGGAAGGAGGGTAAGGGGGGAGGAGAGAGGATAAGTGGGGTTGAGGGGGATGAAGTGGGTGGAGGGGAAGGAGGCAAAGGGGGGAGGGGAGGGGGTTGGGGGAGGGGAGAGAGGGAGGGGAGGGGGAGAGGGTATAAGGGGGGTTTTAGGGCATAGAGTGGAGGGAGGGGAAGAGGGGAGGGGGCAGGGGGTGGAGGGAGGGGGAAGGGAGGAAAAGGAGGGGGGGAGGAAGAAGGTAGGAGGAGGGGGAGGGAGGAGAGGGGGGGAGGAGAGGGTGCTGCACCAATGCAGGAGGCGTTTGGGCCCAACGGGTCCACTTGGCCTAGTAGTGTCATAGAGATACATAGAAACATAGAAACATAGAAAATAGGTGCAGGAGGAGGCCACTCGGCCCTTCGAGCTAGCACCGCCATTCATTGTGATCATGGCTGATCGTCCCCAATCAATAACCCATGCCTGCCTTCTCCCCATATCCCTTGATTCCACTAGCCCCTAGAGCTCTATCTAACTCTCTTTTAAATCCATCCAGTGATTTGGCCTCCACTTGCCTCTGTGGCAGAGAATTCCACAAATTCACAACTCTCTGGGTGGAAAAGTTTTTTTCTCACCTCAGTTTTAAAGCATGGAAACAGGCCCTTTAGCCCACCAAGAGTATCGATCACCCATTTACGCTAATCCTACATTAATCACCATTTTTTTACAATTCTCTCCAAATTGTCAGCAAAGCGCCCCAGATGCTACAACTCGCCCACACTCTGGGGACAATTTACAGTGGGCAATTAAACTACCAACCCACACACATTTGGGATGTGGGAAGAAACTGGAGCTCCTTGGCATCATAATGGCATTTAATGCCTCCTGGGCGGCACGGTAGCGCAGCGGTAGAGTTGCTGCTTTACAGCGAATGCAGCGCCGGAGACTCAGGTTCGATCCTGACTATGGGTGCTGCCCTGTAAGGAGTTTGTACGTGCTCCCCGTGACCTGCGTGGGTTTACTCCGAGATCTTCGGTTTCCTCCCACACTCCAAAGACGTACAGGTATGTAGGTTAATTGGCTGGGTAAATGTAAAAATTGTCCCTAGTGGGTGTAGGATAGTGTTAATGTGCGGGGATCGCTGGGCGGCACGGACTTGGAGGGCCGAAAAGGCCTGTTTCCGGCTGTATGTATATGATATGATGATATGATAATTTAGGATTAGTTTAATTTAGTTTGGATATATAGCACGGAAGGGCACCGGGTCCGCGCCGCCCAGCGATTCCCCGCACACTAACACTATCGTACGCACACTACGCACAATTTTTACATTTACAAAGCCAATTTACCTACATACCTTTGCGTCTTGGGAGTGTGGGAGGAAACCGAAGATCTCGGGGCGAATGTACAAACTCTGTACAGATTAGTGTAAATGGGTTGCTAAATGCCAGCGTGGTCTTGATGGGCCGAAGGACCTAGCTCCATGCTGTATGATGCTGACTTGTGGAACAAAGAAAATAAACTTAAATGTGAAGAGACCTGAAAAATAAGTTTGACGTTGATAAATGAAAAATTAACAGAAAACATATCTTAAATCTGAGGGAGTGGATGTTGGTGTTTGAATTACTTCCATGAAGAAATAAAGATTAGAAATTAGATATTGCATATGTAACTAAAATTAAATAAAAGTAAGGAAATTAATGAATGAACATTGATTGAAGTTAGCAGAGTCTTTAGATTTTATTTTACAGCACGGGGATCGCTTGTTGGTGTGGACTCGATGGGCCGAAGGGCCTGCTTCCGCACTGCATCTCTAAACTAAACTAAAATAACATATTGCAATATGCTCGAGCTAAAAAAGTTTAAAAAACCTACTCGCCATTTTCGGAGAGTGGAGGGGGTGGGGGAGACTGGGCTCTGTGCAAATGTTGGGAGGTGTGGGGATGGGGTACTTGCACAGATTGGGCGAGGAGGGGCTGGAAATGGAAAACCAAAAACTCTCGGTTGATGAAGGGTCTCGATGTCACCTATTCCTTTTTCTACAGAGATGCTGCCTGACCCGCAGAGTTACTCCAGCATTTTGAGTTTAGCTCCAGGGTAAAGCCGAGGGGGACGCTGGAGCAGGGCCGTTTTTACAGCATTATGGGCCCCCGGGCAAAGCAGTGTACTGGGGCCCCTACCGTTACTCTCCCCCACCCCCCTTTCCCTACCAGCCCCCCCCCTGTCGTGCCGGCGAAAAGCACTTACCGAAAAGCACTTAGTGATGGACTTAGGGTGCTACATTGTTGCAAAAGCACTTACAGCTCGCTGTGAGAAGCACTTAGGGACCGAAAATGTTGCGAAAAAAGCACTTATTGAACCTACATTTTTAAAGTAGTATTTATTTATTGCAAGTCACTTAACATACACAGATCAGCATGGGGCCCCTATGCTCGTGGGCCCCCGGGCAAGTGCCCATCAGGCCCATGCGTTAAGACGGCCCTGCGCTGGAGCCTTCCGTGAACGCTGGTCGCCCGCGGGAGGTTGAAGGTATTATTGACGAAGTTGGCGTAATTTTAATTTGATACCCATTTTGTTTGTAAACTGCCGTTGTTTGTCAGCTTCTGATTTGATCGCATTACTACTTTGTGTGTTTGTTTTTGGAATAAAGTATTTGTAAAAAAGATGGTAAAGCCTAAATCAGTCTTGGTTGGACAGTGGACCTCATTTTAAGCAACAGCTTGCCTCTTTTGCTACTTCCATCCTTACGTTGGTCTCATGCGCCCGCTGTTTGGATGTATCCTTTGCTTGTCATTAATTCTCACCTTCATGGAGTTGTTGCCGCTGGGCTGTAACTTGTGTTCGATGGCACTCGTTTGAAAATCATGCAGAGGCAGAGCGAACAGTTGTTTGGCTGAACTCACCTGGTGGGTGAGGGCTTTCATCAGTAAACATCTGTTTCCTCGTCCTACTCAAAATATCCCCAGCTGTCTCTGTTTCGGCAAATCCATAAACAGTGGCTGTGAAATGTCACTTTGCACAATCAGAAGCACATCAGTGGCTCAGTGGCACAAATTAAAGGTTACATTTAGAATCCTGTCCTTCAGCGAATAGCTGGTGAATGGAGAATCATCAATACATCGAAACGTGGTGCCTGAAAACACAGCTCTCAATGGAGGAAGGATGCATGTGTAGGAAGGAACTGCAGATGCTGGTTTAAATCGAGGATAGACGCAAAAAGCTGGAGTAACTCAGCGGGTCATACAGCATCTCTGGAGAAAAGGAATTGGCGACGTTTCAGGTCGAGACCCTTCTCCAGACTGAGGATGCATGTTTATTATCCATCACCAATTGGTTAAGTGGGAGACAACGGTGCAACTTTGTAGAGAGGGCCAAAAGCATTCTTTGCCTCTCGCCCCGGCAACGAGGGCACGAACTCCCCGGGCGCGTTGAAGGCGCGACTCTCCGGCCCCGACTGGATGGACGAGCTACCATGGGTCTTGCTGAGCATCCGGACTGCACCCAAGGAAGACCTGGCTTCATCATCAGCGGAGCTCGTCTACGAGTCCCCGCTCACGGTGCCCGGGGAGTTCGTGCCCTCGTTGCCGGGGCGAGAGGAACCGCCCTCATCCACCCTACAGCGCCTCCGAGAGCGAGTTGGCAAGCTCGCACCCGTGCCGACGTCCCGCCATGGGACATTCCGCCCTTACGTGCCATCGGCCCTCCGGGACTGCGCTTTTGTGTTCCTGCGCCGTGACGCCCACCGGACGCCACTCCAGAGGGCCGTATGAGGGCCCGTACCGGGTGCTGGAGCACGGACAGACAACCTTTGTCTTGGACATGGGGGGCCGGCCGGAGGCCGTGTCAATCGACCGCCTGAAGCTGGCCCACTTAGACATTGACCAACCGGTGCGGGTTGCCCAGCCTCAGCCACGAGGTCGCCCACCTTTGCGGGTCCCACCACCTGTCCCTCCAACTGTGCCTCCGCCGGCCCCTCTGTCGACCGATTACCGTACGCGGTCCGGTCGGGTTGTGCGACCACCAGTGCGCTTCGTGCCTCCGGTTCTGGGGGGGGGGGGGGTCCTGTGGCGGCTCCCAAGGGTCGGGCCATACCACTACCGACCCCTCGGCACGGAAATGGACCAGTCCAGGAGGGCGGTCCGGACTACATATATAAGGACAAGGTTTTGGGCGCGAAGCCATTCCGGCAGACTCGACCCGTCTGATAACCATGTATTAAAACCATAACGACCCCAAAATACCTGGCTCCTTGCCTTTATTTCGGGCCTCTACCGACGCGCCACACCGGTCATTTAAAACTGAGGCGCAATTTTTTTTTTCTCTCAGAAAGTGGTGAATCTCTATATTTTTCTACTCCTGAGGTTGGTGGAGGCTGGATCAATAGATATATTTAAGTTGGACATAGATAAGCATTTGGCAGATCGAGGAATTGAGGGCTTTACTGAACTGGCATAGAGGAGGAGTTGTGGGCAGCAAAGATCAACCATGGTCTTATTGAATGGTGGGACACGGTTGAATGGCCAACAGTGCTATTTTCTTGTATTCTCTTGCTTACCGTCAAGTACACGCCTACGCAAGTCCAACACTAATCTTATGTTTTTCTCACTGTCCCATCAACACCGCCCAGAATCTTCCACCAAGGACAATTTACCTCACAACCCGCACGTCTTTGGGATGTGGGAGGAAACCGGACCACCCGGAGGGAACCCTTGGAGACACGGAGAGAATATGCAAACTCCACAAGGACAGCACCTGAGGTCAGGAATGGAACAAGGCTGCTGGAGCTGGGAAGCAGAGCTGGAGAGATGGGAGACAGATTCAACAGATAGAGCTGTTTAGTGGTGATAGAGGTTTAGATGAAAAGCCGAATGAAGTGTAGATGGAGTCCCAGATGAAAAGTCGAAAGAAGGGTCTCCACCCGAAACGTCACCCATTCCTTCTCTCCAGAGATGCTGCCTGTGCCGCTGAGTTACTCCAGCATTTTGTGTCTATATTCGAGCTGTTTAGTGGGACGGTTTGCTGTACAGACTATTGGATATCTTTCAACCACTTCATGGTCAATAGCAGGAGTTCGATTAAAGGCCCTCAATCAACAATAGCCCACACTGTACACTGAGTGATTCCTTCACATGCAGCTTGAAGTAATTTTTTTTTTTAGTGCATTTAACAAATGTACAATCATATCAACATTTTACCTGCAAAATACATTTGTTCTCCTCAATTTAACTGCAGTATTCCGTAAGTGCAATTCCAATTGTCCAGATGACTAGGCAAATGAAGAGATGTCTCCTGGTGAAAATATCGACTTTGAACATTTCTCCGGGACAGTTGATGGTCAGAGCCTATTTCCAATATAATCTACATAAATCCTTGACGTGTGGAACTTGTTTGGACTCCGCGGCTGTTCTTGCAGAAATTTACGTGCCAGATTCAATATAAATCACGCTAAAAAATAAACCACGTCTTGACGTTTGTAGAACACATTCTCTCAAATGAATAATAAACACACACAATCCACACAAGGCATGCCGCAGAGGGAGGGGAAGTGCGGCAGACTAGTCTATGTCTTGCAATAGTGCTAAGACTGAGAGAACTAATCAAACAGCATTCTGCTAAATTGGAAATTTAACGTGACAAGACCAACTCCTTTCACACAGCAGAATCATGAGTTGGGATGTTGTACAGGGCCTTGGTGAGACCGCACCTGGAGTATTGTGTACAGTTTTGGTCTCCTAATCTGAGGAAAGACATTCTAGCCTTAGAGGGAGTACAGAGAATGTTCACCAGATTGATCCCTGGGATGGCAGGACTTTCATATGAAGAAAGATTGGATAGACTCGGCTTGTACTCGCTGGAATTTAGAAGACTGAGGGGGGATCTTATAGAAACATTTAAAATTCTTAAGGGGTTGGAGAGGCTAGATGCGGGAAGATTGTTCCCGATGTTGGGGAAGTCCAGAACTAGGGGTCACAGCTTAAGGATAAGGGGGAAGTCTTTTAGGACCGAGATGAGAAAACATTTCTTCACACAGAGAGTGGTGAGTCTGTGAAATTCTCTGCCACAGAAGGTAGTTGAGGCCAGTTCATTGGCTATATTTAAGAGGGAGTTAGATGTGGCCCTTGTGGCTAAAGGGATCAGGGGGTATGGAGAGAAGGCAGATACAGGTTACTGAGTTGGATGATCAGCCATGATCATATTGAATGGCGGTGCAGGCTCGAAGGGCCGAATGGCCTACTCCTGCACCTATTTTCTATGTTTCTATGTTTGCAATCTTTTTTTTATGACGCTTTGCTGTTAGTTGGTATATGTTCACAAGAAGCAGACAGATATTTTCTGCATCACAAACCTTTGCATCGTAAACTTTTGATTTCTAATATAAAACACATCATCCTGCTAACAGTGTTTGACGGCTTGGAATGGACAATGTCAAGCCTGCTGTCGGACATGGTCCTTTGGAAGTTGGAATGCACATTGGCAATGTATCGTGGTTGGCAGTAACTTACCAGCTTTCACCAGTCCATACTTTTCCAAAGAACGTGAAGGAAACTCTCATTCCTAAATCATGGGATGAGAAGCTGGTTTGGGAGTAAAGAAAAACCATCCACAGTGGAAATATTTCAGCTGATCCTGAGTGGAATTAATGCAATCCTCGGTTTCTTGAATTGATCTCAGCCATGTCACACACTATCCTGAGTAGTAATTGCCAGTTTGTCCATGTCTGTAGAATGTGCCCTCAGCTGGGGCAGTGAGGCTACTTATTCCAAGATAAGATTACAGACAGGTACTGTTGCAGATGAAATGTGTAGGAAGGAACTGTAGGAAAATAACTGCAGATATTGGTTCAAATTGAAGGTAGACACAAAAAGCTAGAGTAACTCAGCGGGTCAGGCAGCATCTCAGGAGAGAAGGAATGGGCGACGTTTCAGGTCGAGACCCTTCTTCAGACTGAGGAACTGTGGATGCTAGTTTAAACTGAAGATAGACACAAAAAGCTGAAGTAACAGTGGGTCAGACAACATCTCTGGAGAAAATGAATAGGTGATGTTTCGGGTCGAGACCCTTCTTCAGTGATGCTGCCTGACCTGCTGAGATAGACTAACGTTCCAATTAAAACGATATTTTAAAATCGTTGAAAACATTAGCGACGCAGTGGTGCTGGTTTCCGACGGGCACTGTGACGGACACCCCACTCATTTCTGTCCGCCACACAGCTGGTAAGCTCCTCTTTTGCCTCTACATATGCGTCTGCCATCAACGTCTGAACATCTGAATGCACTGAACAGAACAATGATGGTCACCATGATGGGCCCATGGTTGACCTTCAGCAGTTTCCATGGCAATCTAGTTTAGTTTTTAGGTTTAGAGATACAGCGCGGAAACAGGCCCTTCGGCCCACCGTGTCCGCGCCGACCAGCGATCCTCGCACATTAACACTACCCTACACACATTAGGGACAATTTGCACATACACCAAGCCTACAAACCTGTATGTCTTTGGACAGTTTTTAGACAATGGTTGACATGGGCTTCCAGTATAATCCTGGGGACCACTGTCGTGCAGAGCCATGTGGAGGTCTTTGCACCAATGTGGGTACACTCTTGATATTTCATGACAACAAAATACTTACTGCACATCCACACATGATGTATATTTCATATTTATTTCCAGATTTCCTTACGACGCAAAAGGAGCCTATTTTGCCACAACAATGGCTCACAAAACAATCTCATTAGCCTCATTCCACAATTCACTTCCCATGTAAACTATTCTCCCGAAATTCTCATCACGGTAGCGTAGCGGTAGAGTTGCTGCTTTACAGCGAATGCAGCGCCGGAGACTCAGGTTCGATCCTGACTACGGGTGCTGCACTGTAAGGAGTTTGTACGTTCTCCCCGTGACCTGCGTGGGTTTTCTCCGAGATCTTCGGTTTCCTCCCACACTCCAAAGACGTACAGGTATGTAGGTTAATTGGCTGGGTAAATGTAAAAAAAAATTGTCCCTAGTGGGTGTAGGATAGTGTTAATGTACGGGGATCGCTGGGCGGCACGGACTTGGAGGGCCGAAAAGGCCTGTTTCCGGCTGTATATATATGATATGATGATATGATAACTCCCCTCAAATTCTACGACCCACCGAGACTATTTATAACGGTCAATTAACCTACCAGCTCACATGTCTGTAGGATGTAGGAGGAAAGCTGAACAGATGGAGGAAAGCCAGACTGTCGCAGGGAGAACATGCAAACTCAACGCAGACAGCAGCCAAAGATAGGATTGAACCCTGCTCTCTTGAGCTGTGATGCAGCTGCACTACCTGCAGCATTACTGAAACGCTACTGAACCGCTACTGTTAGCATCACACTGTCAACTTGACCAGGCCTAGAGACTGCAGTTTGTAGTCTTGCCCTCAAGGGCACTCACGTGGTCATCTATAGAGTTCTCATTGAAAACTCAGTTTCCACGCAAGCAGAGGCAGTTTGTGGGATTATCCAGGCTGGGAAACAAGCACAAACAAATTAAGGAACAAAATTCCTAGTTGTTCCTATTAACCAAAAATGGACTCTGGTTTTTGGATAAAATTGCTTGTTTTCTGTATTTCATGTTGGTGTGATGGATGACCATAAAGGCTAGAACAATGGGCGAGAACCGATCAGATCTGCTGCAGAATTCCTGTCTCTTCATAACTCTGCTGGAAGAAAGGTCAAGAAAGGTTTCCTCCTGCCAAACAACTTACTATTTGGAAATATTTACTTCAACTGCATTAGTCATTCTTAGCTGGGCGCCTGTTTTGACATTTCCATTGTTCCATCTTCTCAGGAGTCATCATGGTCCACAGAGTGGTTAATCCTCTTCTGTCTGTGTCTCTGTCTGGGTCCTCAATCCTGCTCTTATTTTAAAGCAATTGCCACAGCTGATTCTATAAATCTGTTTCAAATACCTACCATGCTCCACGATCATTTCAAGCATCAGTAATCACCTCTGCTTAGTTCCGTGAGGCAGAGAGAACAGATAATCTGTCAAATGACACCTGATCTGAATACTGAGAGTCAGAGGAAGAACTTTCAAATTCTTGAATTGAAAATCCCAAACTCAGTCCAGATTTCCTGGATATTCTCAGTTTTACTTGTGACAGCTTGGCATTCTTGATATCTGGGGCACTCAAGAATCAGGCTTCTAGAATCAGGTTACTCCCTGGAAGTATTCTCACTAGGAGAATTTCCCTCCTGGGATAAATAAAGTTCTATTGTATCATATCGTATCGTATCGTATCAGAAAGATCAGGTTGAAGAAAGGTCCCAATTTGGAGACATCACCTATCCATGTTCTCCAGAGACGCTGCCTGACCCGCTGAGTTACTCCAGCGCATTGTGTCTTTTTTACATTCTATGGTATATCTGTAGAAGTTTTCTCTGCGCATGAATGAATGAACGAATGAATGAATGAATAAATGAATACTTTATTGTCACATGTGACAAGGCACAGTGAAATTCTTTGCTTGCATACCCAGGGTATGCCAATAGTTGCCACATAAGGGCGCTGACAAAGTTAGAATGTTTATACAGCATCTGCGCCTGGCCATTGTTCTCCCCCTCCCTTCCCCCCCTCCCTCTTGACGGTCCCCCCACGCCGGGTCCCCATTGTCCTTCCCTACTTACAGTGGCCATTTATCCCGCAGGTCTTTAGGATGTGGGAGGAAGGAGGAACACTAGGAGGGGAATCCATGTGGTTAGATGGAGAACACGCAAATCCCTCACGAACAGCGTCTGAGGTCAGGATTGAACAAGGTCACTGGAGCTGTGAGGCGGCAACTCTATGAATGTTCTGTGCCAGTTTGTGAAGAAAGAAGATGAAAGAAAAACAGGCTAGAGCAGAACCAAAAGGCAAACAGTGCTGGAGGGTGTTAGCAGCTTGATCAGCATCTGTTCGGGGGTGGAATTGTCGATACTTCACTCAGGTCTGCCACAGAAGGCAGTGGAGGCCAATTCACTGGGTGTTTTCAAGAGGGAGTTAGATTTAGCTCTTGGGGCTAAAGGAATCAAAGGAGATGGGGAAAAAGCAGGAATGGGGTACTGATTTTAGATGATCAGCCACGAAGGGCCGAATGGCCTTCTCCTGCACCTATTTTTTTCTAAGTTTAGATGTTTCTATCAAACCCTGCATCAAGGCTAAGAGTTGGAAACTGCAGATGTGTACATTTTTTCATGAAAAATGTTTGAGATCAGGGCATGAGTTCTATTCCAGAAACAAACAAAAAAGCTGCTGCAAGTTAAAAGTGAACAGGACCAAAGATGTGGTTCATTTAATCCTCGAACAGAATAGCAGCAGGTCACAATCCAGCTGCGGGAACAACCGACGAAGAACAACAATTGACCAAAATCAGGGAGGGTCAATTGGAACCAGTGACCGGCGACTGAAACTGTAACAACAGTAATGACCCTTCAACAGGAGACGAGTGACCTGCAGGTGGGGCGTGTTCTCATGAGAGGGGAAGGGAGAGGAAGCAGAGCTGGGAATCGCAGGATGACTGAAGAACTAATGCAATGCAATCAAAAAAGGGTGGCTCTGTCAGTCCGGTGAATAATTCAAATGAAACCAGGCGAATGTGAAAAGGGAATTAAGACGTGAAAGTGGA
Source organism: Rhinoraja longicauda (assembly GCF_053455715.1). Classification (NCBI taxonomy): domain Eukaryota; kingdom Metazoa; phylum Chordata; class Chondrichthyes; order Rajiformes; family Arhynchobatidae; genus Rhinoraja; species Rhinoraja longicauda. The sequence continues at coordinate 16,003,244 of NC_135982.1, read as the reverse complement.
GAATATGAGACTGGTCTGCATTTAACGTAAAGGAAACCACAAATCCTCAAACAAAAACGTGAACAGTAAAAGGTACCAGGCATAGCGGTGAGGCAAGTGGAGATCAAGTTGATAATTTATGCCTCGTGGCAGTCAGCATGCCTGGAATGTTTAACAACATTATGACCTGATGAGCCAAAACATTATGACCACCTGCCTAATATGCTGTTGGTCCTCCCTGTGCAGCCCCATACGCAGCAGGGTGCGATGCACTGTGTATTGTGACACATTCCTCTCGTGACCACCATTACAATTTTCTGTGACTTGTGCCACAGTAGACCTTCTGTCCATTCGGACCAGACGGGATAGCCTTTGTTGTCCTCGTGTATCGATGAGCCTTGGGCGCCCAACACCCTGTCGCCAGTTTGTGGTTTGTCCCTCCTCGGACCACTGTTGGTAGGTACTCACCACTGCTGTCCGGTAGCACCCTACAAGCCTTGCCGTTTCAGAGATGCTCTGACCCAGTCATCTGGCCATAACAATTTAGCCCTTGTCAAAGTCGCTCAGGTCTTTACTCCTGCCCATTTCTCCTGCATCCAACACATCAACTTCAAGAACTGACTGTCCACTTGCTGCCTAATATATCCCACCCCTTGACAGATGCCATTTTAACAAGATAATCAATGTTATTCACTTTGCCTGTCAGTGGTCATAATGTTTTGGCTGATCGGTGTATCTTTGCATTGTCTTTCCCAAGGAAGAGGATGCTACAACTTTTCAGTGGAAGGTGAAGTGGTAAAGAGAGCCACTGAGGAGAAGTGTGATATCAGAAAGGCTCGCTGTGCTAATGTTAACAGGTCCCCTGGTCCAGGTAAAAGTGCTTTTCGAGTTGCTGAAGGAGATGGAGATAGTGGAGGGACTTCCCATAATTTTCCAGTCCTCCCCAGACACAGAGTGGTGACAGACGACTGGAGAGGGGAAAATGTGAACTCCTTGTACAAAAATCAGTATAAGGACAAGCTAGTCAGCTTAGCCTCCAATGTAGGGAAACTTTAAAAAACTATAATTAAGGAAAATATATATATATATTAACCTGGAGACATTTGAGTGTTAATGCATGTTAGAGGTAAATTCGATTTGATAGTTGGCTCAGACTTGGTGGGCCGAAGGTCCTGTTTCCGCACTGTATCTCTAAAGTCTAAAGTAAAGTCTTGTTATTCTGTTGGTAAACACACACACTAGTGGTATCACTATTCAATGAACAAAAAAAGCAAAGCGTTTGGTGTCACTGCTTTGATCATATTTAGATAGAGATAAAAAAATCTTTGAAAGATTGGGTTTCTCCGGGTGCTCCGGTTTCCTCCCATATTCCATATAGTATTCCAAAGATGTCAAGTTTATAGGGAATTGGCTTCTGTAAATTGTCCCCAGTGCGTAGGATAGAACTGGGTGTATATGTGCAGACTCGGTGGGCCGAAGGGCCTGTTTCCACGCTGAATCTCTAAACTAAACTCAACTAAAACTAATTTTATGTATGAAGGAACTGCAGATGCTGGTTTAAAGTGACAATAGACACAAAATGCTGGAGTAACTCAGCGGGACAGGCAGCATCTCTGGAGAGAAGAATAAAAAACTAATTTTGCTTCTATCTCATCTCACCCTAACCTCCAATGCTCCAGAGAAGACAATCCATGTTTACCCAAGATGTGTAGGAAAGAAAACTGCAGATGCTGGTTTAAATCGAAGGTGGACACAAAATGCTGGATCTCAGCGGGTCACTTTTCGGGATGAGACCCTTCTTCAGACTGAAGAAGGGTCTCGACCCGTAACGTCACCCATTCCTTCTCTCCAGAGATGCTGCCCGACCCGCTGAGTTACTCCAGCATTTTGTGTCTACCCATGTTTGTCCAACCTTTAGTTTAGAGATACAGTGCGGAAACAGACCCTTTCGGCCCACTGGGTCCTCGTCGACCAACGATCCCTGCACATTAACTCTATCCTACACCCACTAGTGACAATTTTTACATTTACCAAGCCAATTAACCTACATACCTGTACGTCTTTGGAGTGTGGGCGGAAACCGAAGATCTCGGTGAAAACCCACGCAAGTCAGGGGGAGAACGTACAAACTCTGTACAGACAGCACCCGTAGTCGGGATCGAACCCGGTCTTCAGCGCTGCATTTGCTGTAAGGCAGCAACTCTACCGCTGCGCCACCGTGCCGCCCTAATAGCGTTCCCAATAACACCCTCTAATCCATGTGGCCATCTGGTAAATCTTTTCTGCACCAAGGAACTAATATCCATCCTTCCATAACCAATAATTCTGAATTCCGGGAGCAATGTGATTGCTAGCCATGTTATAGGGTAAAATATGTCCAACAGGATTTGGCCGATATATATAAATACAAAATGTTATAATAAAACCAGAGTAATGCTGGAAGAACACAGCAGGTCAGGCAGCATCTGTGGGGAAAGAAACAGTTAATGTTTCAGATGTTCTAACTGAACCATTGACTCTGTCTTGCCACAGATGCTGCCTGACCCATTGAGTATTTTCAGCATTTTCTATTTTGATTTCTGACTTTGCGTACCCACGTTTTAGTTTTGTTGATTAGTTTAAAAAAATACTGTAGTTGCCAGAAATCTGAAATAATGAATGCAAGAAGTAGCAAGATGTAGGGGGAGAGGTACCTAGTTAATGTTTCAGCTTTGAAGTGGAAGTTGGGCAAAGCAGATTAATGGGTCATCCATGGGTAATAAGTCATCTGATGTAAAATCTGAAACATGAAATGTTCACTCTGTTTCTCTTGCCAAAGACACCGAGTAGTTCCAGCAGTTTTTGTTTATCTAATCCATATCAGCTTTAGGTATAGAGATCTTTGCCCCAATCCTGTGTTTGGCCTCATCTCAGAGGATTAGTTACTTGAAACCATTTTCCAGTTCTCTCATTTGTGACAATTCTGCGTATTCTTACCAAATTAGAGACAGTTTAGCACAACCAGTGTGTGGCAGAAATTAAGTGCGCGAAACTACATATGCCAACTCTCAGAATCAAATATTCTGGATCATTGTCAAATCGTAGGTTGATTATTTTTTCTGATGGAAAATATCTGTGCTTAATACATTGAAGGATGTTTGCCTTGGCAATTGGAACAGATTATATTTCCGCAGTTTGTGTCATTGTTGCACCCAGGAACTGAGATAAAGTAGGTGAATGTGATTCTGTACTCCATAGAATAAAAGCAATATGAACTAAAAAATGTGGATAATTCTAATCCCATTTTTCAGCACACTCTCCTTTTCTTGTTAAATATCTTTCAGAACGTAACAGAACACCTGTGGACAATCACCCCATACTGTAATGGACACTGACTTCTACAGATGCACCATAGAAAGCATTTTATCAGGATGCAATCAATACAGGATGGTTTGGGGCCAGCTCCATCTAAGACCGCAAGAAATTGCAGAGAATTGTGGACGCAGCCCAGACAATCACACAAACCAAGCTCCCTTCCATTGACTCAATTTACACCTCACGCTGCCTTGGCAAGGACACCAGCTTAATCAAGGACGAGTCGCACCCTGGCCAATCCCTCTTCTCCCCTCTCCCATTAGGCAAGAGGTATAGAAATGTAAAGATGCACACCTCCAGATTTAGGGACAGTTTTTTCCCCAGCTGTTCTCAGGCAATTGGACCATCCTATCAACAAGTGAGCTGCTATCTACCTCATTGGACCCTTGGACTATCTTTGATCGGGCTCTACTGGGCTTGCATTATCATGCACTACCTTGCACTAAATGTTATTTACGTTATTCCCTTTATCATGTATCTGTGCACTGAGGATGGCTTGATTGTGTATTGTCTTTTCCCTGCTGGTTCACATGCAACAAAAAGCTTTTCACTGTACCTCAGGTCACGTGACAATAAACTAAACTCAACATATCAGTGGTAGATATTGAGATGTTCTCACTGAGGTGACAGAGTTACAAAACTAAAACGTGTAGGAATTTCTTCTCACAAAAGGTAGTGAAGTGCTGGATTTTGTTTTGTCATAGAGTCATAGAGTCATGCTGCTCCGCAACACGTCCTTCAGCCCATCATGTCCCTGCCAACGATTACGAACCCATCTATACTAATCCCATTTACCGGTACTTAGTCTGAAGACTTCTCTGCCTTGGCATTTCAAGTGCTAGTTCTGATACTTCTTAAATGTGTACCTACCTCCCGTAAACACTCAGACAGTGTGTTCCAGGTACCAACCATCCCCTGAGTAACAAAGCTCTTGCTTAGATACCCTCTAAACCGCTCCCCCCTTTACCTTAATCCCATGCTCTTGGGTTACGGATAACTTAGTTGTTAAGTCTAAATCACTGGAGGTGTTTGGGAAGGAGGTAAATACATTTTTGAAATGTCCTGGAATTAATGACAATGGGGTACAGATGTCAAAGAGGAGATGAGGCCTGGGTCAGATCAGACATGTTTATATTCAGTGGCGATGCAGGCTAGAGGGGTGAGATGGTCTTCTCCGGCTCCTATTTCCTTGTGTGTTTCTTCCCCTAGCAACTTATGCATCTTTGTTATTGACTCAAGATCTTTGCATGAATTACCTACAATAAGCATGACTTTGTTGAAGTAAATATGATATTTCAGACTTTGATTGAATTCCTTGATAATTAGGTGGAGGGATATTGAATCTGGAGCAATTGATTTGTAAATGCACATCCAAAAGACAATTGATGAAGTGAATTCAAGGCTTATTAGTTCTTGGGATTAAAACGTGTCGCAAAATAAATTGAAAGACAAAAACAAAGAGAATTGGGTGAATGCTTTTTTTCAGAATGTAGATGGATTAGTTAGTAGGTTTACAGACGACGCCAAAATTGGTAGAGTTGCTGAGAGTGAGGAGGGCTGTCAAAGTATACAGCGGGCTAGAGATTGAATTGAATTGAATTGAATTGAATTGAATTGAATTGAATTGAATTGAATTGAATTGAATTGAATTGAATTGAATTGAATTGAATTGAATTGAATTGAATTGAATTGAATTGAATTGAATTGAATTGAATTGAATTAAATTGAATTGAATTGAATTGAATTGAATTGAATTGAACTGAATACTTTAATGTCACATGTGACAAGTTAGAGTGAAATTCTTTGCTTGCATACCCAAGGTATGCAAATAGTCGCCCATAAAGGGCGCTTACAAAGTTAACCCCCCCATGCCAATTAATTCCCCCTTTGTTCTTCCCCCGCTCCCTCCCCCTCCCCTCCCTCATGGCGGTACCCCCATGCCGGGTCCTCCATTTTCCATTGTTCTTCCCCCTCCCTCGCGATCAGTTGTAGAGGGAGAGATCCAGGAAAGGAAGAAAAAGTGAAAATGGGACAAGAGTGGAAATCAACAGCGGAAGAGATGAAATGTGTTTTGAATGAGTACAGCAAGTTATATAAATGAACTCAATGAGTTCTGGAAAAGAAGGACAGGGGAGTGAGTGGTAGATGGATTTATTCCAAGCGAGCGTGACGTGTTGCACATAGGGAAGATGAATAATAATAATAATAATAATATTCATTTATTGTCATTGCAACGAGTACAACGAAATTAAAAAACAGCCAATCCTGACGGTGCGTACAAACATATATGCAATAAATGCAAAAACAAATAAATACATAAATACAATTAAATTAAGTACAAGATTTTTTAACGGTGTTGCCTAGTGCACAGGTAGTGTTCAGTTCTCGTATGGCCCTGGGGTAAAAACTGTTCTTAAGTCTGTTTGTTCGGGATTTGATTGACCTGAAACGTCGACCAGAGGGCAGATGAACAAACAGACGGTGGCCGGGGTGGGATGGATCTTTTATTATTTTGCCTGCTCTACTGAGGCAGCGCAGGCTGAACAGGTGCTCCAGGGAGGGCAGTGAGCAGCCGATGATTTTCTGGGCCGTCGTGATGACCCTCTGAAGGGCCTTCCTGTCCTTTTCTGAGCAGCTGGCATACCATGTGGTTATACAGTATGCCAGCACACTCTCGATGGAGCAGCGATAGAAGGACAACATGAGCTTCTCCTGCAGGTTGGTTTTCCTGAGGATCCTCAGGAAGTGGAGTCTCTGCTGTGCCTTCTTTACTGTGGTGATGGTGTTGGTAGACCAGGTGAGATCCTCTGCGATGTGCGTACCCAGGAACCTGAAAGCTGGTACCCTTTCCACGCAGACCCCATTGATGTAGAGTGGGTCGTAATCTCCACTGGTTTTTCTAAAGTCAATTATAAGTTCCTTTGTTTTGGAGGAGTTCAGGACCAGATTGTTCACTGAACACCATGCTGCCAGCCTTTGGATTTCATCCCTATAGGCTGTCTCATCTCCTTCTGAGATAAGTCCAACCACAGTCGTGTCATCCGCGAACTTGATGATGGTGTTGGTGGGATGGGTGGGGGCGCAGTCGTGAGTGTAGAGGGAGTAAAGGATGGGGCTCAACACACAGCCCTGTGGTGAGCCGGTGCTCAGTGTAATGGTGGAGGAGAGGTGAGGGCCTATTTTGACTGTCTGGGGGCGGTTGGTCAGGAAGTCCTTGATCCATTTGCAGATGGTTAGGGAAAATCCCAGGTCGGAAAGTTTGGTGACCAGTCTGCTCGGGATGACCGTGTTAAAGGCAGAGCTGAAGTCGAGAAAGAGCATCCTCACATAGCTCCCCTGGTGTTCAAGGTGGGTCAGTGCAGTGTGAAGAGCAGTGTCGATGGCATCCCCTGTAGACCTATTTGCTCTGTAGGCAAACTGGTATGGGTCGAAGGTGGGTGGGAGGCTGGCTTTGATGTGCTGCAGGACCAGTCTCTCGAAGCACTTTGTGATGACCGGTGTGAGTGCTACCGGACGGTAGTCGTTAAGACCGCTGATGACAGGCTTTTTCGGCAGTGGGATGATTATGGCGGACTTCAGGCAGGGAGGGATGGTGGATTTTAAAAGGGACAGGTTGAAGATTTTTGTGAAGACCTCAGATAATTGGTCTGCACATTCCCTCAGCACTCTGCCCGTCACACCATCGGGGCCTGCAGCTTTCCTGGGATTCACTGCTCTGAGCACTCGCTTAACGTCATACTCCTGCACAGTGAAGGTGTTGCTCTCAGGTGCTGGAGAGGGTGTAATGTCTGCCACTGTAGCTTTCACCTCGAAACGAGCAAAGAAACAGTTAAGTTCCTCAGCCAACGAGGCGTCGCCGTCGGCAGTCGTGCGGTTGCTGGTCTTGTAATTGGTGATGTGCTGGATGCCTTGCCATACCCGCCGTGGGTCATTGTTGGAAAAGTGGTCCTCAATCTTCCTCTTGTAGGACGCTTTGGCATCCTTGATGCCTCTCTTCAGGTTGGTTCTAGCAGCACTGTATAGAGCTCTGTCACTAGACCTGAAGGCGGTGTTACGGTCCTTGAGGAGAGACCTGACATCCTTTGTAAGAGGAAACCAATGGCAAGACCCTGACCAGCACTTATGTACAGAGGGATCTTGGGGTCCACGTCCACAGGCCCTTGAAAGTGATAACACAAGTAGATCGGGCGGTCAAGAAAGCTTATGGTACGCTTGCCTTCATCTGTCAGGGAATTGAGTACAAGAGTCATATTGCAGCTTTTCGGACCATTATTAGGCCAAATTTGGGGTAATTTATACAGTTCTGATGGCCCCATTACAGGAAGGATGTGGAGGCTTTGAAGAGAGTGCGGAAGATGTTCACCAGAATGCTGCCTGGATAAGGGGGTATTATTGACAAGGTCCGAGAAGCCTGGATTGTTTTCTCTGGCACATCAAAGTCTGGGCGGAGACCTGATTAAAGTATATAAAATGATGAGCGGCATAGCTAGGATAGACAGTCCAATCCTCTTTCCCCAGGATGGAAATGACAAGGACGAGAGGGCATAGCTTTAAAATGAGAGGGGCAAAGTTTAAAGGAGATGTGCGGGGCAAGATCTTTTACGTGGAGAGTGATGAGTGCTTTTAACATGCTGCCAGGGATGGTAGTGGAGGCAGAGGTACAATAATGGCATTTAAGAGACTTTTGACAGGCACATGGATATACAGAGAATGGAGTGATAAGGATCATGAATAGGCAGAACAGATTAGATTAACTTGGCATCCTGTTTTTGCATGGACAATGTGTGCTGAAGTTCCTGTGCTGTACTGTTCTGTGTTCTATACAATGGAGGTAACAAACAGTCAGTCTGAAAAAGGGTCTTGACCCGAAACGTCACGCATTCCTTCTCTCCTGAGAGGCTGCCTGACCCGCTGAGTTACTCCAGCATTTTGTGAATAACATACAGTAGTTTAGTTTAGTTTATTGGCACATGCACCGAGGTACAGTGAAAAGCTTTTGTTGCGTGGTAGCCAGTCAGCAGAAAGACAATCCATGATACCATAGGGTTCCCAAGAGGCCAATGTTAGGTGAAACCAGACCTTCAACGTGCAGTAATGATGCACACTTGCTTGAAAGGCATCATTTCGAAGTTTGACACGAAGTTCAGAAATGCCGTAAACCATGAAAAGAACTTCAGGAGAAAATGATCTGTAAAATGGACAGATGGATTGCAGATTAAGTTTAATGGCAAGAAGAGTGGTGATTCATTTGGGAGTAAGAAAGAGAAGAGTCAACACAAACTGATTGGAACCACTTTAAAGCAAGTGTTGGATCTGTGCTGTGGGAATATGCTGCAAGTCTTAGAAGGTGACAGAACAAATTGATAAAAAAATAATACGGAACCCATGATTTTAAAAATAGAACTGGAGAATTGCAATGTAAGGAAATTATGCTAAATTGGCCCTCTGGTGCTCGAATGTTTGGTCTGTTTAGTTTAGTTCAGTTTAGAGATACAGTGCGGAAACAGGCTCTTCGGCGCAACGAGTCTGCACCGACCAGCAATCCCCGCACATTAACGCTATCTTACCTACACAAACTAGGGACAATTTACACTAATACCAAGCCAATTAACCTACAAACCTGTACGTCTTTGGAGTGTGGGAGGAAATCGAAGATCGTGGAGAAAACCCACCCAGTCACGGGGAGAACGTACAAACTCCGTACAGACAGTGCCCGTAGTCAAGATCGAATCCGGGTCTCTGGCGCTGCAAGCGCTGTAAGGCAAACAACTCTACCAGTGCACACCGTGCTGTCTACGTATTTTTTATTAATTTTGTAAATTTATATTTTCTGGATGTCAAAGGCTTGGAAAGGGAGAAATGAAGATGACCATAGTAAAACAGTAACGACAAAAGGACGTAGACAGGTGGGGACGCTGGAGAAATTGGGACTATTCTCCTTCAAGCGAGGATCAAGAAAAAAGTTGATGGAAGAGCTCAAAATTATGATAGGTTTTGATAGAGTTGATGAAGGGAAAGTTTTGAGGGGCTGATGTTTAGTAACCAGATCAATCATGTTTCAGCAAATTGGGAAAAGATGCAGGAAGCAAATTATTTTTAAACACTGAGACGTTGCAATCTGGGATGAAGCATCTAAAAGGCAGTAGAGTTGTATGCAACAGTAATGTTCACAAGGGAATTAGATAATGTGAACAGGTGATATTTACAGAGTGTAGGACACAGCAGGAGAGGCCATGTTGGACAAATAAGCCAAGGATGGTGTGGACACAATTGGCCTCCTCCTGAGCTGAATCGTTCCGTGTTCCTGTAATTTTACAACTAATTTAGAATATGTGATCCATACTGTTTTTAATGGGTAGTCTTATGCGCGAGAACTCTGCCCAGTATGCTGGATGAATGGTCATTATAATGAAATATATCACGATTTTGTTTTCCTCTCCACTGGATATGCTCACCTCCACTATCACCATGCTAGCCCCATGCTGGGGTCACGTGCTATTTACATTTTGTCCCCGTGAGCTCCCACAATGTCTGCACAGCTACAAATTGAAACTACTCAGGGAATAAGGGAGTTGCAAAGTCCTGTGGATGTGCTACAAATTTGATGAGTTCTGTGAAATACATAAATTTAATGCTAATAGATGCAATTACATTGCTGGTGCAACCTGGCGATTATCCTTGTAGAACAAATAAATGCACAAAGTACAAAGTTTGCCCATAACGGTGCCCAGTAGACGACTGGCATTAATTAATCAGTGCATGCAGTTAGCGCTAACTCAGTCACCAGAGTCATGTCCCGTCTCTGAATCGCAATGATTATTGACGGACAACGCACTCTCTCTGAACCTTCCATTTTATCTGCGTTTCCTTTTCATAGATAGATTCTGCCATGTAATCAGTTCCAATTTTTTTTAAGTACAAGCCGAAACTATTGGAACTATTCAGCAGTTCGGGCAACATTTGCAGAGAGAGAGAGAAAAGATTGAACTTCTCAGATGGGTGACATTTTATTCTTACTTCAATCAGTTCGAACGAACAGTGGAATTCTCTGCCTCAGAAGGCAGTGGAGGCCAATTCTCTGAATGCATTCAAGAGAGAGCTGGATAGAGCTCTTAAGGATAGCGGAGTCAGGGGGTATGGGGAGAAGGCGGGAACGGGGTACTGATTGAGAATGATCAGCCATGATCACATTGAATGGCGGTGCTGGCTCGAAGGGCCGAATGGCCTCCTCCTGCACCTATTGTCTATTGTCAAACAGTCACCAAAACGTCGCCCATTCCTTCTCTCCAGAGATGCTGCCCGTCCCGCTGAGTTACTCCAGCTTTCTGTGTCCTGAAATGTGTTCTCGGTTTCTCTTTGAAGGTGGACACAAAATGCTGGAGTAACTCAGCGGGACAGGCAGTATCTCTGGAGAGAAGGAACATGTGACGTTTCGGGTCAAGAACCTTCTTCAGACTTCTTCGGTGTAAACCAGCATCTGCAGTTACTTCCTTAAATCTGTTTCTCTTTCCTGACTGACCTGCTGAATCCTTCCAGCGTTTTTCATTTTTTAATTTCAAACTTCTAGCATCTGAGTGTTTTTGATTATTGACCAGAGATTTGACGACCATCAGGGAAAATCCACATTACAGCACGTCTGTTAGTATTTGTCGAGTGTTAGCAAGAACCTTTTTTGATGAACCTTTAGTGGAGCCAAAATATGAGTAATCACACACGTTCCTTCCGAAAGCAGTTGGAGCACTTGGCATTGACAATATTTAAAATGACAAAATGCCACCCAAGACCCATCCAGAATTCATTCTCAGGAGACTTTGGTCTCTGAACCTTGATCTGAAGATCCCATCCTGCTTTTCAAATCTCTCAATGTTCTTGCCCTTCCTTATATCTTCCTACAACCCTTCGGTTCTGTTCTCTAAATGAGCCCAGTTGGATTTAATTGTTCCTGTACTGATGCCTATGCCTTCTGCTGCCATTCTCTCCTCAATAGTCAATAGTCAATTTATTTGTTACATACACATAAATGTGCAGTGAAATGAAAGATTACCCACAGTACAACAATAATACCAATACAAATAAGCAATAAAAATAAGCAATAACACACACAATCATAAACCAACACCAAACAAAAAGAAACATCCATCACAGTGAGTCTCCTCCAGTCACCTCCTCACTGTGATGGAAGACCAGAATGTCTTTTCTCTTCCCCTGCCGTCTTCTCCCGCGGTCAGTCTGCTGAAGTTGTCACGTCGGGGGGGGGGGGGTCGTGGCTCCCGACATTGAAGCTCCCGCCGGGCGGAGAAAATCCCGCGGCCGGTTCCAGGCCGCGCCAGACGGTGAAAGGTCTGCGGCGGACTGACCCAAGCCCCGCGATTCAGGGCGGGCGAAGATGCTGCTGCCACCAGAGCTCCCGATGTCGGCCCGTGTGGATTCCTTCCCGACACCTCTCCAATTTCCCATCTCCCTAATCTCTTTGACATCCTCCTCACAATAGCCTCCCATGTTCATTTAGTCTTATTACCTTATGCGACTCAATAGGTTTTTGCCTGGCGACAATCCAGTGAAGTGTCTTGAATCATTTCAGCAGCTCAAGGTGCCACAAAAATGCAAATGGTTGGTGTTAACAACAATTGCATGCGATAAGCTGCTATTTGGGAACAGTGTGGGTGAGGTAAACATTGAGCTTCATTGAATGCATTTTTGTGTTAGGCTTGGTCCATCTTGATGTGATAGTATATGTATGTGGCTTAGAGTGTGAGAGTGTGTGTCTGTGTGGGATTGTGTGTGTGAGCGTGTGAGTGTATGTGTGTGTGTGTGTGTGTGTGTGTGTGTGTGTGTGTGTGTGTGTGTGTGTGTGTGTGTGTGTGGGCGTGTGTGAGCGTGTGTGAGCGTGTGAGTGTATGTGTGTGTGTGTGTGTGAGTGTATGTGTGTGTGAGTGTGTCCATGTAGGTTGGAGTAAATGAGAGTTTGTCCACGTGTGTTTGCATTTGCTGGAGTGTGTGTGTGTGTGTGTGTGTGTGTGTGTGTGTGTGTGTGTGTGTGTGTGTGTGTGTGTGTGTGTGTGTGTGTGTGTGAGTGTGCGTGTGTGTCCATGTAGGTTGGAGTAAATGAGAGTTTGTCCACGTGTTAAGTATGTGCTTGCATTTGCTGGTGTATGTGTGTGTGTGTGTGTGTGTGTGTGTGTGTGTGTGTGTGTGTGTGTGTGTGTGTGTGTGTGTGTGTGTGTGAGTGTATGTGTGTGTGTGTGAGTGTGAGTGTGTGTGTGTGTGTGTGTGTGTGTGTGTGTGTGTGTGTGTGGGTGTGTGTGTGTGTGTGTGAGTGTGAGTGAGTGTTTGTGTGTGAGTGTATGTGTGTGTGAGCGTGTGTGTTTCCGTGCAAGTGTGAGACTATGTATATGGTTTTTCCCTGGGCTGTGAGACTGCTTCTTCCAGCATCCAGTTTACAACCCATTAAGCTTCTGTCTTGCGGTTAGAATAAACAATAGCAGCCTGACTCTGGATAGAATCTCCTCTGTGATGGTGAATTGCAGACAATTATTCACCTCCACTAAGGGGCATCATCATAACTGAGCCCCACCTGTGGAGCTGATGATTTATGGCTCGTTCACACTGGTGGGGGATCTGCGATAACTCACTGTCAATAGTGAGCTGCCCTCGATACCGCTCTGGTGGAAAATAAACCCTCCCAGACCAGCTCATTAGTGCAGTGCTTCTTTTAAAAAAAAAATTATTTAAAAAAAAAAATTATTTTTAAATATCACAACATTTTAGATGCAATTCTAAACCCAAGTGCATTTTTTTTTTCATCCTTGAAGCCACCAACCACCGCTGGCCTGCTTTTAATCTAGGGTGCGGGCATCTCCGATGGACTGAGAGAGTGTGGGAGCCATTTATCTCTGTAAACCTGAGCAGGTAGTGTGGTCCAGTTTCTTATTGGATTGGCTCACGTGTCGCCAAGTGACTCCAGTGAATCCGAGAGGCTCCGTTTGGAATTAGGCCAAGTTGCCATCTGAATTCATATTTTATCATTAAGAATCAATGATTGTTCTGCCAAATCCTTCACAGCATATGGAACGTGGCTTGATCGGGCCACAGGGGCATGCTGCTCGTACACATCCCATTATAATCCTGACACTCGATTACAATCCATGACACGGCACGGTGGCACAGTGGTAGAGTTCCTGCCTTACAGCGCCAGAGACCTAGGTTCGATCCTGACTATGGGTGCTTGTCTGTGCGGAGTTTGTATGTTCTCCCCGTGACCTGTGTGGGATTTCCCCGGGATCTCCGGTTTCCTCCCACACTCTAAAGACAGATAGCTTTGATTAATTGGCTTGGTATAATTGTAAATTGTCCCTAGTGTGTAGGATAGTGTTAGTGAGCAGGGATTGCTGGTCGGCATGGACTTGTTGGGCTGAAGGGCCTGTTTCCGCACTGCATCTCTAAACTAAACTAAACTAAACTAAACTAAACTAAACTAAAAAACTAAACTAAACTAAACTAAACTTCATGGAGGCAGGTGCCTCAAACAACAGAGGAGTTATTATTGCTGTTGATACATAACTTACAAGTGGCTACGGACAGGAGTGGCCTTTACAAATGTATTAAAACCAGGTTCCTGAACCCAATTAAACTTCGAGCACTTTTACTGAAGAGGAATCAGAGCTGACCAGGAGGTACAAATGACCCTCTCACCCACGGCCTCAGCCACCTCCTGCCCCTTCAGTTGCTGAGTCTGCCCTTCGCACAACGGCCTCATCGGCCATCTTAGGTGCCGCTGAACCGGAGTGGAAGGAAGTCATCCCCGGTCCCAAAAGGACAGCCGAAGGAGAGAAAATGGTCTCCATACGGTGCCGCCAAGCATCGAGGAAGAACAGTGCTACAAGATCTAGGGCGGAGGAAGGAACTGCAGATGTTGGTTTAAACCATAGATAGGCACTAAAAGCTGGAGTAACTCAAAGGGACAGGCAGCATCTCTGGAGAGAAGGAATAGGTGTTGAGACCCTTCCCCAAACTTAGAGTCAGGGGAAAGGGAAATGAGGAGATTATAGATGGTGATATAGAGAAATATAGAACAAATGAATGAAAGATATGCAAAAAAGTAACGATGATCAAGGAAAACATTTTGCTTTCTCAATTTATTTCAAGAGGGCTTGTATTCAAAAACAGGGATGTAATGTTGAGGCTCTATAATGTGCTGGTCAGGCCGCATTTGGAATATCGCGAGCAATTTTGGGCATCATATCTAAGGGAGGATGTGCTGGCTCTGGAGAGGGTCCAGAGGAGGTTTTCAAAAATGATCCCAGGAATGATTAGTTTAACCCATGATGAGCGTTTGTCGGCACTGGCTTATTTGAGTTCCATGGAGAAAAGTTGCAACATTTCCCGATTAAAGTTTGGATTTTGAATAACCAAGAACATACAGCATTGCCAGCCATTTATTATTTTAAAAAAATCTAAACTGAACCAAAACCATAACTTTGAAGCCCTGAATATAAGGTGGGAGGTGATTCAACTTTATAAGAAGAATAGGAAATACTAGACCAAGTGGACCCGTTGGGCCCAAACCTCTCCTGCATTGGTGCAGCACCCTCCCCTCCCCACCTCCCCTCCTCTCTCTCCTCCCCTCCCACCCTCCCCCCTCCCACCTCCCCTCCCCTTCCGCCACTTCCCCTCCCCCGACTCCATCCCCCTCAACTCCCATTATCCTCCCCCTCCCTCCCCCCCCTCCCTCTACCCCCCTCCCTCCCCCTAGGAGATAGATTTAAACCTTAAAATACGAATAACTTTAAAAATATAACACCGATTTCAATGAAACTTCTTCCATTAGCACCAAAGGGACGGCGGTGAGTAAGGTGGGCCTAAAATTGTTGCGCTATCGTGTACCGTTTTGGCTGTAGTTCAGGAACAAACAAACAAACAAACAAACGAGAGTTTTAGTATATAGATGGTGAGTAATGACTATAGATAGACACAAAATACTGGAGTAACACAATGGGTCAGGCAGCATCTCTGGAGAAAAGGAATAGGTGACGTTTCGGGACGAGACCCTTCTTCAGACTCTTTTCCGTCTGAAGAAACGTTTTAAAATCATGAAATGTTTTGAGTGAATCAGCAAGGAGAAACATTGGCTGGAGATCCTGTAACCCCATTGATACACACGTGAGTAGTAGTTGTAGGCTCTTGCATGTCTGGGAAAATCCTTCCTTCTCCATTGGTGTCTGGTGCACCATCTGGTCACATGCTGGGGTTTCCAGGTGACAGTCAAGATCAAGTAAACTGCTCAGCTGCTCTTTACATGGATTAAGCTACGTACAACCTTGCCAATACGCTGGGAGAGACACCCACAAATAGCAGTGGCATTTGTTCCCTTGCTCGAATGAACCACAGAGACTCCTGTTCAAGGACTTGAATGGTGACCTCTCATTTCTTCCCTGTGAGTTGGGTCAGGATGAATAGCTACCTGGAGAGAAACAGAAGGCCACTTGACTTAAAGCCAGCATGTTTGAGTAGTGATGGGGCAGATATTTCACCAGGGCCAGAGATGCTGTTGCACAGCAAGCCATGAGTAGATTAACATTGTCTATGTTGAGGCATACCGTGGTTTTTGAGGAAGAACTCACGCTTCCTTGGGAATAGGATTCTAGCTTGCCAAGTTGGCATGGTAGGTCGGTACGGTGGCACAGCAGTAGAGTTACTTCCTTAAAGTGCTTGCAGGCCAGAGACCTCGGTTCGATCCCGACTACGGGTGCTGTCTGTATAATGTTTGTACGTTCTCCCCGTGACCGCGTGAATTTTCCCTGAGATCTTTAGTTTCCTCCCACACACCGCAGACGTACAGGTTTGTAGGTTAATTGGCTTGGTATTAGTGTAAATTGTCCCTTGGGTGGTGTTAATGTCCCTGGGATCACTGGTCAGTGCAGACTCGATGGGCTGAAGGGCCTGTTTCTGCGCTGTATTTCTAAACTAAACTGAAGTCTTAGCACACGCAAGGTCACTGAAGCAAACGCAGAAAAGGCTGTCAAGATTCAGCAGGTCAGGATGAAAGGTCACACAGGAGCTGGACAATGGCCATTTCCAAAGAGACTTGGACTATCTTCTCTTGATATTAGGCAACGTGGTAATCATTGAGGATCCTCATCATCGGCTGACAATGGACGGAAACGGCGTGGGAGCAGCTCCGGAAATACTGCAGCTACGACAGGTCAAAGGTGAGGTGTCCCTTGACTCTCCAAGGCCAGTCCAACATTTACAGGATATAAGTAAGCAGTGTGATAAAATACTCTGCACTCACCTGGATTAGTGGAAATCTCTAACACTGACACCATCAAAGCCAAAGACGACATATTTTAGTTTAGTTTAGTTTAGTTTTCTTTAGTTAGGCTATCTTGGAATGGATTGTTGGATGTTCAGAGGGAAATAGGGAGAGGAATAATTGACCACCAATATGACAGAAACACATACTTAACATCTGGTGGTACATGGACAAACAGATTTAATAAATGTGTAGGAAGGAACTGCAGATGCTGGTTTAAACCGAAGATAGACACAAAAAGCTCAGTAGTAACTTTTGTAACTCAGCGGGTCAGATAACATCTCTGGAGAGAAGGAATGGGTGACTTTTCGAGTCGACACCCTTCTTCAGACTGAGAGTCACGGGAAAGGGAAACGAGAGAGATAGATGATGATGTAGAGAGATAAAGAACAATGAATGAAAGATGTGCAAAAAATTAACAACGAGACTCAGGTTCGATCCTGACTACGGGTGCTGCACTGTAAGGAGTTTGTACGTTCTCCCCGTGACTTGCGTGGGTTTTCTCCGAGATCTTCGGTTTCCTCCCACACTCCAAAGACGTACAGGTATGTAGGTTAATTGACTGGGTAAATGTAAAAATTGTCCCTAGTGGGTGTAGGATAGTGTTAATGTGCGGGGATCACTGGGCGGCACGGACTTGGAGGGCCGAAAAGGCCTGTTTCCGGCTGTATATATATGATATGATATGATTCTTCCATCCCCCGGCCTAACAAAATGGAGAAAAAAAAAGCATCAGCAGAATCGAATTTGTTTAACAAAATAAACACAACTCTTGGAAATGTGTTGGCAGCTACTAGATCATTGAAACGGCTCCCATCACTGTTGAATGTTAGAGTGCCATAGCTTAGCTGGACTTTGTCCAGCTGGGTGAATTTCCTGTATTAATTTTTAAATATGCCCACTTAAAAGGAATATACAAGCAAAATCGCTTCCAGCAGCCCAGAGGAGTGACCTCAACTGTAACACCATATAGAGAGCATGTTTATGTAAACCATCCGCACTTGTCAGGCTATTTAGGTTTATTTTCATAACATAAGGATGTGGAAACTGTAGATATTATATCTGTAGATCGATTATTACAAATTGATTGAGCATGATGTTAAAACCCAATCAAGCTTTCTATGTCCATACCTGACATTATAGCTTCAGGTCAGTTTAGCTTATTGTCACGTGTACCGAGGTACAGTGAAAAGCTTTTGTTGCGTGCTAACCAGTCAGCGGAAAGACAATACATGATTCCAATCGAGCCATTTAGGGTGTATAGATACATGATAAGGGAATAAAGTTTAGTGCAAGGCATAGCCAGCAAAGTCCGATCAAAGATAGTCCAAGGGCCACCAAAGATGTAGCTAGTAGTTCAGCACTGCTCTCTGGTTGTGGTAGGATGATTCAGTTGCCTGATAACAGCTGGGAGGAAATCTGAAGGTGTCCCTGAATCTGAAGGTGTGCGTTTTGCCTGATGGGAGAAGGGGGGAAGAGGAAGTGGCCAGGGTGCGACTCATCCTTGAATTATGCTTGATAAAACACCATTATGTGCTGGCTCAGTTACTTAGGCTTGCACTGAATATTCAAGCATAATTTATTGTAGAATGGAAGGAATTAAAAATGTTGACAATAGGTTTATGGTTAATATTCCAGAACAAACAATCAAGTGCATTTTCTAGAACCGGAGCTGGTCTTTCTTTAATGTTCTGTGCAGATAGTAAGGATTGTGTGCAGTTTTGGTCTCCTAATCTGAGGAAATACATTCTAGCCTTAGAGGGAGTACAGAGAAGGTTCACCAGATTGATCCCTGGGATGGCAGGACTTTCATATGAAGAAAGACTGGATAGACTAGGCTTATACTCGCTGGAATTTAGAAGACTGAGGGGGGATCTTATTGAAACATATAAAATTCTTAAGGGGTTGGAGAGGCTAGATGCGGGAAGATTGTTCCCGATGTTGGGGAAGTCCAGAACCAGGGGTCACAGCTTAAGGATAAGGGGGAAGTCTTTTAGGACCGAGATGAGAAAACATTTCTTCACACAGAGAGTGGTGAGTCTGTGGAATTCTCTGCCACAGAAGGTAGTTGAGGCCAGTTCATTGGCTATATTTAAGAGGGAGATAGATGTGGCCCTTGTGGCTAAAGGGATCAGGGGGTATGGAGAGAAGGCAGGTACAGGTTACTGAGCTGGATGATCAGCCATGATCATATTGAATGGCGGTGCAGGCTCGAAGGGCCGAATGGCCTACTCCTGCACCTATTTTCTATGTTTCTATGTTTCTAACTGCGGTGGATTTTCTCACTGTGTAATTTAGAGAATCGTAGGTTCCATACCCAGTACATTCTATTCATGCTACCCAGTAGCATACACCCAGACTTTACCAGTCACATCCTGTTATGCTTTATAGCACATGAATACCCTCTCAAAATTGCTGGAATCTAGATTAATCAAATATGACGTGAGCAGATGCTAAAAAAAAGGTTTTGACTTCTCTAACTTCAAGTAACCCTTGCTTTCCCTCTCTCTCCATCCCTCCCCCTTCCCAGTTCTCTGACCAGTCTGACTGTCCGTCTGATTATAAGGTATCTTTGTTTGCATTGTTTTCACCTTCTCCTGGCTAACAATGGGCTATTCTACATTTTCCTTGATCTGCATCTCTTTTGATCTCATGCACTTCCTGATCTCTGTAACTCCCTCCCTCTCCCCTGACGCTCAGTCTGAAGAAGGGTCTCGACCTGAAACGTCACCCATTCCTTCTCTCCAGAGATGCTGCCTGTCCTGATGAGTTCCTCGAGCATTTTTGTGTCTAACTTAGAAAAAAAGGATATGGGCGAGTTTGAACTGAGATGTGTCTGGACTGCTGATGAAGTGAGTGGGAGCTGAAGGCAGGGTGAGTCACTTCGGCAAATGCAAACATGTGGTGTGAGCAGTGTGTTGTCTCCCATATATCAGGACTGCAGACAGCAAGGAGTGTGTGGCAGGAGCCAAAGTAAATGATGTTGGAGCCAACACCATAGGAAAGACGAAAGGATTAGAAGTTTGAAAGTTTCCAATTACTACCCACAGCTTAGCGAGGTAAATGGATAGTAACAGTGTAGGAGAGAATGGATCCAATTTCTGGAGCAACGGGTTGCAGTTTAAGAATTGCATTGATAAACAGCCAACGACCACACTGGAGTGACATCGTAAGTTCAGAGGGAGGTCTGAGCTGATAATGGTGGGATGGTGAGAATATAGAGGAAGCAGGAATATTGACAACTTAAAGGGAAAGTGACTTAAATATATAGAGATGAAAAGACCGCGGGAGATTAACCTTAAAGGGAAAGTGACTTAAATATATAAAGATGAAAAGACCGCAGGAGATTAACCTAAGGATAAAAGTGAAACAAAATTCAAGATGGAGATGAGGAAAAATGAAAATTTAAAGGGGAGTCCGAATAGAAAAAGGGCCACTATTTGAGAGCTCTTTCTGCTCGGACTTTGGGAGCATTAAAACGAGACAGCATGGCTCCAGTTCATAGGGTCATAAGTGATAGGAGTAGAATTAGGCCATTCGGCCCATCAATTCTAATCCACCATTCAATCATGGCTGGTCTACCTCTTCCTCCTAGCCCCATTCTCTTGCCCCCTCCCCATAACCCCCGTTACAATGATGTGCCAAGGTGTCAGCCTGGTCATGTTCTGCTCATGCAATGGTCACTCAGCTGAAACATGTACATGTTAAGGATAAGGGGGGAAGTCTTAAGGATAAGGGGGAAGTCTTTTAGGACCGAGATGAGAAAACATTTCTTCACACAGAGAGTGGTGAGTCTGTGAAATTCTCTGCCACAGAAGGTAGTTGAGGCCAGTTCATTGGCTATATTTAAGAGGGAGTTAGATGTGGCCCTTGTGGCTAAAGGGATCAGGGGGTATGGAGAGAAGGCAGGTACGGGATACTGAGTTGGATGATCAGCCATGATCATATTGAATGGCGGTGCAGGCTCGAAGGGCCGAATGGCCTACTCCTGCACCTATTTTCTATGTTTCTATGTTTCTATGAAACACCTCTTAAAGGGGCAGACACATCACCAAATCGCCACAGCTGCAGGGAATTGGCACGTGGAGAATAGGTGCAGCTGCCCCTGGGGAGGAGAGACCAAGGTTTAATGATGGAGACGCGCGACGCCAAAATGGTGCCTCTTGCTTATGGATTCAGTGGGCTGTACTGTACATACCGTGTTAATGCACACGAACAGTCTTGCTGGGCTGTATGCAAAATAATGTGTTTTACTGCACCTGGTACAGGTGACAACAAAAAAAACGTTGAACCCTTGAAGTCTGCTGGAGCAGGTCAGACTAGGAACGACGTTTTGTGTTCAAAGAGGGCACGGAGATCCACCAAGCCTACAGCCATTTTTCCCTGGCAGGAGATGCTTAGGGGGTGTTCGCTGGGAGTGAATCTCTGACGTCTGTGTGGCCCCTGAGTGCCTGTATTCTGGAGAAGTCCTGACACGGGCAAATCCCGATGCTTAGCCTGCCTCATGCTTTGAACTGCAGAAAAAAAGCTGATGGCATCTCCTGTCCTGGGGTGTGAGTTTAATTCAGCAGCGAATGGTGGGGGGCCTGGAGATCATCAGTGGTAAGCTTAGAGTGGTCGTGAGGCAAGAACGCTGAGAATGATGGTCACCCTCACAGTGGCTGGGAAAGCAGGAGGACACAAAGTGCTGGAGTTACTCAACGGGTCAGGCAGCATCTCTGGAGGACAGGGCTGGGTGACATTTTGAGTCGAGACCTTTCTTTAGACTGACATCAATAACCCATTCACCCATTTGTGTCCTCCAGAGATGCTGGCTGACCTGCTGGGTTAATCCAGCACTTAGTGTCATTTTGTGTAAACCAGCATCATCACTTCCTTGTATTCACACTGTGAGAGCAGTCTTGGCTGGGCTGGTATTTAAGGTTACAGACTTCAGAGATCTAGAGGGGCCCACGTAGACATTGTTTGTCAGGCGTGTTTAGCTATGAGCATGGTTCTTCTAGTTCCCCTTGGCTGCTTGTGATGCCTCTGACATCCAGGTTCCTCGGCTCCAGCAGAGGAGTGTTAGGTGTGGGCAAGTTTGTTTGGAGTCAGTTCTGTGTGCAAGGTTGACAGTGCAAGAAAGTTTCGCCATGGAGTAGCAGTCAGGGTACAGTGCGCTGTGGAGTTGGTGCAGCACTATTAGAGACTCACAAAGCTTAGAGATGCACAATAGGCCATTTGGCCCACCATGTCTATGCGTACAAGCTCTTTACACTGGTGAAAGCCATGCGTGTAGAGTCAGTTGCCCCAAGTGTGAGCAAGGAAGACCATGTCCTGGATCAATGAGCTGAACTCACAGTTGGGCTCACATCAGGCTGGTGTCAATAGCGGGTTTCATGCCAAAAAGGCATCTCTTGTACCACACAAATTCCTGGCAGGAATTTCCTAAATTGGAACCTGCAAATGGGCTCAATCTTGCCCTACTCATGGTTAAATCAACTTCAGCCGAACAGCAAAGTTTTCTCAGTGTTATAAGTAAGAATTTCTAAGGTTGAGGAACTGAATTTGAATGGAATACTTTATTGTCACATGTCACAAGTCACAGTGAAATTCTTTGCTTGCAAGGTATGAAAATAGTCGCCTAATAAAGGGCGCTTACAAAAATAAGAGGAAGAAATAAACAGGACAACCTGAACCATTCAAAACACAGGGATGTTACAGCAGAAGCTCTCTCTTTAAATCTTTACATTCTGGTCCTGTGATATTGACTTCAGCTAACATGACTATCAATGGAACTTTAACTAATGAAGGCAGCAGAGTGGTGCAGCTGGTAGAGCTGTAATATTGACTTTAGCTAACGTGACTAGGGGCGGCACGGTGGCGCAGCGGTCGAGCTGTTGCCTTGCAGCACCAGAGACCCGGGTTCGATCCTGACGGCGGGTGCTGTCTGCAGCTGAATCAAAACTGATCAATGTACTCGTTCAAGAGCATTAATCTTCCAAGAGTATTGGAGAGACAGAGTCTCTTAGTTTAATTTAGAGATACAACATGGAAACAGGCCCTTTAGCCCACTGAGTCCATGCCGACTAATGATCACCGACCCACACTAGTTCTATGTTCTCCCACGTTCAAATCCACTCCCAACACACCAGGGACAATTTTACAGCAGCCAATTAGCCGTCAAACCCGCACGTCTTTGGATACCGGAGAGCATGGAGGAAACACACATGGTCACAGGAAGAACGTACAAACTCCACACGGGCGGCAGCCAAGGTCAGGATCGAACCCGGGTCTCTGGCGCTGTGAGGCAGCAGTCCTACCAGCTGTGGCATCCCCGTGTTAGTAAAAGTTCTCATGTTCGTCATGTTAGTTTAGTTTAGAGATACTGCATGGAATCAGGCCTTTCGACCAATGGTCTGTGCTGACCAGCGATCCTCGTACACTCACACTACCCTACACACACGAGGGATAATTTACAATTTTTACCAAAGCCGATAAACTGACAAACCTGTACGACTTTGGAATGTGGGAGGAGGAAACCAGAGCACCCAGGGAAAACCCACGGGGTCACAGGGAGAATGTCTAAACTCCGTACAGACAGCTCCCGCAGTCAGGATCGAACCCGCGTCTCTGGTGCTGTAAGGCAACAGCTCTACCGCTGCGCCACCGTGCTGCCCCTAGTCGCGTTAGCTAAAGTCAATATTACAGCTCTACCAGCTGCACCACTCTGCTGCCTTCATTAGTTAAAGTTCCATTGTCAGTCATGTTAGCTGAAGTCAATATCACAGGACCAGAATGTAAAGATTTAAAGAGAGAGCTGGTCTGAATAATATCCCTTTGGATAAAGCTGAGGACAGTGGACACACAACACAAGCAGCCATGGAGTTTATAGATAATTGAGAGTGTGATTTCAGGAAAGGTCTGTGTTGTGTATGAACAGTAGAACGGAATTGTGGCAAACTCAATTATCCGAGAACAGAGTGAGGTTTGGAGAAAATAGATGAGACGGTGGGGGAGTTGTGGTGAAGCAGTACATTCAGTGATTGGTTTTCCAATAATTACATTGCTGCTCCAGCAAGAGAACAACTTGACCTGGCTCTGGCTAATGAAGTGGAGCGAGCAGGCAACTTAAAAATAGAAAATTCGGGAAGCAGAGGTGCCCATGCATGTAAGCTCAGGGTTAGAAGGAAAATGAAAAATTCAAGGCTACCTGACTTGGGATAGAGCAGTGCAATGAGATAAAGAGAAGTAATTGTCCAGTAATGCCAAAAATTGACATGTATCCACAGTGGCAACATGTTTGATCGGGATCTCTCTCGCTTGTCTCCTGCTTGTCTATTCCTTTCATACAGATAACATCAAGCTTTTGCCTGTTATTTTCCACATACAGTAAAACTCTGATAGTTCGGCATCGGGGTATCGGCGCGGTGGCGCAGTGGTAGAGTTGTTGCCTTACAGTGCTTACAACGCCAGAGACCCGGGTTCGATCCCGGCTGTGAGCTGTCTGGATGGAGTTTGCACGTTCTCGCTGTGACCGCGTGGGTTTTCTCTGAGATATTCGGTTTCCTCCCACACTCCAAAGACGTACTGGCTTGTAGGTTATTTGGCTTGGAATAAATGTAAATTGTCCCTAGTGTGTGTGGGATGGTGCCAATGTGCGGGGATCGCTGGACGGCGCGGTCTCAGTAGGCCGAAGGGCATGCTTCTGCACTATATCTCTAAAGCTAAACTAAACTAAGGTTGTTGGTAAATCAGAAAAGGTTGAGCATCCATCACACACGTTAGTCCAGATTGTGAGCTAGTTGGGGTTCCAGAGTGTGACTGAAGTTGAGCGCTCCCTTTAAACTAACTGAATCACTAGATAATTTATCATATGACGGTGTAATGTGTTAAAAGGAAAAGTGGCACAGAGGTAGAGTTGCTGCCATACAGTTCCAGAGACCCCGATTCGATCCTGACTACGGATGATGTCTGTACGGAGTTTGTACGATCTCCCTGGGACCCCGTGGGTTTTCTCCGGGTGCTCCGGTTTCCAAAGACATACAGGTTTCTAGGTTAATTGGCAGAGGGTTGGTAGATAATTGAGGAGAGAGAGAAAGCGAGATAGAGACACAGAAACAGTTACAGAGAAATGAAGAAGGAAGAGACAAGGGAGGAACAAGGAGCAGAAGGTTGGTAGATAATTGGAACTGTAAATTGCTTCTGGTGTGAAAGTGAGTGGTGGAATCTGGGGGGAGTTGCAGAGAATGTGGGGAAAATGAATAGGAATCACATTAGTTTTAGTGAAAATGAGTGCTGATGGTCATTGCGGATGGTACATCGAGGGTTTGTTTCTGTGCTGTATCTCTTTGTAAGAAAGAAAAGGAGAAGGAGAGAGGTTTTATCAGTAGGGAAATCATATCGGGAGAGAGAGGGGATATGGAACGGAAATTAAATAGAGTGAGCCCCAGCACTGAACCTGACAAAAATCTCCCTCCTTCACTTCCCCTTTTCAATAGTCAATAGTCAATAGTCAATAGTCAATAGTCAACAGTCAATAGTCAATAGTCGTTTATTTGTCACATAACATAAATGTGTAGTGAAATGAAACATTACCCGCAGTTGAACAATAAGACCAATAAGAATAATCAATAAAAATGCAATAACACATACAATCACAACTAACACCAAACAAAAAGAAACCCATCACTATGGGCGGCACGGTAGCGCAGCGGTAGAGTTGCTGCTTTACAGCGAATGCAGCGCCGGAGACTCAGGTTCGATCCTGACTACGGGTGCTGCACTGTAAGGAGTTTGTACGTTCTCCCCGTGACCTGCGTGGGTTTTCTCCGAGATCTTCGGTTTCCTCCCACACTCCAAAGACGTACAGGTATGTAGGTTAATTGGCTGGGTAAATGTAAAAATTGTCCCTAGTGGGTGTAGGATAGTGTTAATGTACGGGGATCACTGGGCGGCACGGACTTGGAGGGCCGAAAAGGCCTGTTTCCGGCTGTATATATATGATATGATATGAGTGAGTCTCCTCCAGTCCCTCCTCACTGTGATGGAAGGCCAAAATGTCTTTTTTCTCTTCCCTGCCGTCTTGTCCCTTCTACCCCTCCTCTCTCTTTCTCTCTATTCCTTTCTAACTTTCCATTATTTATTTTTCCTGGCCATTCTTGCTCTCCCCCTCCATTTATTTTCTCTCCCACTTTCTCCCTTTTCTCTTTCTCTGCTCCACTGTTCTCCAATCTTTCTCAAGACCCCATAGAGCCTGAAACCCCCATTCCGTCTCTTCCCTCCACTTGCCTTGCAGAGTTGAGAAATAACACTTTTTTTTTAAACGCGTGTGTGGCGGGAAACTAAATTGGAGATACCAGCTTCGAAAATTAATCAGGATCTTTTCGAGCGTCCCATCTACTGATGCTATCGAGAAAACAGAATCAGGACTGGTGTGTGGTGGAGTCAATCTACATTAATTTGATTTCTTTCAGAGCTAGTTTTGAGCTTTTTATTCCTGATGGAAATGCAATCCAGAACGATTGGATTATCCAGCCTTTGGGAGCTGAGGAAAGTCAGTTGCAAAGGTCACAACAGGACGTGCAGAGTGAGGGGACAGGGGAGATTTGATTAAAATAAACTGTTTGGTAGAGTTTTGGCTCAGTTGTACGACGGCACGGTGGCGCAGCGGTAGAGTTTCTGCCTTTACCGCGCTTATAACACCAGACACCCGGGTGCAATCCCGACTACGGTTGCTGTCTGTACGGAGTTTGTACGTACTCCCCGTGACCTGCGTGGGTTTTATCCGAGATCTTTGGTTTCCTCCCACATTGCAAAGACGTACAGGTTTCTACAGGTTTTACTGTGGAATTCTCTGCCTCAGAGGGCAGTGGAGGCCAAGTCTCTGAATGCATTCAAGAGAGAGCTAGATGGAGCTCTTAAGGATAGCGGAGTCAGGGGGTATGGGGAGAAGGCAGGAATGGGGTACTGATTGAGAATGATCAGCCATGATCACATTGAATGGTGGTGCTGGCTCGAAGGGCCGAATGGCCTCCTCCTGCACCTATTGTCTATTGTTTATAGGTTAATTGGCTTGGTATAAGTGTAAATTGTGCTGTTAATATGCGGGGATCGTTGGTCAGTGCGGACTCGGTGGGACGAAGGGCCTATTTCCGCGCTGTATCTCTAAACTAAACTAAACAAAAAATATTCAACTTTGTCGATGTGTCGGCTGTAGGAGGCAGTTCCCCGAGACACAGAGACGGTGAAACGGACAAACTCCGTACAGACAGCACCCGTAGAGGATCAAACCTGGGCCGCTGTAAGGAAGCAACTCTACCTCTGTGCCACTGTGCCACCACCTTTAACAAAAGGCCTGTGCCTTTAACACAAAGAAAATAATTCCTCGAGGCACTGTTCCTCAATATCCAGTCCAGGTCCCTTGGACACTCCCCTCACTGTAACGTCCATTTAGGAAGCAGCATCTCCCCTCAGTGGCTAAATGGCGCTGCTATTACAAGCACATTGAGATTCGCTCTCAGGCCCGCTCACCGTGATCGCTCTTACTGGGTTAAATGCTGGCAGCTGTGAGATCTAATAGTGGATCAATAGACTAGCAGAGTGCGCTAAACCTGACAATGCAGCATGACGCACAGAAACCCCGTCGCTCTGCTCTGGGAACATTGTAGCTGCAAGTTGCGATCTCTATGGGACTTCCAAAACGCAGCATTGGGAGTGAAATGCAAGATGTCCAGGAGGGAACCACAGATGCTGGTTTACACCAAAGATAGACACAAAATGCCGGAGTAACTCAGCGGGACAGGCAACATCTCCGGATAGAAGGAATGGGTGACGTTTTGGTGAAACACAAGATAGAAACATAGAAACATAGAAAAATAGTTGCAGGAGTGGGCAATTCTGCTCTTTGAGCCAGCACCGCCATTCAATATAATCTTGGCCGATCATCTACAATCAGTACGCCGTTCCTGATTTTTCCCCATATCCCTTGATTTCTTTAGCCCTAAGAGCTAAGTCTAACTATCTCTTGAAAACATCCTGAGAATTGGGCTCCACCGCCTTCTGTGGCAGAGAATTCACAGATTCCACAGATTCACAACTCTCTGGGAGAAGACGTTTTTTCCTCATCTCAGTCTTAAACGGCCTACCCCTTATTCTTAAACTGTAACCCATGGTTCTGGACTCCCCCAACATCAGGAACATTTTTCCTACATCTCCCCTGTCCAAACTTTTAAGAATTTTATGTTTCTATTAGTTCCCCTCTCATCTTTCTAAATTCCAGTGAATACAAGCCCAGTCAACCCATTCTTTCACCATTTGTCAGTCCTGCCATCCCAGGAATTAACGCCCAACCTATCCAAGTCACCCTGCAGCCTCATAGTATCCTCATCGCAGCTCACACTGCCACCCAGCTTTGTGTCATCCGCAAACTTGGAGATGTCACATTTAATTCCCTCGTCTAAATCGTTGATATATATTGTAAATAACTGGGGTCCCAGCACCAAGCCTTGCGGCACCACACTAGTCACTGCCTGCCATTCTGAAAAGGACCCATTAATTCCTACTCTTTGCTTCCTGTCTGCCAACCAGTTCTCTATCCATGTTAATATCCTACCCCCAATACCATGTGCTCTAATTTTGCACACTAATCTCTTGTATGGGACCTTGTCAAAGGCTTTTTGAAAGTCCAGATACACCACATCCATTGGCTCTCCCTCATCCATTCTACTTGTTGCATCCTCAAAAAATCCCAGAAGATTAGTCAAGCATGATTTCCCCTTCATAAATCCATGCTGACTTTGACCGACCCTGTCACTGCTTTCCAAATGCGCTGCTATAACATCTTTAACAATCGACTCAAGCATCTTCCCCACTACCAATGTAAGGCGAACTGCTCTATAATTCCCCATATTCTCTCTCCCTCCTTTCTCTCTCCCTCCTTTCATAAAAAGTGGGGTTACATTGGCTACCCTCCAGTCCACAGGAACTGATCCCGAGGTGAGAGAACATTGGAAAATTATCACCGATGCATCCACGATTTCTGGGGCCACCTCCTTGAGTACTCTGGGATGCAGAACATCAGGCCCTGGGGATTTATCTGCCTTCAGTCCCAACAGTTTACCATAACACCATTTCCTGACTAATGTGGATTCCCTTCAGTTCATCCCTCCCACTAGATCCTTGGTCCCCTAGAATTTCCAGGAGATTGTTTGTGTCTTCCTTAGTGAGATGTTCTAATGCAGTTCCAAAGTCGTAATTCAATATGCTCTCTGGACCCTCCAAAACATCAGCCCATCTCCTTCAAGGTGAGCCATGTTAAGATGAGGTGTCGTTGTCACTTGCCTTTGACTCTGCAGACCAAATCCCACTTAAGAAGGTCGACACAAAAAGCTGGAGTAACTCATCGGGACAGGCAGCGTCTCTGGAGAGAAGGAATGGGTGACGTTTCGAGTCGAGACCCTTCTTCGTCTGCCCCACTTAAGAAGAACATTTAGATCCGCCCCGCCTTCACCCTCTCACCACTGTTCAACCAGAGGTCACAGCACAGTCAGAAACATTGGCTCACCTTCCACCCGGGTTTTCCCGTGAATATTAAGGATTTCACTCTACCGCTAAAGCAGAGAATCAAAGTGAATCTCTGGTGTTATGGCAAATATTTACCTTGTCACAAACATCACTAAAATGCTGATCACCTGATCCTTAACCCATTGCTATTAGTGGGACCTCGGTGTGCTCAATTTGCATTCACAACAGCTTCACTGCTGGTTTAAAGAGCTTCAAAGTTGTGAAAGAACCTGGATTAATCCACGTTTTAGTTCTGCCCTCTTGTAGAAGAAATAAAGGCACAAGACTGTTCCTCCCTGTGTGGAAACGTAAACTTTTCCCTTCAATGGACAATAAATCAAATTTCTAGCTGTCACTCTCTAATTAAACACCTTGGAGGTAAATATGAAAATGATTGATGCGATTGCCACGAGTCTTTTTATTAATTGACATAAGCATTACAAAGATAATCATTTGGATCAACAATTTATTTTCAATTAGAAGGTCAGATGTACATAAGATAAAGATAGATTTTTAGATTAAGTTGCCCTTCAGGTTACATTGAAAAAATCAGCTGCACTCCTGGCCAAGTATGCCAAGCGTTTAACGTGAGTACAGTTTACTATTTGATTAAATTCGGGATTTCTGAAAGGTCAGTGGTAGAAAGCAATTTTCCTCATCTCAGGATAATGACTAATGACTGGAAGCCACCAAATCTTATAAACACCTGCTGCTGACTTCAAAGGGTGAGGTGTTACAGCAGTAGCAGGGCCCCATAGCAGAAGCGGCCACGTCGCGGGGCTGGAAACTGGAAGTGTCCTGAGTTAATTCTGCTGCCACCATCGTCTATTGCACCAAGTGATGGCTCCCACTGATTGTCGCCGGAAGCTTGCGTGCTTTTCAGGACGGATGATGACGACGAGGTCAACATTTGAAACGTGGATGATGGACACAAAAGAAGAAGAAGACAGCAGTAGAGGACGCTGGAGTCAAGGGTCTTCATGTGCCACAAATGACGAATGTCACATCCATTTTATCGTGCATTTCTTGGTATGGGGGTCACATTTGTGGACTTATGTGAAGGGGGTTTGGTGGGGGGGGGGGGGGTGGAAGTCCAAACTGGAAGCTCCCAAAAGCAGCCCAGACCATCACACAAACCAACCTCCCTTCCATTGACTCCATTTACACCTCCTGCCCACTCTCTCTTCTCCCCTCTCCCATCAGGCAAGAAATATAGAAATCTGAAAACGCACACTCCCAGATTCTGGGACAGTTTCATCCCAGCTGTTATCAGGTAACTGAACCATCCAATCAACAACTAGCGAACAGTCCTGAGCAACTATCTACCTCATTGAAGACCCTCAGACTATCTTTGATTGAACGTTTTCTGGACTTTAGGAAAATAACTGCAGATGCTGGTACAAATCGAAGGTATCACAAAATGCTGGAGTAACTCAGCGGGTCAGGCAGCATCTCAGGAGAGAAGGAATGGGTGACGTTTCGGGTCTGAAGAAGGGTCTCGACCCGAAACGTCACCCACTCCTTCTCTCCTGAGATGCTGCCTGACCCGCTGAGTTACTCCAGCATTTTGTGATACCTTACTGGACTTTATCTTGCTCTAAACGTTATTCATGTTAGTCCCTTTATCGTGTATCTGGACACTGTGGACGGCTCGATTGTAACCATGTACTAACTTTCTGCCAGCTGGTTAGCATGCAACAAAAGCTTTTCACTGACGATAAACTAAACTCAACTTCTCTCAATCATTGGCTTTTACCCCAGAATTGGGGAACATTTACCCAGAGTAGGGGCTTCAAGAACCAGAGGACACAGGTTGAGGTGAGAGGGGAAATATTTAATAGGAACCTGAGGGGCAACGTTTCACACTGAGGGTAGTGGGCGTGGGAATGTGGGGGCGGTTGAGGCAGGTTCTGTGACAACGTTTAAAAAGACATTAGGACAGTGTTTGGATGGGAAAGGTTTAGACGGATAAGGGCCAAACGCGTGCAGGTGGGACGAGTGTAGATGGGGCATCTTGGTCGGCGTGGGCAAGTTGTGATGATGGGCCTGTTTTTATGCTGGATGGCTCTATGATTCTAACCCCCATTTGGAATGAGGTACATCTTGCTGCTGCCACAAAGGGGCGGTCCTGGGCCACTGTTCCTCCAGCCCAACATGTCCTTTGCATTGTGTAAGAAGGAACAGCAGATGCTGGTTAAAACCAGAGATAGACACAAAAAGCTGGAGTAACTCAGCGGGACAGGCAGCATTTCTGGAGAGAAGGAATGGGTGACACTGGGCACGCTCTAGCGTCTCGTCTTCACCCCAAGTCGCATTAGCTTCACGTTTTCACCCTACAAACAGCTGACAATGGCCTGTTACCTTTATCATCGTTACTTTTTTGCACATCTTTCGTTCACTGTTCGTTATCTCTCTGCATCACCATCTATATCTCTCGTTTCCCTTGTCCTTAACCAGTCCGAAGAAGGGTCTCGACCCGAAACGTCACCCTTCCTCCTCTCCAGAGATGCTGCTTGTCCCTCTGAGTTACTCCAGCATTTTGTGTCTCTGTCCTTTGCATTTCCAGGTGGGCTTCCTGGCTTGATATGATGAGGCACAGGATGGAAGACACAGTGGACACTGGTGATCTCTGTACTCCATTATTCTGCAGGGAACTGCACTACCAACATGAGGCGCTCAAGACACAGGAAAAGTACCATGATGCTGCCTCTGCAAAGTCCTCCTTATTCCATGGAAAGGTAAGCAAACCAATGTTAGTGACATACGACAATAACTGCAGATGCTGGTACAAATCGTAGGTATTTATTCACAAAATGCTGGAGTAACTCAGCAGGTCAGGCAGCATCTCAGGAGAGAAGGAATGGGTGACATTTCGGGTCGAGACCCTTCTTCAGGCTGATGTCAGGGGGGCGGGACAAAAGAAGGATATAGGTGGAGACAGGAAGACAGTGGGAGATCTGGGAAAGAGGGAGGGGAAGAGAGGGACAGAGGAACTATCTAAAGTGGGAGAAGTCGATGTTCATACCAATGGGCTGCAAGCTGCCCAGGCGAAATATGAGGTGCTGTTCCTCCAATTTCTGGTGGGCCTCACTATGGCACTGGAGGAGGCCCATGACAGAAAGGTCAGACTGGGAATGGGAGGGGGAGTTGAAGTGCTCGGCCACCGGGAGACCAGTTTGGCCAATGCATGTTAGTGACATCCTCATCACAAAGAGTTTAGTGTACAGACACAGCCAGTTTGCGTAGGGGGCATCAGACTCTGGAAAGAGGCACGTTATTCGGAGCACTATCATGGGTTAAGATCACCAGGAGGACAGAAGAATCTATTCACAGATGTGCGCAAAGCGTCCGTGAAAAAAGCAACAGAAGGGTGGCACGGTGGCGCAGCGGTAGAGTTGCTGTTTGACAGCGCTTGCAGCACCGCAGACCCGGGTTCAATCCCGACTACGGGTGCTATCTGTACAGAGTTTGTACGTTCTCCCCGTGACCTGCATAGGTTTTCTCCGAGATCTTTGGCTTTATCCCACACTCCAAAGACGTACAGATTTATAGGTAAATTGGTTTGGTAAATGTAAAAATTGTCCCTAGTGTGTGTAGGATAATGTTAATATGCGGGGAATCGTTGGTCAGCACGGACTCGGTGGGCCGAAGGGCCTGTTTCCACACTGCATCTCTAAACTACAGACTAAAGGATATGGACCAAATGCAGGCAAATGGGACTAGCTTAGATGGGGCATCTTGGACAAATTGGGCCAAAGGTCTGCTATATGATTCTATTACTATCTCCACAGCATCTCTGTTGCATGGTGGCTCAAAATGAATTTGGAGCATTTGGGATGGTTTTGAAAACTTTGAGGCCATGAATTGGGAACACACAGCAGCCCTGTGGAAGGAGCAGAAAGAGTTGTGGTGCCGCCACACCTGCCCACCATTTTAGGTTTAGTTTTCGTTTAGAGATGCACTCTGGACACAGGCCCTTTGGCCCACCGAGTTCATGCCGATCTTCAATCACCTGTGCACTAGTCCTATGTTATCCCTCTTTCACTCACTGCACACTAGTGGTGATTTACAGAAACCAATGAACCTACAAATCTGCACGACTTTGGAATTATGGGAGGAAAGCAGAGCACCCGGAGAAAACCCACGCAGTCACTCACGGGGGAGAACGTGCAAACTCTGCGCAGACAGCACTGTAGAAAGGATTGAGCTCGGGTCTCTAGTGCAGTGAGGCAGCAGCTCCACACCCCTGCTCTCCCCTGCTCTACCCTGCTCTACCCTGCTCCCCCCTGCTCTCCCCTGCTCTCCCCTGCTCTCCCCTGCTCTCCCCTGCTCCCCCCCCCCCTTCCCCCCCCCTTCCCCCCTCCCACCTTTGTGCAAGAATCGCTGGTTCCACATCAGTGAGCTCAGAAGCCTCAGTACCAGAGTGCGAGCAAGTCCCCCTCCATTCTGCGTGTAACCCCGAATAAAGAAGCGGATTTGTCCAACCTCCACTTGGCTTCCCTCTACTTTAAGAAACGATTTACTTACCTGCGACATCTGTGTAGTTCATTTCCAATCAGGCCGTAAAACGGGGAAGCCTGTTTCATGCAGATTAAAATTTTAGACCAGAGCCCAATGTAAATATAAAAGGGAATTACTGTAACTAACAGTCCGCTTAATGCCTTGGCCCCTCACAGCTTGGAACAGCAATCTAATCATTTGATTGCTTAAATGGAACACTAAGCACACATCATTATCATTTAATTAGGGCTTGGACCCTCTTTGCACTAACTAACTTTTCCATGAATTATGACCTTGCCCCGCGGGGGTGTAACGATGGAGGGAGCTACTCACCATTGCTCTCAAACTCCTGACTCTCTCCAGGAAAGACCAGGTTTTGGATGTGGTGAAGATTGCCGGGGACTGTGAGCACTGAAGCAGATCCTCCTGGCTGATGGCCCAGGACAGGATGGCCCTGCAGAGAGTAGTGCGTTCGGCAGAACGCACCATGGGAACTACACTCGTCCCCCTGCAGGACCTATACATCAGGAGGTGCAGATCCAGAGCAAGCAAGATCATGAGGGACCCCTGCCACCCCAGCAACGGACTGTTCCAGGTGCTACGGTCAGGCAAGCGCCTCCGCTGTCATGCTGTGAAAACGGAGAGGATGAGACGGAGTTAACTTTTATAACTCCAGGGACTAAATCTTGTCTTCTCTATATTAACTTTATTAACTTTTATTTATATGCTGTAACTGTAATTCTTTTTTGTGCACAATCCGCAGGCATTGCCACTTTCATTTCACTGCACATCGTGTATGTGTATGTGACAAATAAACTTGACTTGACTTGACTTGACTGATGTGAAGCCACGCTGGAAATTACAGTATTTACTTGGGAGCTACCGAGGAACCGTCAGGTGAGAGCGAGAGAGCGAGAGAGAGAGAGAGAGAGAGAGAGAGAGAGAGAGAGAGAGAGAGAGAGAGAGAGAGAGAGAGAGAGAGAGAGAGAGAGAGAGAGAGAGAGAGAGAGAGAGAGAGAGAGGTGTCACACATCGTTCTCTTTCATTAATGACACCACGACAGCCAGCCTCTCGACGTCTGACACAGGAGGAGGCTCAACTCACAAGGCCTGTCGCCTGGTCCACTTTCTGCTGCTGTGAGAGAAGTCTGTTGGAGGGTTTTTTTCCTGCTTCCTTGACACATTTTAATTTCCCTCCCTCCCCCTCTCTCTCTCTCCCTCCCTCCTGCAGCAGAGATGTGCAGGAAGAAACAGCAGACCCGAAGCGTCACCCATTCCTTCTCTCCAGAGATGCTGCCTGTCCCGCTGAGTTACTCCAGCATTTTGTGCCCAGCAGCAGAGATGTCGGTTGCTATAAAGAAACTGTTCAGTCACTTCAATTGGCAGCCAATTAAGAAATATCGGTTACACAAAGCAGGTTATGATGGTGTAACTCTATAGAAAAGAACAAACGGTCTTTACTCCTTTAAAGTAATCTTGTGGAGAGTTCTGCAGCTCATTTGATATTTCTAAAGTGGTTGCTTTATACACAGCGGCCTTTTGGAGGCAAGATTACAGTTTATGACCAGTCATTTCCACGTCAGGGGATTTTTGACAGTATGTTCGGTCGTTAATGATGCTAATGGTCTGGGATAAGCTTCTTTGCCGAAAATCCCAGTTCAGCGCTGGTAAATAAGTTTAATGCCAACTGTCCACCTGGAAACTCTTCAATGAGGTGATTAAGAATGACGTTGCACTTAGGTTAATGCTAAACTGTCCGAAGGCAGATAGGACAGTTCTTCTATTGCCTCTCCACCATGGGCGACACAGTAGCGTAGCGGTTGAGTTGCTGCCTTAGAGCACCAGAGACAGGGGTTCGATCCTGACCTGGGGTGCTGTCTGTATGGAGTTTGTACATTCTCCTAGTTACCGCGTGGGCTTTCTCCCGCCAGTTTCCTCCCACACTCCAAAGATGAGCAGATTTGTAGGTTTAATTGGCTTTTGTAAATTGTCTCCAGTGTGTAGGTTAGAACTAGTGTGAGGGTCAAGGCACAGACCTGAAAGGTTGAAGGACCTGTTTCCACTCTGTATCTCCCTAGAATCTAGACAGTTATCCCAAGAACCGAAGGTTCTCTTGTAGAAAGGGCAGCATGGTGGCGCAGCGGTAGAGTTGCTGCCTTACAGCGCCAGAGACCCGGGTTTGATCCTGACTACGGGATGCTATCTGTACGGAGTTTGTACGTTCTTCCCATGACCTGTATGGGTTTTCTCCGGGATCTCCAGTTTCCTTCCACAATCCAAAGACGTACAGGTTTGTAGATTAATTAGCTTGGTATTATTGTAAATTGTTCCTAGTGTGTGTAGGATAGTGTTAGTGTGCGGGGTTCGCTGGTCGGCACAGACTCGGTGGGCCGAAGGGCCTGTTTCCATGCTGTATCTCTCTAGACTCCAGACAGTTACCCCCAGAACTGACAGGTTTTCTTGTAGGAAGACATGGGTGCCCACTCACCCAACTTCTCATCAAGTCAAGTCAAGTCAAGTCAAGTCAATTTTATTTGTATAGCACATTTAAAAACAACCCACGTTGACCAAAGTGCTGTACATCTGATTATGTACTAAGGAAAAAAATGAAACATACAGTAGCACACGAACATATCAGCACATACAAAACAGTTCACAGCGCCTCCTCAATGGGCCTCAAACGCTAGGGAATAGAAATAGGTTTTGAGCCTGGACTTAAAGGAGTCGATGGAGGGGGAAGTTCTGATGGGGAGAGGGATGCTGTTCCACAGTCTAGGAGCTGCAACCGCAAAAGCGCGGTCACCCCTGAGCTTAAGCCTAGACCGCGGGATAGTGAGTAGCCCCAAGTCGGCCGACCTGAGGGACCTGGAGTTAGAGAGGTGGGTTAGAAGATTTTTGATGTAGGGGGGGGGGGAATGTCCATTTAGGGCTTTATACGTGAATAGGAGGAGCTTGAAGTCGATTCTGTACCGTACAGGGAGCCAGTGGAGAGAGGCCAGAATCGGGGTGATGTGGTCCCTTTTACGGGTACCCGTCAGGAGTCTCGCTGCGGCGTTTTGGACCAGTTGCAGGCGGGACAGGGATGATTGGCTGATCCCAGTGTATAGGGAGTTGCAGTAGTCTAGGCGGGAGGAAATGAAAGCCTGAATGATTTTTTCAGTGTCGTCGAATTGGAGGAAAGGTTTGATTTTAGCTATGGTACGAAGTTTTCAATCGATCCAGCGAGAGCTTTGTTGCCGCACTCTCAGCAAGGGAGCCCAGCATCCCAGAGCAACAACCCAGCCCTTTGCTTCAGCTGACACCCCCCCCCCCCCCCCCCCCCCCCCCGTTACTGGTGATCCTGGCCTGCTCTTCCCTGGGCCTGGAAGACCCTGGCTGACTCCATGCCTCTTCCCAATGAACCATGGATGTCCAAACAAGGAGCTGCATTTGGTGCTTTACAAAGGAAGGCAACTGAGTGTTGGAGTAGGTCAGCAGGTCAGGCAGCATCGCAGGAGAACATGGATAGGGACCCTTCTTCAGACTGATTGTAGTGGGAGGGGGAAGAAAGCTGGGCCAGGACAAAGCCTGGCAAGTAATAGGCATTTGAGACATTTTTGAATAGACATATGTATATGCAGGGTTTGGAGGGATATGGATTATGTGCAGCTGGTTAAGAGATGGTCTTGGCATCATGTTTGGCACAGGGCTACGTGGTCTGGTCTTGTGCTGTTCTATGTTCTATGTTCTATGATTTTGTTTTCAAAGATTTCCAACAGTTTTATCACCTTTTAATTATAAGGCGTTTAAAGGTTTTTCAAGTACTTAAACTTTGTTAAATGTTTCTGGTTTTTTTAAGCATTTTATGGGAGTTTACGGGATTTTCGGTTTGCAACTTATTGAAACTTGTGCTTTTAGAAATGTTTGGATGTTTTAAGGCAAGGCGTACAAAGGCATCCATTGAGTTTCCAAACACAACGCTCATGCAAGCTATGAGGTGGATCACTATCTGTGATCAGTAGTCTTGATTTTTGCTTCTTGGTTTTTTGTATGTGTGAGGTGCTAACACACAGAGACATCAGGATACATGTTGTGATAGACACAAAAAGCTGGAGTAACTCAGCGGGACAGGCAGCATCTCTGGAGAGAAGGAATGGGTGACGTTTCAGGTCGAGACCCTTCTTCAGACTGGTTAGGGATAACGGAAACGAGACCTATAGACGGTGATGTAGAGAGATAAAGAACAATGAATGAAAGATATGCATAAACAGTGACGATGACAGGCTGTTTGTAGAGTGAAAATGAGAAGCTAGTGCGACTTGGGTGGGGGAGGGAGAGAGAGAGAGGGAATGCCGGGGCTACCTGAAGTGAGAGAAATCAATATTCATGCCACTCGGTTATAAGCTGCCCAAGCGAAATGTGAGATGCTGTTCCTCCAATTTGCCTTTAGCCTCACACTGATAATGGAGGAGACCGAGGACAGAAAGGTCTGTGTGGGAATGGGAAGGAGAATTAAAGTGTCCAGCAACTGGGAGATCAGGTTGGTTCATGCGGGCTGAGCGAAGGTGCTCTGATGTCTGACTGTCCGCAATTCCTGTCTGATATCACTTCCATGAAGTTCTCTTCCACAGTGGCTAAGAAAATTCAATGTCTTCAATGATTCCCCTTTCGATAAATGCACCGTATAAAATGTTCTATCCGGATGTATCACAACTTGATTTGGCAAACAGTCTGCCCAAGATTGCATAAGGCTGCGGCCTGTAACAGGTATTTGAGCCGGTTGACGGTCTCGTCTGCCGCCTGTCGCTTCTGCGGTGAGGAGGAGACCGTGTACCATTAGCGGTAGAGTTGCTGCTTTACAGCGAATGCAGCGCCGGAGACTCAGGTTCGATCCTGACTACGGGTGCTGCACTGTAAGGAGTTTGTACGTTCTCCCCGTGACTTGCGTGGGTTTTCTCCGAGATCTTCGGTTTCCTCCCACACTCCAAAGACGTACAGGTATGTAGGTTAATTGGCTGGGTAAATGTTAAAAAAAAAAATTGTCCCTAGTGGGTGTAGGATAGTGTTAATGTATGGGGATCACTGGGCGGCACGGACTTGGTGGGCTGAAAAGGCCTGTTTCCGGCTGTATATATATGATATGATATGATATGATATAGAGTGCGTGAGGTTGCAGCCCCTGTTCCAGTATCTGAAGGGGCTGCTCCTCAAGTTCTGGCTCCATTTTAGCCCTACGCTTTTAATTTTTGGGCACCCGGTACAGAGGGGGGAGGGTCAGGAGGGAGGAGGGGGTCTCCCTGTCGGTCTGCTCCTGGGCTTGGCCAAGATGGCCATCCGTGGATCCAGGCAGCGGGCAGTCGATGGCCTCACAGAGGTCGGCTGCCTACCCCTGTTCCGGGCTTACGTCCATGCCCGCGTGTCCCTGGAGAGGGAACACGCACACGCGGTGTCCACGGGGACTCTGGAGGCCGTCCGTGAACGCTGGTCGCCGCGGGGGGTCGAATGTATTGTTGACAGAGATGGCGGGATTTTAATGTGATAATTGTTTATTTTGTAAACTGCCGATACAGGCGGCTTTTGTTTGATCACATTTTGCTTAGTATGTTTGTATGTTTTTCTTTGGAATAAAACTTTTATATTAAAAATAAAAATTAAAAAAATTAAAAAAAAATTGCAAGAAATTACAGAGGTTCGTGAAAAAGTCCATCATGCAAACCAGCCTCCCCACTACTAACTCCATCTACACATTTTTCTGATCATACAGCATGGAAACAGGCCCTTTGGCCCAACTTGCCCACACCACCCAACATGTCCCAGCTACACTAGTCCCACTTGCCCATGTTTGGCCCATATCCCTCCAAACCTGTCCTATCCATCTACCTGTCTAACTGTTTCTTAAATGGTAGGATATTCCCTGCCTCAACTACTTCCTCCAGCAGCTCGTTCCTTTCGCCCACCACCCTTTGTGTGAAAAAGTTACCCCCCAGATTGTTATTAAATCTTTTCCCCTTCACCAGGAACATATGTCCTCCTTGCACTGCCCTGGGAGAGCAGCCAAATAATCAAGGACCACTCTCACACCCCAGTCATTCTCTCTTCTCACCTCTTCCATCGGGCAGAAGATACTAAAAGCTTGAAAGCACGTTCGATTCTGACCTCAAGTGCGGTCTTAGTGGAGTTTACACGTTCTCCCTATGTCCGCCTGGGTTGCCTCCGGGTGCTCTGGCTTCCTCTGACAACCCAGAGATGTGCAGGTTTGTCGGTTAAATGTCCTCTGTAAATTACCCCTTAGTTTGAATGGAATGGATGCAAAAGTGATAACAAAACTGGTGTGAATGGGCAATTGATGATCTC
The DNA here is from genome assembly GCF_053455715.1 of Rhinoraja longicauda. Lineage (NCBI taxonomy): Eukaryota > Metazoa > Chordata > Chondrichthyes > Rajiformes > Arhynchobatidae > Rhinoraja > Rhinoraja longicauda. The sequence continues at coordinate 15,963,224 of NC_135982.1, read as the reverse complement.
GGCAGGTCAAAGGGCCTGTTTCCATGTTGTAAGTCTAAACTAAACTGAATTAAACATAACCATGTATAATGCAGTTTCCCACGAGTTCAGTTTACTAATAACTTCCATTGATAAATAAATCGTGCTTTCAAAAGAACTTGATCGGTCATTTTCTTTCAATAACTGAAATTCCTAATGAACAAAACTGGATCTGATAAAGGAAAACATTGCAGCATAATGTTATGAGACACTTCAATTGCCTTGAACATCTTTATTAAAGTCTCAGCGTTCCTCAATATCAAATCTTCAAGTGTAAGTTTTAACCTCAGGAAGCAATTTTAGATTTGCAAATTTCCCGTGTGTTTATTCTGAGACTGAGTGACTTTGGGCTGATGGAACATGCAGTCTGAGCTGACTGCATTACCTTCTGGGACAGCTTGTGAGGAGGAGGGGGTAGTGAGACACTTTTCACTTGAAAAAGCTTTTGATCCGAGTTTGAGACCTGAATCCTTAAAGCTTTCCAAAATTCCTAAAATGCTGCATGGACTCACTCACGCAAGGTATGTCTGTAATGCTCCTGTGGTTGTCAACAGAGTTAACTGATCAGAGTACTGTGTGCAGTTTCGGTCTCCAAATTTAAGGAAGGATATTCTTGCTATTGAGGGCGTGCAGCGTAGGTTTACTAGGTTAATTCCCGGAATGGCGGGACTATCGTATGTTGAAAGACTGGAGCGACTAGGCTTGTATACACTGGAATTTAGAAGGATGAGAGGGGATCTTATCGAAACGTATAAGATTATTAAGGGGTTGGACACGTTAGAGGCAGGAAACATGTTCCCAATGTTGGGGGAGTCCATAACAAGGGGCCACAGTTTAAGAATAAGGGGTAGGCCATTTAGAACTGAGATGAGGAAAAAAAAATTCAGGCAGAGAGTTGTGAATCTGTGGAATTCTCTGCCTCAGAAGGCAGTGGAGGCCAATTCTCTGAATGCATTCAAGAGAGAGCCGGATAGAGCTCTTAAGGATAGCGGAGTCAGGGGGTATGGGGAGAAGGCAGGAACGGGGTACTGATTGAGAATGATCAGCCATGATCACATTGAATGGCGGTGCTGGCTCGAAGAGCCGAATGGCCTCCTCCTGCACCTATTGTCTATTGTCTATTGAGGTTTGAGAGGGAGATTGGTTGGTGCAAAGAAGGGTGGAATTGGTCAATGGGATGTCTAGACCTAAAGCATGAGAGGTTCATGTGGGATGTACTTCAGTGTCCCACTCGAGCATGGCTGATCTTCTGCTTTGTTTCCTCAACTCCACCCCTTCCCTTGATTCCTCAATGGCCCGAAATCTATTTAGTTTTAGTGTTTAGTTTTAGGGATACAGCGTGGAAACAGGCCCTGTGACCAGCAATCACCCCGTACACTAAAACTATCCGACACACTAGGGACCATTTACAATTCTTACCCAAGCCACTTAATCTATAAACCCGTACGTCTTTGGAATGTGGGAGGAAGCCGGAGCACCCGGAAAAAACCCACGCGGTCACAGGGAGAACGTGCAAACTCCTTACAGACAGCACCCGTAGTCAGGATCAAACCTGGGTCACTGGCGCTGTGAGGAGCCAATTCTACCGCTGTGCCACTGTACCGCTCTCTCCGATTGATCTCTGTTTTGAATGATTATCGTAGTCAACCTCAGCACCTTTAGTTTAGGTTAGTTTAGTTTAGAGATACAGCATGGAAACAGGCCCTTTCAGCCCACCGGGTCCGCGCCGACCAGCGCTCCCCGCACATTAACACTTCTTTAGACACACTAGGGACAATTTTTACATTTACCAAGCCAATTAACCTACATACCAACATTGTCATTGGAGTGTGGGAGGAAACCGAAGATCTCGGAGAAAAACACACGCAGGTCACGGAGACTCCGTTACAGACAGCACCCGTAGTCGGGATCGAACCCGGGTCTCTGGCGCTGCATTCGCTGTAAGGCAGCAATTCTACCGCTGCACCACCCTGCCGCCTCTGCAGGTTCATGAATTGCAAACACTGCCCATCCTCTGGGTGAAGATATTTCTCCTTATCTCCGTACTAAATGGTCTACCCTTCATTCCGAAACTGGGCCATAGTTTGTGACTCCACAGCCTGGCCAGTTAAACACAGTTGTGAGTTTGAATGGTATGTCCACTCACCCATCCATCTTTAGAGAGTGCAGTTCTGGTCAACCTGTGGATGAAGGTTGTACATTGATCAGGAAGTGACTTCTTCAGTTGCAATGCAGGGGGACAACTCACTTGGAAGCAAAGAGGAACAACACAAGACCTTCAGGGATGAATATTTCAGTTTGGCAGAGAGACGTGAGAATGCTCAGCAAGAAGATGTTGGTCGCTGTTCTTGTACGACATGATTTTAGTGGCCGCAAAATCTTCTCAAGCTCCAGACACCCTTTGTTTTGTATCACAATAATGGAATGAATTGCCCGTTAGCAAGCATGCATAACAAAAGCAACAAGAGCATTCAATATTGATTAATATTTGCAAGCAGTATCCATTTTGTTTTCCAACACGATTCATTTTATGATTGAAAAAATCTCACTTCAATACAATGACATAATTTTGGAGTCACTATTACCAATGTGTTTAGTTTACTTTAGTTTAGAGATACAACGCAAAAACAGGCCCTACCTTCAGCCTACCGAGTCTATGCTAACCAGAAATCCCCGCATACTAACGCTATCCTACACACACACTAGGGACAATTTACAATTTTACCAAAGCCAATTAACCTACAAACCTGTACGCCTTTGGAATGTGGGAGGAGACTGGAGCACCCTGAGAAAACCCACACAGGTCATGGGAAGAACGTACAAACTCCGTACAGACAGCACCCATAGTCAGGATCGAAACCGTGTTTCTGGCGCCGTAAGGCAGCAACTCTACCGCTGCGCCACCGTACCATCCCGACGTGGCAGGGTCACCCAAAGTGACAAAATGATAATGTAGCCTAAGAACTATGATGGCATCTGAAGGCTCGACACATCAGCAAAATTAGGTTGTGCACGTCGGGTTGATTGCATTAGTCGAAACAGGATGGTTGCAATCACGTGAAGGTTGCAATCTCCCAACCCTGGGGAAAGATGCCAACACCAACAATGGAGAGGTCACCACAGGCCCCACAGTGAAACCACTGGGATTTGTTCTCCATCGCAAGCAATGGCTAACCCTGAACAGGACCTGCACCCTCCATGCAAGAACAGCCCATCGCCTGCACTAAGTGGGGGGTGACAGACAGACAGCCCTGCTTGCGACTGCGGATATCCAGACCAGACCATCCCACACATTGTGAACGACTGCTCCCTGAGGCTTTTCCCTGGTGGCATCAAGGCCTTCCACCCAGTAACTGATGCTGCCCTGGCCTGGGTGTCTATCCTTGACCTACAACTTTAGGCTGTGCACGCCATACGCAAGAAGAAGGAGATCAGCTAAATGATGAAGGACAATACTTGCATTGACCTGTGCCTTGCTAAGCTCAGCCACCAGAAAGCAAGAGAATGACAATCTGTAGTTCGGAACACTCCAAGTGTTGGTAGCGAGCTGTTCCACATCAGCTGCATTCTTTGGCTCCTTACTTGAGCATTGTGGCATTTCCTGCTTCACGCACTGAGTATCTCAACGCTGCCTACTTTTCCTGGCTTTGTTAAGAAGTCCCTGCTGTATTCCTCCCTTCCATGAAAGTGTTGCGTACCCAGTGCCAAGGTTATATAACTGCCAGCATCCACCACTCATTGCATAGAAGGCTACCTTCGCGTGTGAATCCAGCCCGTCTCCATTACCGAGCCATTTGACTACTAGAGCATCACAGATTACATGATCATTCAAAATTTATGTTGGTTCTTCTCCAAATTTCCATCCACATGGATTGTGCATTGGATTAGGTGTTGCTTCACAAAGTTATAATTCCAGGCACAGGAGCAGTCTTTGATAATAAGTTAGTGTGACACATCAATTCCTAAGTCACTCCCTCTAGTTTCTCCAACAGCAATCTAACGTGGAAACTCCTTGAATGCTCCGGTTTCCTCCCACATCGCAAACCCATGTGGGTTTGTAGGTTAATTGGCCTCTGTAAACTGCCCCTAGTGTGTCGGAAGTGGATAGGACAGTGGGGGTAACATTGAACTAGTGTGAATGGGTGATCGATGGTCGGTGTGGATTCAACAGGCTGAGGGGGCTGTTTCCACGCTGTATCTCTAAACTAAACTAAACAAACCACCTGTATACTTTAAAAGTGGTGACACGTTTCCATCCTGCCTTGAACTCGTCAGAAACGTAGTTTGAACTGGATCACTGACTCCTGATCGCGGCTCTGAATTTCTATGCCAACACACATTGATGCAAAAGAGACTGGGTTGTTGGCAAATGTATGGACTCAATGGGCCGAATGACCTACTTCTGTTCCTTTGACTTATGAGCTTATGACACAGAGCATGATTAAAAGAACGCACAAAACTGATCACATTGTAATGGGTCTGCATCTGTAGATGCAAAGCAGCGAAATAAAATCTGCTCCAATGTTAAATGTGTGTCAATGCCACTGGTGCAATTGGTGCTGATAGGGCCATTCAGAGGGATTTTGTATCGCATCCAAAACATTCATGCCTCCCATGAACGTGTGCTGCGCTCGGGAGCGGCTGGGGGAGGTATGTGTAGGAAGGAACTGCAGATGCTAGTTTACTCCGAAGAGAGACATAAAATGCTGGAGTAACTCAGTGGAACAGGCAGCATCTCTGGATAGGAGGAATGAGTGACGTTTCGGGTCGAGACCCTTCTTCAGACTCTTCAGACTTCAGTCTGAAGAAGGGTCTCGACCCACAACGTCACACATTTCTTCTATCCAGAGATGCAGGGGCAGGTATTTCAGTTTCTTTGGTTACTGTAACGCTAATATTTTCCAACTCGTTATCCAATGTCAGCACCAGTAGTCCCCAGTGACGGATTATAATGGGATTATGAGGGAGTCTTCTGTCCAATGTTTCTCATTGAATTAATATAACAATAATAATATGATCATTAGTTTCTGCATTTAAAAATGTTAGAATTTAGCAAATAGGAGCAGGAATAAGCTGCTTTCTTGAAATTCCGCCCTTGAAATCTGTAGGTGCATGGGTGATCCTTTAGTTCAATGCCATATTCCTGCTCTCCCCACACTAGGCTTTAGATTTTAGAGATATAGTCTGGAAACAGGTCCTTCAGCCCACTGAATCCGCGCCGACCAGCGATCACCCTGCTCACTAACACTATCCTACACTTATCCTAGGGACAATTTACATTTTTTAACGATGCCAATTAACCTACAAACCTGCATGTCTTTGGAGCGTGGGAGGAAACCGGAGCACCCAGAGAAAACCCACGAGGACGCAGGAAGAATGTACAAACTCAGGGCAGACAGCACCTGTAGTCAGGATCGAACCACTGGTGCTGTAAGACAGCAACTCTGGCGTTGTGCAACCATACCTCTTGAGGTCTTTTGCATCTAAAAATATATCTGTCTCTTTCAGAAGTTTATTTAGGTCCTTGGTCTCCATATTTCCCCGCGGTAGCAATTCCACAAGTCCCCCACTCTCTGAGTGCAGAAATATCTCCTTGCCTCCATCCTGAATGTCTTGCCCCGTAAGTTTAGAATGTAGCCCCTTGTTCTCGCCTCTCAGTCAGGGTATGCAACCTGTCTGCCCAGAATTTTGTAAACAATGGTTCAATGGTTCATTATTGTCGCATGTACTGAAGTACAGCTAAATTATTATTTTTTGCATACAATAGACAATAGGCAAAAGACAATAGGCAATAGACAATAGGAGCAGGAGGAGGCCTTTCGGCCCTTCGAGCCAGCACCGCCATTCAATGTGATCATGGCTGATCATTCATGATCAGTACCCCGTTCCTGCCTTCTCCCCATACTCCCTGACTCCGCTATCTTTAAGAGCTCTATCTAGCTCTCTCTTGAAAGCATCCAGAGAATTGGCCTCCGCTGCCTTCTGAGGCAGAGAATTCCACAGATCCATAATGTATTGTTGTGCATAAGGACAAGCTTAGATTATATAAATAGTCCACTGAGGCAATATCCAGGAGTCGCCAGATTTTCACGCCATTTTCAAAGTCCAAGTTGCTTTAATTTAAAGGCCTGTTGTCCTGGCTGCATTGCAGGGTCGGCCTGGCCAAGCGACATTGTAGGCGCCCTCTACCACAGTAGACACAGTGAACGGCAGATGATGTAATCTTGAGCAAAAGAAAACATCGTGCTAGAGGAACTCAGCAAGTCAGACAGGATTCCGTAAATCTCAATTAGGCTCCACCTCATTCTGATGAAATGCAATGAATACAAGCTTGGTGAATCGAACCTCTCCTCGAAGGTCCAGGCCCCAATGTTGCTGGAAACGGTCTGATAAACCTTGGTGCATTCCCTCTGCGGCAATTACATCCTTTATCTCGACTCGCTGAAGGACGCGCATCTCCCCTTGAACAGGAGGTCTTACCGGAAGCAGTAGAACGACTGGCATGTTGTGCTGTGGCCGTCTGGGTGGCCTTCAGAGTGACGGCCCCATTCACAACGTTCTCCCATGGCCAAGAAATGAGTGGACGCAGCACAGGCTCAGCTTCACAGAGAAAGCCCAAAGGCAGAGCAAGCTGGACAGACTTTCATCTTTTATAGTCAGGGTAGCATTTTCTCTCATGCATTATGAAAGGATAATTCCACCTATTGTTATATTGGCTGCTTAGTTGTCATGCAAGTTTCCAGATGGCTGTTGCTTTAAGTCCCACTGCGACCCGCCAGTCAAAACCACCTGTCATGGTCTAATTGTATGGAGTTTCATCAGCTCATTTCTCCTGCCAATATCACATTGGAGTGAATCCAACCTGGATTCTGGTCTAGAGTTTCTTTGGCAGCACGTTTCCTACTCTCAGATCCATGCCACAGAGAGAGAAGAACAAGCATTTATACAGCATCTTTTACACCCACGGTATGTCTTGGGTTTTTTTCTACCCAGTCTTCTTTCTTTTTGGAAATTGAACGTGTAATTTATATATAATTTACGTTTTTGTACATTTGGGTCAAAGTGCCTGTGATGCCATTGCAGGCAAGATTTTCATTGCAGGTACCACCTTACTTGTACACATTGGCAATGAACTCACCTTGACTTGACTAGGTGTCAAAATGCTGTTCAAACTGATAGAAGCATTGGAAGTGATGTCACTGCTCTATCGCAGGGATCTTGACTGTATATTACACTGAGAAAGACCCCACCAACAGTAGCGGGAAAGTTAAGTTCTTTTGCCATAGTAGTTAAGAAAGAATGTTGGTTTGAACTCTGGGAGAACTCCCCACCTCCTCTCCAGCTGACACCATTTACCTTTTACATTTACTTCACAGGTGGCATGGTGGCGCAGCGCTAGAGTTTCTGCCTTACAGCTCCAGAGACCCGGGTTCGATCCTGACTGTACAGGTACGGTCTGTACGGAGTTTGTACGTTCTCCCAATGACCTGCGTAGGATTGCTCTGGTTTCCTCCCAGACTTCAAAGACGCACAGGTTTGTAGGTTAATTGGCTTCGGTAAAATGGTAAAATGTACCTAGTGTGTAGGATAGGGCTAGTGTGCGGGGATCGCTGGTTAGCGTGGACACGGTGGGCCGAAGGGCCTGTTTCTGTGCAGTATCTCTAAACTATACTAAACTAAAACTAAACCTAATTCTCTGCTGCAATGCTGTTTAATTTCACAAGTTAACAGAGGTTGATCCAACCTCATGTTTTTAGCTACATACCCTTATGCTTTTCAAACGTCTGCGTTCAAACCCACGGTTCCTTTTTGCTGGGCACTCGTGTTTATCTTTTGGTTGATCTCAGAGGCAATTTAGATCTGGTGAATTAATGTAATTAACAAAAAGTGCTTATTGTACTTTTGCTGTGGAACAGGATGGGTTATTTTCTTGTGGAACAGGATGAATTATTATGGGTTATTGCTCGGCCACCGGGAGATCAGTTTGGCCACCGGGAGATCACTTTCCCCTGCAACCGCACGAGATGCAACACCTGTCCCTTTACCTCCCCCCTCAACTCCATCCAAGGACCCAAACAGTCTTTCCAGGTGAGACAAAGGTTCACCTGCACCTCCTCCAACCTCATCTATTGCATCCGCTGCTCTAGATGTCAACTTATTTACATCGGCGAAACCAAGCGCAGGCTCGGCGATCGCTTCGCTCAACACCGGCGCTCGGTCCGTGTTGGCCAAACTGATATCCCGGTGGCTGAGCACTTCAACTCCCCCTCCCACTCCCAGTCTGACCTTTCTGTCATGGGCCTCCTCCAGTGCCATAGTGAGGCCCACCGGAAATTGGAGGAACAGCACCTCATATTTCGCCTGGGCAGCTTGCAGCCCAGTGGTATGAACGTCGACTTCTCCAACTTTAGATAGCTCCTCTGTCCCTCTCTTCCCCTCCTCCTTCCCAGATCTACCTCTATCTTCCAGTCTCCACCTATATCCTTCCTTTGTCCCGCCCCCCTGACATCAGTCTGAAGAAGGGTCTCGACCTGAAACGTCACCCATTCCTTCTCTCCTGAGATGCTGCCTGACCTGCTGAGTTACTCCAGCATTTTGTGAATAAATACCTTCGGTTTGTACCAGCATCTGCAGTTATTTTCTTATATAATCTTATGGTCCAGGTCCACAGCTTCCTAAAGGTGGCAACACAAGTAGATGGAATGGTAATGAAGGCAAATGGCATACTTACCTTCATCAGTCAGGGCACTGAGTATAAGAGTCAGGAAGACATGTAACAACTTTATAGAACTTTTGTTGGGCCTCATTTATGGTAATTAAGGCAGTTTTGGTCAGCCCAATGCAGGAGGGAAATGAAGGCTTTGGAGAGGGTGCAGAATGGTGCCTGGATCAGATGATATTAGCTACAACTGTTGACAAAACTAGATGTGACATTTGATGCATCGCTGGATGTTGGCAGGAGGGCCAGTGATGATCCAAACAGGCTCATGAAAGCTCATCAACGCCATTGATCAGAAAAGTGAAGTGGAATGATGATCAGAGAGAGAGAGAGAGAGAGAGAGAGAGAGAGAGAGAGAGAGAGAGAGAGAGTACCGAGGTACCGTGAAAAGCTTTCGTTGTGTGCTAAACTGGCAGCGGAAAGACAATACATGATTACAATCGAGCCATTTACAGTGATCATGTAGAGAGAGAGAGAGAGAGAGAGAAAGAGAGAAAGAGAGAGGTTGTGTTGCTCTCTGCTCCGGTGGCTGAGAGGATTGAAGCAACCTTTGAAGATTGTGTCGAAGGAAGAGGGACAGAGGCAGTGGGAGTTCGAAGTTTGACTGAACGTTGGACTTCGGAAACTTTCCTTTGTCGAAGGATTTCTCCATTCAGTGAGGAACTCCAGCGCTTGTCTGCAGTGCTGTGGGAGCGGCAGTGGCTGGCGGATTGCCAATCGTACCTGGAGACTGGGAGTTGGGAAGATGTGGTGTTTGTGTCGATTCTAGCTCCACAATCCAGCTTCCATAACATTGTGCCCGGACTGGGACTTCGGACTCAACAAAGAGAAGGTACTTTTCAAAATCTGGCAGATTCCGGAGGGGCTCGAAAGGCCTCAGAAAGCTCCAAAAGCTGCACTCGGCAGTGAGGATAGGCGTGGGCGTGTTCCCTTGCTCGACTGGAGAGAACTGCTTCTGCTGCTCTTTAGACTGAGACTGACTCTGAGAGCGTTCTTGAGCGAAGACTGCTGTTGTTTCGGGTGTTGTTCTGTACCCCTGTCAGGATGGCGAATGCTCGGCCTCGGGCACGGAACTACGCAGCTGTGGCTTCGGCTGCGGCTCCGGAGCCACTCGAGGAGGAGCCCTATGTCAACTTGGGGGGGCTCGAGTACGGGATCACGGTCCAAACCAGGGACCGGTGGTCCACGGAGGAATTAGCGGAGAGTCTGTTTGATCTCTTCCAGAAGGACGAGATTGCCTCTGCTGAGGTTGGATGGGGTAAATGTCAGTTCATCCTAAAGGAACAGCAGGATGTGGCCACAGCTTTGGAGAAGGGGCTTATAGTGGGGGGGGACCTTTGTACCGGTGGAACCATGGGTGTCCACCGTGCGACCGGTTCTCCTGCGCAACGTTCCCACTTTCATCCGGGATGCGCTCCTTAGCCCACACCCGGCAGAGATTGGGGAGGTGCGGTCCAGGCTGACTAGGCTTAAGCAGTCCTGGCGCGGCAGCACTCGTCTCCAAAGGAGCTATACTTTTAAGAGGCGGGTGTACATGGAAGTAGGATTGGGGATGGGCGCGGAGGGAAGCTTTGTCGTCAAGAATGCGGGGCTCCAATACCGCGTGGATACCCCATCTAACTTCAGATAGCTCCTCTGTCCCTCCCTTCCCCTCCTCCTTCCCAGATCTCCCTCTATCTTCCTGTCTCCACCTATATCCTTCCTTTGTCCCACCCCCGACATCAGTCTGAAGAAGGGTCTCGACCCGAAACGTCACCCATTCCTTCTCTCCCGAGATGCTGCCTGACCTGCTGAGTTACTCCAGCATTTTGTGAATAAATCGATTTGTACCAGCATCTGCAGTTATTTTCTTATACTGCGTGTATTGGAGTTGGGGGGAAGCACGGTGTCATGCGTGTAAAGAGTTCAGGCACTTCCGCAGGGATTGTCCCAATGGCCGGGGTGCTGCGAGAAATCCCAACGCTGCAGCCCAGGAAAACACTGTTGGCCCACCCAGGGCTGCCGGTTCCACCTCGGTGACCCGGGGAGACACTGCTGGCCCACCCGGGACTGCCGGTTCCACCTTGGCGGCCCAGAGCAGCACTGTCCCCCGGCCCCCATGTCCTGCACCTGCGGCGGAGCTTGGCGGAGAGGTGCAGGGGGAGGGTGAGGAGGAGGGGGGGGAATGGCAGGTGCAGAGGGGGAAGAAGGCCACGAAGAAAATGAACAATCTTAAAGCGAGACAATCGCAAACGGATGGGCCCACGCCCACACCTGAGCCTACCCAAAGGGTGCCTGTTGGGCCCGGAGAGGTCCAGGGGGCACCTGGCGGGGCTCAGCAAGGAGCTGAGGAGGTTCGGAAGGGGGCGGGGGAGTTCCTGTTGGGATCTGCGGTGGCTGAACAAAGGGATGAAAGAGAGGAAGCTGGCAGTGTGGAGGTGGAGGACTCCTCCTTTATGGAGGTCACCGTACCACTGCACAACGTGGGGGTAAAGAGGAGGCATATGTCTGGTGAGGAAGAGGATGGCCCTGGGCATAAGGCCAGGGGGCTGCCTACCTCGAGACCCTCCACTCCGGTAGAGGATGGTGATCCACGACTAGTGTCCTCTGGGCCGGAGGTTGCCCTTTCGTCCCAGGGGCCTTCAGAGGGTGATATCTCACAGATGTTGGGGTTGGCTGCCCTGGGAATGTGTCCCCTGGGATGGAGGATGAGCAGGGACAACCCGAAGGGGGGGTCTCGGTTGTAGGGGTGGTTTCCCAGCCTGTGCTCCTCATTAGAGCTACGAGAGTGACTGAGGGGTGTGCTGCCCTACAGGCTGAGGAAGTAGGGGAGAGTCCAGGAACACTGGCTCCTTCAGTGGGCCACAGTGAGGTTACTCCCCTGGTGGTGGAGGATGGAGACTCTCTGGGTGATGCTGGGGGAGTGGGTTCCCTGGATGCGGAGGGGGACGGGGCTGTTGCGGGTCGTGTCTCTCAGTCGGATTCCGGGGGTGAAGGTGGACCGCGGGCCCTGGGGGCGCCCTGTTTTTGTTCTTCCCCAGGCCCAGTTGTAGAGGGCGGGGAGAGTGTGCAGGAGCCTGGCCATACACTGGCCGGCTCATCGCTGTTGGAGGCGTCAGGACTCTCCCTCGACATTGATCCCGGGGGTGGGATCATGCCGGAGGGGGGGGGAGGGTGTTGGAGCCAGCTTACACAGTGAAGAGAGCGAGCTGGCAGCCAGCGGCAGTCTGCCAAATCTGGGCCATGACCTTGAGTGCAGGGAGGGTGAAGATGTTGCTTCAGGTGTCAGTGGGTTGGCAGAATGCCAGGACTCCAGTGCTGTGGCTCGAGCGGCCGTCATCTTTGAGATTCGAGAGTTTTTGAATGAATATCATCGCAGTAGGAGCAAAGTCCGGCTAGCTGCCGAACGGTGGCCAGACCTGGGGGGAACTATCCGGACACTTAGTGCTATCCTTAACAGTAAGGATAATGCTCTAGGTGCTTGTGATAAGCACCAATTCGGGGAGTTTTTGAAGCTCCTAAAAGAGAGGGGCTTCACTCCCACAAGGAGCGTGAGGAATAAGCCTAATGAGCCTTCAAGTTCACAGTAGTTAGCCTAAACATAAACGGCGGAAGGGGGGACCTTCGTAGATTTCACCATCTATCGGTCCTCAGAGAGGGGAAGTATGCAGTGAGCTTTCTACAAGAGACGCACACTGTTGTTAGTGATGAGCCCACCTGGGTCCTGGAGTGGGAGGGGGGGGTCTACATGAGCCACCTCAGTACAAAGTCAAGTGGGGTGGCTTTCCCGTTGGCCCCGACTTTCCAGCCAGAGATTGTGAAGGTGCAGAAAGTTGTGCCAGGCCGTTTGCTCTATCTGGCCGTGGTCCTGGATGGCGTGCCGTTACATTTCGTTAACGTGTATGCCCCCAGCACCGGCACGATGCAGGCGCGGTTACTTCAGGAGGTGACTGCTCTGCTGAGCACCATTGATTGCGGAGAGTGTGTCTTCCTTGGGGGGGATTTCAATTGTACTCTTGAGGCGCGAGATCGCTCTGGTATTCAGTGTGCCCCTGCAGTGGCGAAGAAGTTGAGAGGTGTGATTGAATCTTTCGAGCTGGTTGATGCGTGGCGGAATCTCCACCCTGATTCCTACGCGTTTTCGCGGAGGTCTGAGGGGGGTGGTTCCCGTATCGACCGTGTGTACATCTCCAGAGCGTATGTCTCCCGGGTCTTGGCGGCCTCTATGCGGACGGTGCCGTGTTCGGACCACTGCCTGGTGCGAGTGGATTTTATTCCAGCGCGCACACGGGCTGGGTCCGCGTACTGGCACTTTGATAACCAGCTGCTGGAGGATCGCCGTTTCCGGGAGTCTTTCAGGCGGTTCTGGGTGAAGTGGAGAGAGAGGCAGAGGGGCTTCCCTTCCCTTAAGCAGTGGTGGGATGTGGGGAAAGCTTACATCCGTCTTTTCTGTCAGGACTACACGGGAGGGTCGACCAGAAGGCGGGACGCGGCGGTCGAGCGACTCGAGAAGGAGTTACTCGACGCAGAGTCTCGCTTGGGCCGGGTCGGTGAGGACTCCTGTGAGTGGGGAGAGTTTCAGGAGAGGAAGGAAGCGCTGAGGGACCTGCAGCTTGAGCGGTCCCGAGGTGCTTACGTGAGGTTGCGAGTCCAGATGCTGCACAATCAGGACCGGGCTTCACCTTTCTTTCTCTCTCTGGAGAAAGGGCGAGGAGCCCGCAAACAGCTGGTCGAGCTGCTCGCAGATGATGGCTCCTCGGTCACAGACCCAGAGGGGATTAGTGCGTTAGTTCGGTCCTTTTATCGAACGCTGTTCTCCGCGGATGGTGTCAGCGGGGAGGCTCAGTGGGTTCTGTGGGAGGGGCTACCGACTATAGATAGAGGGGTGTTTGAACAGCTTGATGACCCCTTATCACTGGAGGAGGTGACTGGTGCCCTGCACCAGCTCAGAAGGGGTAAGTCCCCTGGGCTGGATGGGCTGACGGTTGAGTTTGTTAGAGCCTTCTGGGATGTCCTGGGGGGTGACTACATGAAGGTTCTGGGGGAGAGCCTGGTGACTGGGGAGATGCCCCTCTCGTGGCGCAGGGCAGTCGTTGTCCTGCTACCCAAGAAGGGCGAACTCCGCCTGTTGAAGAACTGGCGCCCGGTCTCTCTCCTCTGTACAGAGTATAAAGTTTTTGCACGGGCAATGGCAAATCGCCTGGGCTCCGTACTATCCCAAATGATCCACCCTGACCAGTCCTATACAGTCCCTGGTCGGTCCATCCAAGATAACATCCATTTGGTTAGGGACCTGATCCATCTGGCCCAGGGCACTGGTCAGTCAGCTGCTTTTCTATCCCTGGATCAGGAGAAGGCTTTTGACAGGGTGGACCATGATTACCTCTTCGGGACACTGCAAGCGTCTGGTTTTGGACCGCATTTTGTGGCCCGGTTCCGGCTTATGTACACCGCAGCAGAGTGTCTCATGAAGGTTAACGGTGCATTGTTGGCTCCCTTTCGCTTTGGGAGGGGGGTACGCCAGGGGTGCCCCATGTCTGGGCAGTTGTACTCGGTCTGTGTGGAGCCATTCCTGTGTCTTCTTAGGAGGCGGTTGGCAGGCCTGGTTCTACCAGGACCGGGGGTGGAGGTGGTTCTCTCGGCCTATGCCGATGACATTCTTCTTACGTTTACTGATCCTGTTGACCTGCGGAGGATGCGCGAATGCCAGCAGGTGTCCTCAGCTGCTTCGTCCGCTAGGATCAACTGGAGTAAGTGCTCCGGACTTCTAGTGGGCCAGTGGCAGGTGGACTCCCTGCCGGAGGAGATGAAGGATTATGCGTGGAGCACCACGCACCTCCTCTACCTGGGAATCTACCTGAGTCCCACTGAAGATGCTTGGCCGGCGAACTGGCAGGAGCTAGAGATGAAAGTCGTCGCCCGGCTGGGATGCTGGTCAGGCTTGCTTAGGGTTATTTCTTTCCAGGGTAGGGTGCTGGTCATAAACCAGCTGGTGGCCTCAATGTTATGGTACCGGCTGGCCACTCTTGTCCCGCCCTCTACCTTTGTAAATGCTGCATGGGAGGACGAATTGAATCAATTTATAATGCAAGATATATGGGATGAAAGTTTACAACATATACATCAATGTTCATTGAATACTAGACATTCCTTAATACAATTTAAAATAATACATAGATTACATTATTCGAAGACGAAATTAAATAGGATTTTTCCTAGTATCTCTCCTATGTGTGATAAATGTCAATTTCAAGAAGCTAATTTAACTCATATTTTCGTAACTTGTATAAAAATGCAAAACTTCTGGTTGGAGATTTTTAAAATAGTTTCTAAAGTTATTAATAAAAAATTAGATATGGACCCAAAATTAATTATATTAGGATTATCAGAACATACTACAAATTTTACAGTAAGTCAGGTACATTTTCTTGATTACAGTCTAATAACTGCGAAAAAACTAATACTTAAATTTTGGAAAAAACCAATAACCCCCACAATTAAAATGTGGACTATGGAAATGACAGAGACCCTGCATTTGGAAAAAATAAGGTTTGCCTTAATCGACAAACCTGAGTTATTTTTTAAAATATGGTCTCCATTTATTGAATTTTTAGAAAAGTAAATGGGTTTGGCACAGGACTAAAATAAAAAAAATTTAAATAAAAAGTTGAAACTTGAGTTGGGGGTTGGATGTACAGCTGTGGTTTTTGTCTCCCGGATCTACTCCCGTTAATTTTTATTGTTAGATCCTTTTTTTTTTTAACCCTCTTACTCTCTCTCCCCAAGTTTATAGTTTTATATTTTTATTTTTACTTTCTCTCTTTAAAAATTTAAAAATTGAAGCTATGTAAGAACTTTGTAACAAATGTGTTTTTTCTTATTTCGATTTGTACATATGCTTTTCAAAAATTAAAAAAAAAAAAAAAAAAAAAAAAAAAAAAGAGGTTAGTGGATTTCTTTTGGGGAGGGAGGAAACACTGGGTCTCAGCAGCAGTCCTGAGTCTCCCGCTAAAGGAGGGTGGCCAGTCCTTGGTATGCGTGCGTACCCAGGTGGCGGCTCTCCGTCTCAGGACTCTGCGGAGGTACGTGTACGTGGAGTACCCTCCCAGGTGGCACGCTCTGGCCACGTATTTTTTCCACCAGGGCCAGTGCCTAAGGGGGGTTTGGCGGCTCCCGGTGGCGGGCATCAGTCGACCCGCCACGCAGGACATGCCAAGCTTTTACCGCGATGTGTTGAGAGTGAGGAATTTGGTCATCTTCAGTCAGCGCGTTGCTCCTCAGGGGGAGGGGGGTGTTGTGGCTGTGGGGGGAGCTGGTCCTCACCCTGTTGCGGTGGGTGTCGGGGAGCGGCGTGTGCTTGGAGTGATTCCGGCCGAGCTTACCCCCGCTCCGCCGGAACTGCTCATCGGGCCCAGGCTCCGGAATATTTCCCGGGAGCCGGCCCCACACAACTTGAGCCGCCTCTCCCAGATGCCCAGCGTGCCTTTCCGTGATGCAGGCAGACGTTTACTGTATAGGATGCTCCTGCACACTCTGCACCTCCTCGCCTTCGTCTTCCGTCCGGATACGCCTTGGCGATCCGCGTTGCCACCTGATGGCGGGGGTGGTCCCCAGTGGAGGTCTCTCTACAAGGGGGTCCTCCCCCTTTACATCGGGGACCTGGGGTGGAGAGTGTTGCACAGAGCCGTTGTGTGTAATCAATTTTTGAGCCGGTTCACGGACTCGCCGGCCGCCTGTATTTTCTGCGGCGAGGAAGAGTCCGTGTTCCACATGTACATGGAGTGTGTGAGGTTGCTGCCCCTGTATGAGTATCTAAAGGGGTTGCTCCTCAAGTTTTGGCTGCATTTCAGTCCTACGATCCTGGTGTTTGGGCTCGGGGCTGGGAGTGGGGAGGGCTGGTCAGGAGGGTGGGATTTCCCTGTCGGTTTGCTCCTGGGCCTGGCCAAGATGGCCATTCGTGGGTCCAGGCAGCGGGCAGTCGAGGGTCTTGCCAGAGTGGGCTGCCTCCCCCTCTTCCGGGCCTACGTCCGTGCGCGTGTGTCCCTAGAGAGAGAATACGCGGTGTCCACGGGGACTGGAGGCCTTCCGTGAACGCTGGTCACCGCGGGGGGTTGAGAGCATTGTAAATAATGATGGCAACGTTGTATTATAATGATTACTTGATGTTTTGTAACCTCTGATTGTGGTTTTGATGTGATGTATCATGTGTTTGTGCTGAATAAAGTCTTTGAAAAAAAAAAAAAAAAAGAAAAGAGAGAGAGAGAGAGAGAGCTCTTCAATGGTAGAATGTTTATTCTCAACACAATTTGATCAAAGACACCCTCAATGAGAGATGTCTTTCCAAAGATCGGTGGCGCAGTGCCGATGCTGATAGGTCATTGTGTGGCAATATTGCAATGATTACAACAGCACAGACTTTACTGATCTCTTCTGCAGCCCGGGTCCAGCTGGAAGATGCTGAAACGATCTAGATGAAATTGGATTACAGGGAATACTTAGCATAACACAGAAACATTTAAGGAGGGGAGTGATAGGATTGAATTTTCATCATCAAAGGGGTGAAGCAGGGTTTTAAATGACTCGTTCACATTTTCCAAGTCCCACTCCGGCGACCCATCTCTCTTTGCCCTCGGCTCAGCCTGCACTGTCCCTTAGCGTTGGTTAAACTGCTTCATTTACCTTCAGCATTGCCTCGCTTACGTGCCCCACCGCATACCACACACTGCGTGCTGCGAAAATTGATCAGGCCTCTCTCTCTCCGTAGGGGGGCAGCAGCTCTGTGGGAACCGGATGTGCCAGGAATACACACGGTGTTACTAGACACCCACTGATCGATGACTCTATACGCTGTAAGTCGGAAAATGAACGGAAAGAGTGGGTGGGAAAGGATCGCAGGAGAGAGAGAGAGAGAGAGGGAGAGAGAGAGAGAGAGAGAGAGGGAGAGAGAGCGCTCTTCAAGGTGTGTTGGGAGAGCTGGCCGGCATGGGAAGACTGCCCGCCAGCCTGCCCCACTGACTCAGTGAGTGAGTGAGTGAACATAGACACAAAACGCTGCAGTAACTCAGCGGGACAGGTACCATCTCCGGAGAGAAGGAATGCGCGATGTTTCGGGTCGAGGCTGAAGTGAGGGGAGAGTGAAACTGGAGATATGGAAGGGCGAGGTGTGAAAATGACAGATCAATGAAGATGGTGATCAAGGAAGCGTAGGATGAGGGGAAGGTGACAATGAGGCTTACGAACAGAAAAATTATTCAGGACAGTGAAACTAGTTGGAGAATTGGGGTGGAGGGGGGTCGGAGATAGTAAATCACGGGTTACTTGAAGTTATAGAAATCAATATTAATACTGCTGCCCAAGCATAAGATGGAGTGAAATTTCCAAAGGTGTTGATGACCCAAAGCTTGAAAGGGGGGGGGGGGGGGGCAGTGCAGAAAGTGAGCACAGACCAAATAGAGTTCTGAATGGTGTGCTGGAACAGAGGAACCAGGTGTACCTGTACATCGATCTTTGCAAGTGACAGGACCAGACGAGACAGCAGCTGATTGGTAAAGCATATGTGTGATCCTGGGATTTGTAATAGAAAGGCCCAAAAGCCAGAGAGGGGAAGTAGGGTGAGCAAGGAAGGAATGTGTTAAATGTTCTCAAACACTAGTTAAACCACGGCTGGAACATTTGGTCCAATTCTGATCACCACACTTTAGGATGGACTCAGGCTGACAAAGAGATTTACTGGAATGATTCCAGGGATGAGGCACTTGAGGTGCAAGGTTAGACTGGAAAATTCTTTGGCTTAATAATGAATCCTGCTGATTTCAAATGAATTGACTTGTTATACCAGCACTGAGTATGACTAATCATTAAAATGTTAAACGATATCTTATTATCTGCATGAGCCTGAAATAGATGGGCTGTTTAAATTTTAATCTCCTAACCTTGCCAACCTGTGAGTTTAACTCCTTCCAAGCTGCATCTTTAGCCTGGTGGCGCAGCGGGAGAGTTGTACCCCGGCAGTGCCAGAGACCGTGGTTAAATCCTGGCTACGGCTGCTGTCTGTACGGAGTTTGTACGTTCTCCCCGAGACCGCATGGGTTTTCTACGGGTAATCTGGTTTCCTCGCACATGTCAAAGATGTGCAGGTTTGTAGGTTTAATTGTAAAATTGTCCCTAGTGTGTAGGATAGTGTTAGTGTGCGGAGATCATTGGTCGGCACGTACTCGATGGGCCGAAGGGCCTGTTTCCGCTCTGTATCTCTAAAGTCTAAACTAACCTAAACTAAAAAAAAATGGAGTCCTTCAAGGTCTTCAATTGGCGTGCAGTCTTCTTTGGCAGTTAGACAATAGACAATAGACAACAGACAATAGGTGCAGGAGGAGGCCATTCGGCCCTTCGAGTCAGCACCGCCATTCAATGTGATCATGGCTGATCATTCTCAATCAGTACCCCGTTCCTGCCTTCTCCCCATACCCCCCTGACTCCGCTATCCTTAAGAGCTCTATCTAGCTCTCTCTTGAATGCATTCAGAGAATTGGCCTCCACTGCCTTTTGAGGTAGAGAATTCCGCAGTTTCACAACTCTCTGACTGAAAAAGTTTTTCCTCATCTCTGTTCTAAATGGCCTACCCCTTATTCTTAAACTGTGGCCCCTTGTTCTGGACCCCCCCAACATTGGGAACATGTTTCCTGCCTCTAACGTGTCCAACCCCTTAATAATCTTATACGTTTCGATAAGATCTCCTCTCATCCTTCTAAATTCCAGTGTATACAAGCCTAGTTACTGTGAGGATAAGAATTATGGTGGGTGTGGCTCATGGAGAGCATGTCCGGACAGTCTAATGGTTACAACAATTATCGTTCAGCAACAAAGAGCCAAAAAATAACCGAGCATAATGTCTTGAGTAAGTTGATCTTAACATATAAATCAGCAGATCCTTGTTTAACAACTGCAAAACATATTATAATGGTGCCCAGAAACATCTTTGAAACTTAGCTGGATTTAGTGTGTGCAATGGAGATGAGAAATCAAAGCTGGAGCAAGTTTTTCACATACACCTAGTCCCTCATGAAAAATCGACCAACTCAATCACTCACCATTTTCAAATGTGCTGTTTTCCTTTTATGTGAAACAAAGTGGACACCTTTATATTTTTCCACACTATATTCCATGACATATTCTCATTCACCACTCAGATCCACCTTTGTTCTGAAGAAAGGTCTCGACCCAAAATGAAACCTATTCCTTTTCTCCAGAGATACTGCCTGACTCGCTGAGTTACTCCAGCATTTTGTGTCTATACTCAGCTTGCCCATGTCTCCTTGAAGCCTCTTTGAATCCACCTCCACGCTCACAACTCTGCCGAGTTCACTGTCATCAGCAGCTATGATGCAAATACTTTGCTCCCTGAGCCATCTCGTTTTGAAAAGCTGGGGCCCAGACTCATATGTAAAAACCAGGAACCGCAGATGCTGTTTTACCAAGGAATGACACAAAGTGCCGGAGTAACTCAGCAGGTCAGGCAGTATCCCTGCAGAACATGGATAGATGATGGTTTGAGTCGAGACCCTTCTTCAGACTGATTGCAGGAGTGTTGGGGGGGGGGGGGGAAAGAAAGCTGGAAGATCGACAAGCCTTCGGAGCGGATCCTGCCAACTGCCGACCCCACTGGGCATGCACCATGGCACCTCTGGGCAGCTTCCACCGCGTGGCACCTCTGGAAGGCCACTTGCAAAATACTCCATCAAATTGGTCATTCATGATTTTTCCTTTTAAAATCCATACAGACTCTGCACAATCCTAATACTTTTTTCAAGGTGTTCAGTTATGACATCCTTCACTGTATCAATTGTGAATGCGTGGGTTTCTCCAAGTGCTCTGTTTTTTCCCCACATCCCAAAGATGTGTTTGTTAGGTTCTTGTCTGCGTGTAAATTGCTACTAGGTGTCGGAACTACTGCTCGCATCGGATTTAAAGGGTGAAGTTAGAGGGACTATGGGAATGAGGGAATCACAGGGCAAAAGAAGAAGAATGTAATTTGTGCTGGGAGCTAGCAAGGACTCGATGGGCTGAATAACTCTCTTCCATGTCCTAACAAGAAAGTCACAAGCTCAAATTTGTGTTTATAGGTAAGGCATCCTATGAACATGTGCAATGCTCCCCCCAACCAACACACACGCATGTACACATGCACGATTGCACGCATGGACACACATACACTACACACACACACCGTACACACACATACACACACACTCACACACACACACACACACACACACACACACACACACACACACACACACCATACACACACATACACACACTCACACTCACACTCACACACACATACACACACACATACCACACACACATACACCACACGCACATACACATACACACACCCACAGACACACACACACACACACACACCACACACACCACACACACACATACACACACACACACACACACACCACACACACACATACATACAGACACACACCATACACACACACTAGACCAAAAAGGAAAATCCTCTGTTGTAGTGTCAGGTGGGAGAGGCTGTGAGGACCATTGGCTGATGCTCCTTGTTTCAACCTCTTCCTTCTCACAGCAAATGGCTGGCTGCTTCTAGTAGCAGTGCCGGCCTCTCTGTGCTCTAGCTGCGTGCTATTTCCTGCCGTCTGATGTTAGTGCATTCCCATTGCTTGCTCCAGGATTTTGCTGTAGTTGGAGCTCCTTTGAAATCAGGCTAATGTAACGTCAGCCAGTGAGAGATTCTGTTTCAAGTTTCTGTTATTTGTACTGTAAGACCAGAAATTTCTCCAAAGACAATAAGAAGATTAATTTATAACAGAGTACATTTGCTGCAAGAAGTAACACTATTCCCAATCTAGTAAAATCCATACCAATATCTTTCACTGGACCACGACAGTGTGAGAATTGAAAAAAATAATTTCAAGTAAAATGTCTCAATTATCTTCAGTCTCCAACCAATGACTCCCACCTTCTGTTCCTGTGTCACACTTACCGGATATGTAATACAGGAACAGTATCATTAATACTGTTGATACGTAGTACCCTTTGGATATGGTTGCCATTTGCTGCAATAACCAACCTCAGGTCTCTGGTTGTGTATTCTGTTGTTGTTTTTGATCCTTATCCCATGTAGATTGGAAAGTCGCTGTTCTTTCTTGACAAAGTTTGGGTGGCACACTGGCGCAGCGGTAGAGTTGCTGCCTTGCACCGCCAGTGAGCCAGGTATGATTCTGTCTGAGGATGCTATCTGTACAGAGTTTATATATTCTCCCTGTGACCACGTGGGTTTTCTCTGGGTGCTCTGGTTTCCTCCCACATCCCAAAGATGTGCAGGTTTGTAGGCTAATTGGTTCCTATAAAAAATATCCCATGTGTGTAGGATTAAACTAGTGCATGGGTGAATGCTGGGTGAATACTGATTGAGAATGATCAGCCATGATCACATTGAATGGCGGTGCTGGCTCGAAGGGCCGAATGGCCTCCTCCTGCACCTATTGTCTATTGTCTATTGGTCACAAAATGCTGGAGTAACTCAGCAGGTCAGGCAGCATCTCAGGAGATGCTGCCTGACCTGCTGAGTTACTCCAGCATTTTGTGAATAAATACCTTCGATTTGTACCAGCATCTGCAGTTATTTTCTTATACTACTTGTCTATTGGTCAGGTGGGCCGAAGGGCCTGTTTTCACATTGCGTCTTGAAACTAAATTAATTTACTTTTCAAGTGAATTACTTTTCAAGTAGATGTTGTCAACCTCCAAATCTTTGCTGGCTTTGTTTTTAACTGTGTTTCACTTTGTTTATCGTTGGGCGTATATGTTGGCATGAAAAAGTTTGGATCTTTGTCAAGCGATATGACGCTTCTGACAATAACCTTTGTATTTATAACAAGAGTGTGTTCTGAGCTTAAATCCTCAAAGCTTCATCTTCCCAAGGTATCGGGAATGACTATTCTATGGTTGATACGTGGACAAGTTGAATATTTAATTGTGA